>NC_061814.1:17890652-18255652 GCF_021462225.1 Girardinichthys multiradiatus
AATTTTGCCACAATAAACCACATGTTAGTGCATTTCACTGGGATTGTTTGTAATAGACCAACATAAAGTAATGCATAACTGGAAGTAAATGTTAAAAGATAAATTGCGTATTCTTTTACAAATAAAGATCTGAAGGTTTGGGGTATATTTGTATTTAGCTCCCAGATCCTGTCTTATACGTGCCACAAATTCTTAATTTAATTTAGGTCTGTTTTTATTTTTTATTGGGCCATCAAAACACATGAACGTGCTTTGATAAAAACCATATAAACTAAACTTTACATTAAAAATCTGGCTGTATGTTAAGGGTCTACATCCTGTTAGAAGGTGAACCGCTCCAGTCTTTTGCCACCTTAGCTCCATCCATCTTCCCATCACTCTGACCAGCTTTCCTGTTCCTAATGTGGAAAAGTGACCCCACAGCATGACACTGCCACTACTATGTTTCACAAAGGGAACAGTATGTTCAGGGGCAGTTCAGCTGAAAGCCTAGCCCAGGACAACATAATATTAGTTGGACTTTAACTCATGACATTCTGTAACTAGCAGAAAACCATAGAATTTTTACTATTTATGGACATTCTGTCTTCTGCTTTTCTCATTTGTCTTGCCCTCATCTCCCTTACTGTCTTCTTACCTTGTTCTTGCTGCAGCAAGCTAAAAGTAACATTAATCAAAAAACAGTAATAGATATATCAATAAATAATGAATCTCTATTTTTAAAGGCATCTTTTAATTACTCGACCTAGTCATTAAGGTAATCTATTTCAAATTTAAAATAAATATTTATCTATAATTTAACAATATAGTAAATCTTTTTCATTAATACTTTTTATTTGCTATGCTACAGTACACTATGAAGTAATTTGAGCTGCATCTGTTTCTCTAAATTAACCCTAGCATCTGCACACCAACTCAGCTGACTAAACACTTTTTCTACAGTAGTCTTAGCCCTGCTGAGCTATGCAATAAATTCACAATGTGCTGCCACATGACCATGAAATAAAATAACGAGGAAATAATTACCAGTAACTGAAAATCTTAAAAAATTATTTCCATTTTTTCTTAAGATAAAGATAGACAATTTATTTGAAACAGACATATAAGGTTTTATTGATATTTTCACATGTATACATACATTGTGGCTTTTTCATTTATTGAATCAGGACACCTTTGGCCTTCCATACACTACATACTGCTGTTTTGACATATTTAGACTTGAGCTCAAAATGCCATGCGCTTTCTTCCTTGTAACAGTCTTTAACGTCGTTTCTTTGCAGGTTTTCCCTCTTTGTAGAGCATCACCTTAATTTTATTGGCTAGTCACCAACCGTCAGCTGCAGGTAGAAATGGGGAAAATACACAGCCATGATTGTCATCTGTCCAACATGCCTCTAACTCTTCTATTGCACTGTCAACTACAAATTACAACTCTGCCTCTCATCTGTGTGAGGATGTCACCACTGCACCTGCACACAGGATTTAAGCAGACTGAGCAATTTACATTTGACTTGAGTGACAAAGTTGCCATTTGCCAAACTATATTTGGCTTTTTTGAGGGTGTCCTTGACTGCTACTTCAAGTATAAATGGGAAGACAAAATTATGACACTGCTTTGATTAATGCTCTTTTGGCTGAACTCACAGCTGGTTGATGACAATTTCTTGGTGTCTTGTGCTAAACTCTTTCCATAATGTTGAGATATTTGAAGCTTGGTATTTCTTTTATGTGTTCTTTTATACGATAGTTTGTTCAATGTTCTCTAACAACTCTCCCAGGCCTTCACGGAACAGCAGCATATGTACTGATATTAAATTACACACAGGCGGTTTATCAAGAAATTTCTGATATTTTTCTAGGATTATCAAAGTAAAAGTGGCTGAATACTAATGTACGTCACACTTCAGATTTTTATTTGTTAAATATTTATTAATCATTCATCCTTTGCCTTCTCTTCTGCACTTCCTTTTGTCGGTCTAAATATGCAAATATTGGAGTTTGTGATTGCAATTTGAACTGTGGAACAAGCAACATGCATAAATTGCATTTTCATGACATTGTATTGTATTAGTTAGTGTAGCTCTGGCATAGACAATACCAAGGTTTATAACCTCCACTTTTTTTTTACATTACCCAGGTCAGTCACAGTTGAGCAAAAGAAGGTAAATGCCTAACTTCCGTTAATTTCCAACCCAATATACGTCTTTAACAGCTGCAAAATAAGCTTTCAATAGACTAGATTGATATCCATACACTGAGGCGATTTACATTCTTTATGTAACTGAACTAGAAGAGACATTACACAATTAACAACACTGTTAAATGCAAATACTCACTTAATTGCAAACAACACAAAGTGTTTCGGCACACACACAATGTGTGGAATAGGTTTTAAGTGACGATGTAAATATTTGTATGAACATAATAATCTTTGCTGAAAGCCATTTAAGTAACATTTTGTTTAATTAAGTACTAATGAGCATTCATTGTCTTACCCACAGCAACAACAGAAGTACCCTCAGCGATGAAAAAAAAACAAGTGGCTGTAAGGTCACCCAGAATAATTGCTTATCAAATCATTTGGAAACAGAATAACAGCAACTTTTAATCAAACAAATTATATATTAAAGTTTTTCCCACCTTATCAGTTTGTTCTCAGACAGGTTTTGAGATTTGTATAGTAGCTGGTAAAAACAAATGTTCATGTCACTCTAGTAATATGCAGCCCATGTAAATTCACCATACTGATCTGTAACTACACACTACAGGCTGAACAATGGCTTTTACCCAAAGTCCAGGTCAGAAAAGGTCAGAAGTGTCAAAATCCAAAGTATAACTTTTACTTGGAGTGTTATAAGTTAATTAAGGTTTTTGTAGCCTTTCTCCAGTTTCCATTTTACTTACAACTTAGCTTGACCTGGGCTTATAACTTGTCTTATTAATTCTGCAAGACAGCTCTGTCTGCTGCTGGCATCATGTTAACTGCCCAAATACTCTTTATACACACATAAGTAATTCAGTTGCTACTTCAGTGCTTTTATTTTCCATTTGAAAACCCTAACTTCCAACACATTGATAGACTCCTGCCATAACCTGTGAAAGCAACCAGATGTAACTAGTTAGTGTCTGCATTCAAGGACGTCATACATCAGATCTATCAAAAGGGTAATATGAGCGTAAATACACTTCTGCTGCTGCAGTGGATGTTTGCTGCACTGGTGTTGCAGTATCGGTAATGTGCTATTATGGAATGCTAGTTCTGTTTTGCAGTACACACACTGCAATGTGTTTTCTGTTAATTTTAAATGAATCCCATACTTTTGACACTTTCTGTCATTTTCTCAGTTGTTCTTTTGCCGCTCACCATCTACCTTCATAGCTGATAATCGCTCTTGTCATCTACGTTTCAGTAGCGTAGGCTATCATTAGCAAAAGTGGGAACGTTGTGCATTACAAATAACCCGACTAAAGCTAAAGCCCCACCTCCAGCCATCAGTGTAGTGTGCTAAAGCGCTTTTAAGGCTACTGTTAATAGCTGTTAAGTTACTAGCTTTGGAGCTCATGCTTGCTGACAGTAAAATGACTTGGTGGTGCACAGATGAGTGAGTAAAAGATGTTGGCTTTGTCAAAAATACATAATATGGGGACAGTAGGGGACAGTATGAGTGAGTTAAATGGCTGATTACACAGTCTCTTAAAGCACAACAGTGAGCATACGAGTGTTCAATGCGAGTACAGTGGATTTTAGGAACATGCAACATGTTCTTCCAAGACACACCCAGCTCAACTGATCTGTTTAATGTGCATTTATTATTGGTACTTCAATTGGATTGCATTTTTCTGTTAAGCAGATGATTTCATGGGCATATGAATAATTGATCGGTAGTTAGAAAGCAAAACCTCTAGTGTTAATTAAATGTTAAATAAAATGAAATAAAATGTTTTTGTCAGTTGATCAAAAATGTTCGGACCCCAAAGTGTTTGGATGAAGGAGGAGGATCTCCTGCTATTTTAGTTGGGGACCTCTGATGTACGTTAAACATTTTTAAAATGTACACTTTACCTTTTTAAGTCTGTACATTCCTAGGAACATCTATCAGTATTTCATGACTTCCTGTTTCTCTGGTGTATACGACACAACACAGAGGGCCATTTATTTCAACCACTGGCTATTAAGCTGCACAAAACTATTTTTATCTTGCCACAGTAAGAATGGAAATGTCTAAAGCTCACTGTTAGAGAACTACAGCAAAGAGCGACATCTTAGGGCCACCAAGTCTCCATAACAACCATTAAAGGATGCCTTAACACCAACCAGAGGTTGGGGAGTGATACCCTAGCCTAAATCCTATAAAACATTGGTTCTCAACCCTGGTCCTCAGGGCCCACAGTCTGTCATGTTTTAGAGTTGTCCCTGCTCTGGGACACCTGATTCAAACAACTACATTCATTTCTCAACATGCCCTCAAGTGCTGAAGAAGCATGTTAATCAGTCATTCATTTGAGTTGAGTGTGTTGTAGCAGGGAAATACCTACAACAAGCAGGACATTTGGTCCTGCACTGCTAAAAAGACCTGAAAGCTCCAAGACCTACTCTATATCTCTCTGTATTTTAGGTGTCTTGTACTCACTGATATTGAAAAGGAAGCTATCTTTTGACTATGCGTTAGTGGGGAAAACAGGAGAACAAAAGCATGTGCAAAATTGCATTGCAATTTATTACACCAAAAGAAGCATACATGACATCAAGGAAACATTATGGTAAATATTATACAGAGCTTCATTTTCTTTAATATCAGTAGGCTTCTTGGCAGGTTGGTCAAGTTGCCCAATGCTAGGTAATGACTGCAGAGCAGCTGCATAACATCTGTCTCTGTCTTCCCTGTTGTGACTGCCTATTTTTTACCGGAGGAGAGAATTAGGCTGATAATAGGTTTAAGATTGATTAAGCTGCTTTTGGTACCAAGTAGGAGGTGGTTCCTGATGTAAAACATGCATTTATTATAACAGCAAGGCTCTGGGCATAGACAAACATAAAGGGTATCTCATACTGAGTTGTAGCAAGTCTATTAAAGGAAATGTGGAAGTCAGGAATGTAGAAAGTGTTGCGGGAGGGTACATCAGCATAAAGGAACACTTTTGTAAATTCATTATTGCTCTGTATCATAATCTATTTAAGTTACATGATTTTTGGGATATACATTCATTAATATTCTGTCCTCTAACAAAAGATTGCAGGCTTGTTAAACAGATAAATAATCAAGCTCAAATTGTATTTTTTCTGATAATAGGACTAAAACATTTTCTTCAGTGCTAATCATTCTTAAATATTTTGCTGGCACTAAACATTCATCCGGCTCAGTGTCTTCTGACATGAAGTGTAGTCTGAAATCACAAATTCCTGTGTGTGGATAACATTTCCTATTTTCAGACCTTTCTTTATAAATTATATATTGCAACCAAATACAGAATGGTTTTTAAATCTCCTTCTGTAATATTTCCTGTATTCATTCTTTTTACCAGGGACCTATGTACATATTTTTCTCAAAAACATCCACTGTTATAAACTGTACTCGGCCATAATATCTAGACTGTAAATCTGTTTGTTGGATGACAATTTGTGGCAATCTACCTTCTATATATAGGTTTTTAAAATACAAATTAAAGGGGAAATGTAATGACACCCTCTGCACAATCTAAATACAAACAAGAGTAAAAAAGAAAAGTGAAACTAAAATGTACACATATACAAATAATGTGCAAGTTCATATTTTGGCATGATTGAGATTAGAAAAAGGAGATTATAGTTAGTTAGAAATGATTAGTTAGTTGTTGTTTTTAGATATTAACAAGTTATTTACATGAATTACCCATTTTCTTCATAAATGATTGGTTTAAATAAAGATAAAGAGTAGAAATATGAATCATAAGTTAACAGAGCTATTTATTCAATGTATTTCCAAATAACAATAATGTATTTTTTCCAGTTTATTGGCTGCCTGCTCTCCATTTTTGATTACTTAATTTTTAGCATAATGATCATGATTTTAAAATCAGCTTGTTGAATTAAATGTTGCTGCCTGTTGTGGTTGACCAGAAAAAGTGTTTCAGACAGGGCCCTGACCCAGACAATAATTCACCCCACAGCTCACAGTCCATGTTTGCTCTGATTGGAACCAATTTGACTCTCTGGCCTCCTTTCAGATTGGGCCACATAAACAAGGTGATAGAATATAGTTCCTGTCATAGCAGTGTAATCAAAAGCTTTCCATACATTTCTACACATCTATGCAATGCAAATATAAAAGCAAAGGACAAAATGTTGAAGGTATTTAAGGATAAAATGAGTCATGTTTTCTGTTAGTGGGAAGCAATTGACAGTCACAAATGATAAAGCAAAAGAATCAGTCCTTAGATATTTTACAAAGGTACATTCCAGATTTCAGGTTAACTGATCTAAACTGAAAGCTATTTATAAGAGGGCTGCAGCTACTTAACTTTAAACTATAAACTCTATTTCCAGGTTAATTGTGTTTGTTGTATCATGTCCTACAATTGAAATGTTTCCTAATGTGAAAGCTTTATTAATTATTGTTTCCTCATATTGGTTAAAATGGTCAAAATTCAGTTTTTGTGCTGTATATTCAATTAAATTCAATTCAGTTTTATTTATATAGCGCCAATTCACAACACATGTTGTCTCAAGGCACTTCACAACAGTCAGGTACATACATTCCAATTAATCCTAACAATTGAACAGTGTAGTCGGAGTTAACTTTTTATTCAAATTGGATAAAAAGCTTTTCTATCTAAGGAAACCCAGCAGATTGCATCCAGTCAGTGACTTGCGGCATTCCCTCCTCCCGGATGAGCATGTAGAGACAGTGGACAGTCACTGGCGTTGACTTTGCAGCAATCCCTCATACTGAGCATGCATGTAGCGACAGCGGAGAGGAAAACCTCCCTTTTAACAGGAAGAAACCTCCAGCAGAACCAGGTACAGTGTGAGCGGCCATCTGCCACGACCGACTGGGGGTTTGAGAGAACAGAGCAGAGACACAAAGAGAACAAAGAAGCACTGATCCAGGAGTACTTTCTATGGGAAGGAAAAGTAAATGTCTATTCACATTTTTAACTTCATGACTTTAAGAGTTAATAATGGTGCCATCATCAAAATCTGTCCAATATATATATATATATATATATATATATATATATATATATATATATATATATATAATATATTTATAGAGCTCATTAACAAAGTTACATTTTCAAACTAGGAGTAGAAACATGCAGAAAGCTTTTCAGCAATTATATGTAGTGTTCTTTGCTAATAAAGATTTTATAACTGATTAATAAGATGGGTAAATAATATTTGACATGCCATTTCTTAATTAAAAGCAAATAGTAGTTTTTGTTTTGGGGGGGTTTTTGTTTTTTTTGTTTTTTACTGACCATCATTTAAAATTTTGTTTTGCTTTTTGGTTAAATAAAAAAAAACTAATTGAGTTTGGGAGTGGAAGGGGGCATTTATTCTGCAATTGAAACAGTATCTCTTTTTGAGGGTACATCAATTCAAATTCAGTTCAAAAATACTTTATTAATCCCGAAGGGAAATTAAATGTAGCCCATATTATACAGGTTTCTTCAAAGAGCCATTGTAGATGCTGATGGCTGTGCTCCCCTTCAATCCGAAATTTCCTTTAATAGTTGCATTTCTGTAACAAGCAGAATTACGTTAAACGTCATGGAACAGTTGCAATCTTTCATTCTAAACATACCTGCTCTGTTTTAAATTGAGCTTTCATTTTTTCCAAATGTTATTCTGTTTTCATCTTTGCCACAATAAAATCCCACTATAGACAGAGCAATGGATGTTAAACTGCAGCATTATTGTTCACACTATCTGCCAGGTGTGAGGGCACATTTTTCTTCTGCAAGATTCTGTTTCTTTGTCTTTAAGTCACATTGATGAAATAATGTGCATGCACTGAATAAAATATTGGGAAGGTGCAGGTGTTCTCAGCTTATGCTACACTGCTGATCAGACATTTGAGAAAGTTACATATTTTAAAATGTGGAACTATGGAAATGCATCTGCTTATAAGGCTATGTTGAAACAACCAAACAAAAAATAATTTATTGGCATCACAGAGATTTTTTTTTTTTCTCATTCCAACCCTTATATAAAAGACTTATGTATAAATGTTGTCAATGTTTTCATGACAAATAGCTAGACCTTGATTGTTTAAATGCATTAAGAGTCATTATGTTGCAGAATTAAAAAAACAAGAATGGGAGTACAAGTGAAATAAAGGCTCAGATAGGCCATGATATATTAAGAACACTTTTATATTGTAACTAAACTCTTTTAAAAAAAGAAAGACGGAACTAAAGGGAAATCCGTCGGGTGAGAAACTACAACTTACAGTCACGAGAAACTACGGTATGTCAGCCATCCCTTATGGTAGAACAAAAACAATCCTACATTTACTTGTGGTTTAGAACAGGGCAGAGATATTCTAAACTAAAACATAAAGAAAAATAAGGAGAAGTGTCATTGATGATCAGCTCTTTAAGGTTTATATATTACCAATGTGCTTTTTCTCAGTTGATGGGCCATGACAATGACATAGATAGTAATGAAAGTATAAATGAACCATGAGTTCAAAAGAAGCTTTTATTACAATGTGATTCAAGGTTTTACTCTGTAAGATCAGATGAACCCATACCTTTTTGATTTGGACTTTTTTTCTCTCTCTTTTTTTTCATTCTGCACTGGTTTTATTGTTGTTTGTTTTCTCTGTTATTCTTAGCGTCAGTATTCCCTTTGGAAGATCAAATCAAAGAAACACAGACACTAGAGGAGCTACTTTAACAATAATCCATAGTTAGAATGTATTTTTTTTTGGTAAATCTTTTCTTTGAATGATTACTTAGTTCTATGTTTCTCCCATTATTTTTTTTTTTTTTTGTTGAGCTTATTTGCACATTTGTGTTGTCCAGGGCCAAAACTAGAGAAAATTATGTAATTTTCTTAAAGACAAAAATGTCAAAATTCATACTTGTTGATGTAATCAGTGCTCACAAGGTATTGCAAATGTACACTTTCTTGGCAGATGCTTCAAGTGGAACTTCTGATTAATAGATTTACTGCCATGTGGATATGATGAATGAATCTCATAACCATGAAGTAAGATATATTTTGTGCTTCATCTGTTAACAGAACAAAACTGTATTTCATTTAAAATCCTGTGCTGAAGTGAAGGCTAAAACTGTAATAATAAGCAATTAAAGCTGAAGAAGTAATTTATCTCTGCTCTGGGTGCTCTGATTGTTCTTTGTGGCTACTAGATTCAAATATATAAAAACATCTATACTGAAACTAATGAACAGATGCTGTTGTTGCAAGAATAGCAGTGATTGCTTTAACTGCTCAATGTAAGTCTTGAGTAAACTGGCTGGAATGGAAGATATTTTCCATGTTGTTTTCCATTGCTTGGCAGCTCTGTAAAGTAAAAAAAAAAAAAATCTCTCCTTTTGATCATAACATGCTTATTTTTGCTTTTCTGAAATCCATGAGGGAGTTCGCTTTTCATTCACTATGGGGCTAAAAACCATGTTGGAGTATCATCATGGGTTATTTTCTTTAGCTCAGATTTCAAAGACCGACGTATTTATTGTTGAGGAGATAACCAGAAGAAGCAGAAGGATAGATGTTCAATATAGGAGAGAGGAGGCTGATGCGAGACCAGAAAAATGGCTGTTCTTTAAAATCTAAAACTTTCAGAGGCAGATTCTTAAAATGATGCTTGGATAAACATGACCAGAAATCAGATTTGTAATTCCACGTTAATCTTCTTTTCTTAACTCCTGTCGATGGCTGACATCTGCCAAGTGGAAAAGCTTGCAATGGGTTTGAAATATTTACTCTAAAAACCAACATTTCTATTGAAGTCCTGGAGCTGCTCAGCATAAAACCCTCACCCCTAGGGTTAAATCCTAGTTTTTCAGCTGCAAAATGTTTTGATACTTTTTAAATGCTTTTTACTCAAGCCTAGGATGCTACAGAAATATTTATTTTTCCAAATGAAAATAACTTTAGCTGTTATTCAAAGCAAGAAATTATACTAGTCTTGTTCAACATCTGTTTGGACCAATAATGACCCTGGATTATGTATTTGACGGGCACCACCTTTCCAGTCACTGAGCCCAAACTTTATGGTTCTGAGTTCCTTCAAGTCAAATTTTAGCAGATTTGTACTTTGAAAGTTTAAGCTTATGGGCCAAAAATTGTTGCACACCTAAATCATAATATTTACATTAAAAACATCACATTAACTTACCATAAACATGCTCCATATAGATCAATAGTCTTAGTTTGTTGGGATTTGAGCATATGGGTTGGGCCTGTTAGTGAAAAATCTGCTGCTTAGCTTAAGTCAGAGAGAACATACAAGATAATGATTTTGAGTGAAAATTTAGTAACACAGGAATACCTATGGAGAAAAATCTGTATTGACACTCGGAGCTTAACAGAGGGCCATCAAGAAGCTCCAGCAGCATCAAAGATAACTGGATTTAATAACTTTGCTTAATATTATTCTTTAGAGTTTTAAACCCCATCGGCCATTGAACATTTAGGATTCAAAAATGTTAGCAGCCCGTCAGAAAACCAATACAAAAGTTTGAATAATTACCCTAATTACTAGAAAATACATGAAGAGACTGCTGTTACAGCAATGCCGTGTGCGCTAACCACGTTAACTGTTAATAATGTCAAAGTCATTTTAAAATGTCACCGTCAAATGATCTTGACGTTTTTTCACTAAAACGATAAACTCTTGTTTTCATTTAGCTGTACACTTTTACTTCTCTCTATCCCTGACAGACATTCACAGAGTAACACCACCTCATGAATAATTAATTATAATTTTGACAATGCTTCCTCATATAACACTGTAGTGAAGTATGTAACATTTCTTCTCAAAATTTTACATTTTTCTCAGTTGTCTTTTTACCTCAGAAAAAGAAAACTGACAGCATTTGTTTTTCAATTAGCATTATGTTCTGGTAACATTTGTTGTGGTCTCTCACCCTCTCAATCTGACACTCACTTTGGATCATTCTGGTGCCCATTGTTTAATTATCAATCTTGTTTCAATAAAGCTGGAGAAGATGGTGCGTTTGAGAACAGACGTGGAGGCAGACCATGAGAGTTGTTCGTTGTATGGTTTGTTGGGCACCATTCACATCACTCTGTTTCAGCCTCTAAGCATACTGAAAGTGTTAAGTTTCTACAATAACTTCAACCAGGTATCAAAGAAATCAAGATTTAAATCAAGGAGCAGCAAACGAAACTGTGATGGACAAAAGCTGCGGTCTGTGGAACATCTAACTGCCTTCAGTCTTTAGATTAGCATTTTTGAATTAATTATTAACTACAATATTTAAAGGTAGTTTCCACTTTCAAACGAATGGATTCAAGTCTTAATAAATTTAGGATATGCGTACTACAAAAATTCTTTGTTTGTTTGAGTTTTGACCCTCAAGACCCTCCCTAAAAAGAGCACAAAGAATTGATGCACTTATAGTTTTTTTTAGTTTTTTTATTACTGCTGGCGGATGACATCCATTTCAATCCAGGACCTGCTGCATCAGTGCATAGCCCACAGCAGGTCATCCCTGACCCACATGTTGGCGTTAGTCCAGTTGATGCAAGCATGTCAGTGCAGTTGAGCCACCTGTCAATGGAGTAATCAGCACAGCTCTGCATCGGAGTGCAGTTGTTCGATCATGGCTGGAGGTTAACATGGATGTCCTCACACTCTCCACATTAGAGTGAGTGGACGGCATGGGTGTGACAGCGGGGCTTATGATCGATGAGTCGATGTTCGACCACGGTGTGTGTGATCAACTAATCTGTACAAAGGCTGACTTAAATGATGACATTTAGCTTGTATATCTATGCCTAAATATTTATGACAGAGAATGCAGTTTCATATTATTGTCTAAACAACCCACTTTCCTTAAATTAATAATTCTTTAAAAGCTTTGAAAACCTGTTCAAATCAGTTAGATCTTTTGGGGATTTTAACATAGATTGCCTTGATAAGGCTCAGAGGGAAGCACATAAAATCACAAAGGCAAAATATGACTTTAACCAGAGTATTAAACTTGCAACAAGGTTAACGAAGGCTACACAAATCAAGTTAGTAATATCTACAAGGTACAAAGAATCATAAATTCATATAATCTCATGACTGGCTTGTCAGATTACAATATGATTTTAATAGCTAGGAAGCTAACCATGAAACG
The DNA here is from genome assembly GCF_021462225.1 of Girardinichthys multiradiatus. NCBI lineage: Eukaryota > Metazoa > Chordata > Actinopteri > Cyprinodontiformes > Goodeidae > Girardinichthys > Girardinichthys multiradiatus. Next base: position 17,902,974 of record NC_061814.1, read on the forward strand.
CTTTCTAAACTTGAAGCAATCAAGTTTAGAAAACACACGCATACACACTTCGTATGACTTCTAGTTGTGTTCTGGATTATCATTTAAAATTTGAAAACATGTTAAAATGGTGAGTTACGAAAGCAAACCTATATACGTTTCATGCTGCAAATAGTTTCATATGCACTCATTATTTTAAAACATAATTTCCCTTAATTGAGATGGATCTGAGGCCTTGTACACAGGTAGCGGGATATTTAAGAAAAACAATATCTCCCCTACATCGTTTTTAAAAATAATATTGTACACATGTGAGGTTTTTCAGAAAAGTTTTCATCCACACCAACCCGGAGAAATATGCCACTGAGCGTTGTATTTGTAGAAGGCAGTGTATGCAAAAATGAAACCTATGTCAGCCAATCAGAATCCTTCAAAACAATCATGACTTCCTGTTATGTACTTTCTTTGTCTGATGAGCTAACCCCTCCCTCCTACTTCCCCATGTCTAAAGGGATTGCTCAATCCAGCTCTCCATCCAACGGGTCCGGACCTCCCTAAACCTGAAAGATCTTACTAAGCAGGTTTACTGAAAGTTCTGTTTAAGCTGGTGTCGGGAAATGACTCGCCTAGCCTCTGACAGCCTTCATACAAAAGTTTACAACTGGCTACAACTGGTATATGGGTTAGGTTGATTTTAGTGGCTCAGCACGAGCCCCAAGGGCGCTGTTTTAACAAACTTGGCTAAGGCAACCCATAAAAACCTCCAACAATTTCTTAGAACCAGGCAACAAGACTTTTTACCACCAGTGAAAAACCAAAAAATATGGTGACTCAAATAATTGAATGTCCACGATTTAACTAGAATTTTATATGCTTTCTTTAATTAGTAACGCTTTTGCAGGGGTCAGTAACAGCTTAAATTTGGCAACACATAATAATTTCAATAATAGATATGAATCAATCAACTCAACCTGTCTTTCCCTGATGCTGAAACTAGTGAGATTGGAGAGGTTTTAAAGACGGAGGCTCATCCATGCACCTGATGGAGACGTTTCTTCTGGTAACGAGTGATTTCTTGAAGGAAATACGACTTAATCTTGAGTTTTCTTCCTCTAAGTGGATAGGCACTGATGCTCCAGGTTTTTTTTTTTTTAAAGATATTTTTTCGCCACTAGTGGCCTTTATTTTTTCCATTTTTGACAGTAGGCAGACCGGAAAGAGCGGCAGAGAGAGGGGGAGACTATCAGTAAATGTCGCCGGGTCCGGGACTCAAACCCGGGACAGCCACCATTCGAAGACTGTAGCCTCTGTATATGGTAGCGCGCTTAACCCTACACCATCAGTGCCGCGCCCCCAATGCTCCAGGTTTTGATGGTTAAACAGGAACTTTGTTGTCATATGTCTCAGAAGACAGTCGTTTCCAGAGGCTGAAGAGTTGAAGGAAACCCCGGATAAATGAAGTTGATTCAGGACTTCCAGAAGCCTGAAACTTAGAGCAATCAGCTGTTCACCGATCAAGTTCACTTCTGTTGTCTGGATAAAAAGGCTGTAGATGAAATTAATTTTGAGGCACAGTCCTTCCAGGGCACACGGGTTGATCCTATTTTTAATGCAGTTGATCAGCTGGGCTGTGTCTCTGGTCCTTTTTCATCTGAGCGTCTGTTCTTCTTCTGGTCTTCTGCGAGGAAACAACCGCAGTTCCCTTTTTTAGCTTTGCTTTTATAGTGCAGATGATCTCACTGGTCAGCCCTTTGTTAGTCTTCTCAGTTATTGCGCAACATACTTTTGCCCAGTACGTTATTGCTCAATACTTAGTCATGGTGACTTTCTGGTGCAGCTTTTTGGCCTTGAAGATTCCAGTAATAGCCACAAAGCTGGCTGTAGTCTCATCCTCCCTTCCTTGCATTTGGTCTTCAAAAGATTCGCTGTCAGCATGCAGCTGGCTCTCGTCACTTCTAGCTGTCTGAGGTAAATATCGTCAGGCTGTCGACACAGAGCACGGTCGAGTGGTTCTTCTTTACTTTTATCTGTGCGAACAAATCTGGGGTGTCTCCCCCGCAACTACTACCATCTCCTCCGGTATTGAAACAACTGACCTGATTCCCGCCTTCCACATCTTCCTCATCTACCAGGGATGTAACGGACACAGGGTCTGACAACGAGTCGGAGAGCAGTGTGGGTCCCAAATTAAAGGAGAGGAGAGACCTGCTTCATGTACGTATATTTACAAATGCATTCCTCATAAATTTAAGCACTTAACTGATAACTGTTGTTCTGCTGGATCTTGTTTATTCACGCCTTAGTCTTGTTTCATATTCTACATATCATAGGTTTGTTGTTGTGTGTACAAAGTATACTGTAAGAAATGTAGTCACTATTTGATGTACTCAAATTATTTATACCATATCACATAGGGATGATGTGAAATACTACAAGATGTAACATAAGTATGAAGGGTTAAAAGGGACAAAATTCAATAAATATATCGTGAAATAATAATAATGTGAATTCTATATGAAATAAATGAATGTGTCATTAGAAAATAGAATTTATAATTAAATTGTGGCATGGACAGTTAAATAAATGTGCCATAAATATGCCTTTTATGATGACCATAAATAATTCAATGTCATTTAAAAAAATAAACTCATTGATAATCATGTAAATTAAAATTAGTTTATTTGAAACTGATGGCATTTAGCTATTTAATGTAATCGTTTAAAGGGTACATTTAATAAGCTAATGGCACATTTAATTATCCAATTGTTAATTTCATAATTTAATAATACATTTATGTATTTCATGGTAAATTAATGTATTTTAATCAGGATATAGGCATTTAATTTGGTCATTTTTAACCCCCCATACATATAAGCTAGGTTTTCGTCTGTATATAAACCTATTTTGATATTTTTTGGTTTATTTTATAAAGGCTAAACTGAAAGGATACTGAAATGACTGGCTGAAGAGAATGCTGCCCGCTGAGACCCGGTGGCTGAATGTTGTTATGGAAGACCAACGCATAAAGAAGAAACTGGTGGAAATGATTGAGCCGTCAGAAAAACAAGCATCTGTCACTATTCTGGCACAGTTAGAGTTTGAGATTTGAAATGCCAATGTTCAATGTAAGTTACTTCCAACAACATTTTCAGTTTACATATGGGTTCAATAATTTGTTCAATATGAGGATGCACACAGGTCAGTTAAGTTATTCAAGATTTCTTGAAATTTTATTTACTTGACTGTTAATGTTGATAATAATGGTGTTGTTGTTAATGGTGTAGCATATGTTCACAACACATTTTATTTGGAATAGTTAACTTGAAGGTCTATAAGTTAAATGATAGTGCTGGCGTACATGGCTATGTATGGCAGAGGCAGCATATTTGCATTCATGTTTTTGAATTGTCATTTTTCCTATAAACAAAAAATATAACAAGTGTTCAGTGTGTCTTTGAAAAACATAATCAAAATAACCATTAGAAAAATGTGAATTTACTTTATGTAAATTGTTGGAAAAATTACTGTTTTCTGTTATAAATACAGTCTGGAACATTTGTAGGTATTGCTGGTGCAAACAATTTAAAAAATATTTGGTCCACAGTTTTAGGCTGAACAGACAAGATCATTCAAAAAGGCAAAACAATATTTTCTTTTGTGTACACTCTTTTTAGTCCTATAACTTGACAGTAGATTTCATAATGAACTATGATAGCAACATTATACAAAAAAACTGTTAAATGCTTTGACATACAAGGTGGTAATCATTTTACACCTTACAACAACCCAATATAATCTTCTGCGTCACTCACACATACACAGTAGTTTGTTTTGTTTATGGACTGAGAAACTGTGTGAGGACTCTCCCGACCCTCTTTTCTTCTGCTGTGAAGTCCTCTCCTGTGACCACTGGCTGTGTTTTCGGTTGATTCTCCCTGTCATGTTGAATAGCCTCAGTTATTCTGTGTCATCTACAGTATCTTTAGAAGCCTCACAGTAATTGTGCAACACGAAACATGCATAAATGACAAATGGAAGATCATTCATATTAATGGCCATGGCTCTTCTCAGGGCTCCAGATCGGGCTTTTAGTCTTCCAAACGCACATTCAATTACCATTCGTGCTCGGCACAATGAAAGTTCAAAGTACTGCTCTTGAACACTACTTCCCCCATTTGCATATTCTTTCATGAGGTAAGGAAGTAGTGGCTATGCAGGGTCACCAAGTATGTAGACAGGTGTGGCCTCTTCATGGTCAACAATTTACCTTGGACAGGGAGGGATTTTACTGTGCTTCAGATTTGTGTTTATTGTGGAGTTGGCAAATATTCTGGCATCATGTACACTCCCAGGCCATTGCACGACTGCATCAATGAAAGAGTACTTCTAATCACAGGTAGCTTGGATGTTAAGAGAAAACGTACCCTTTCTATGAAGGTAGTCAGTGGAATTGGCTGATGGTTGCTTTATCTCCACATGAGTCCCATCCTCAGCTCCTAGGCACTGAGGGAGACCATGCGCCTGTTCTCTTTTTGGCATTTGGATATATCTCGGGACTAAGTGTACAGCTATAGCCTTATACACCTGTCTTAAAATTTTTTGAGACGACCTGCCTTGACAATCCAAATGCATTTGACGCAGTAGTCTGTCCTCATTAGCCAAATATTACAGAGTGCATGCAACTTTTTTGAACACAGACTGGAGATTGCATTATAGTGGTCTCCCCTTTTATGTATTGACGAAGTAACTCAGACAGCGACAGTAGCGACGATCGTGACATTCTGAAGTTGCCATGCCATTCTTCTGGGAGGATGTTTTTCTACTCAAAGTTTTCCCACCAGCCAGCAGTTCGCCCAGGTTTGATCCAAAAATGTTGATGGCGATGTTGAATGGCATTCTGCCCCCGTAGTGGGAGCAAGAGTTGGTGTAAAGCGCCCTTTCTCCTCTGCCCCTCAATGTGTTGCAGCAGCAGGGCTTGTAAAACACAATAAACCAAAAGTGTCTGAACCAATGTAATCAGCACCTCTGTGACAGCATTCACTTTATTCCACTGTATGGCCGAATCTATAAACAATGGTCGCACATTTGACATCAGCACCGCAATTTTTTTGCAGACAGTAATGCACCGAATCGTAAAATTCCGTTTGATCATGTACACACGCAGGCTCAAAAACTGTTTTTATAAATCTCAACTTTGGCCAGAGTTTTCCGAATTATACGTGTTTAGTTATGTAAAAGGGAGTTTATGTGTGGATGAAAGGCCAAAACGCATAAAAAGTTATTTGTTTTCCCTGATATCTGCCTACGTGTGGACAAGGCCCATAGGAGATGCAGTGGAACAAACTATGCCATGCGCAAGCTGATGTACATAGGTGCTATAAGAAATTAATGAAAAAAATTTATAAAATCATCTCTAAGTATTTCATAAGGACAAAACCCTCCAATATGGAAATTGTATGAAGAATTTGGTCCTAAGAACTGCAGTCAAAAGTCAGTTAGATACGGACATGGTTATTTACAAAGGTTTTACAAACGGTTGCCTTCTAAAGCTGAATATTTTGTTATTATTAATCAGGAAATTTAAAGGGCACTGTCATGTCATATGGAAGCAACAAAATAAAAATAAAAAAACATATCTTTAATTAAACCTGTAGATATTCAGGAAATTGTATGTAAATTGAATATTGGTAAGCAATTAGTTACAACAATTGGATTATTCATGAGAGGGAAGCTGTTTTCATAAAAGATAAACTTGCAAACATCCACTCAAAAGAAGAAACCTAAAGATATTTTTGCACTTACCTATTTGACTAACTTATTCTTGAGCATGGAAAACGTCTCTAATACTTGGACGCAACTGAAGGTCTTGCTCATCTTTAAATCTGGAGCAGCTGATCTGGCAGGTAAATAGAGACCAACAAGTATTTTACCTGTATTTTCTAAAGTCCTAGAGAAAGTGGTAGCTCACCAACAGTCTGGTTTATGTCCTCATTATTCAGCAGAAACTGAGACATCAAAGTTGTTGGAACAGTATTTTTAGACCTAAAAAAAGTATTTGATACACTTTTTACATTTTCTGTTACAACATTAAAATGGTGTCAGTTTTATCTTATAAATCGTGAACAATATGTTATCAGTGGTGTTGAGAAATTAGTAATCCTTAATGTTAAAACTGGTGTACCACAGGGCTCAGTTCTTGGTCCTCTACTCTTCAGTCTGTACATAAACGATTTGCCTGAAGCCTGTCTTGGCGGTGTTTGTGTTGAAGTGACAGAAATGAACAAATGAAGATAGTGTCTAAAGCTCTCCACACCAAAGAATGACTTAAAAATCCAGCTACTGGATCTTATTCACCAGTTTGTAGTGAATAAAATCATCAGAAACATGCACTCTCCTTCATTAAGTCATGAAAAATCCCATAAACTTCTAAGATTAACCAATGACCCATCATTGCTATTTCCCACATTATAATATTCATGTAGCTTCACAACTAACTCACAGTCAGTAATTAGATTAATGTACTGAAGTCAACTCTTTGGTTTAATTATTATTATTTTTTTACCCCTAGGCTTTTCTAGTACACAGATGGTTCAGTGCACAGTTGGCTGTCATTTCTTGTTTGTGATTCAATCATCTGTTTCTGGCAGGAAATCAGGGAAAACCAAGAGCTAACCACCAAACATTTGGACATTTTTAGATGTCAGTGGATCTGACCGGACATTAAGTAGAAATGATACCAAATAAATATGATGAATTTCTCAGCCTTAAAGCTGTGTAGATTTAAGGGGGAAATGGTGGTGAATGAAAATTTAGAAGGTGTATTTTCAGTATGATGGAGAAATTAATCTGATTAAATTGTAGGTGTATCACTCTTTTACCAGAGGTAAATCTTGAGTATAGCATATATAGAACCCCAAACTTATTTTAAGGGTCAAGACATTAAACAGAGGAGGGAAGAAAAAAAATGATTGTATGAATACTGATATCACACAAAAGCACACATTCGTCTGTGGTAGGGCTTTTTTTTTTTTTTGTATTCAAAGTGTACAATTTTAATTTAGGTAATTGAAAGTATTGTTTGTCTGCATTTCTAAGTAATATTTTTTAAAGAATGTTGCTAGAGGAGTTTGACCCTTCAGAATGATGAATGATTTAATTTCACTTTTTGTTTTCCTTTTTGAGCATTTAAAATCTGAGGAGAATGCAACAGCAACTTTTATTGTTTTTACTACCTGAAAGATAAATGATAATACATCAATTCTAAGAAAAATCAAACAGTGCAGCTAATTCTTATGATTTGCTTCACATGGTACTTCATCATGTTGCTGCTTTTCTACGCCCAAGGTACTGACACACACAAAAAAAGAAAAATACACCCCCACACACACACACAAACTTTAATTTAGCAACATGTTTATTCTCTACACAAATCAGTGTTTTGTTTTTCCATTTGTTGCCCACATTTCCGGTCAGAAAAAGTTCCTTCATGAACCTCTTTAGGTCTATGTATTTCAATTCTCAAAGCTCTGTTCTACAAGGTAAAGTCCTTAATGACCCATCACACCTTTAGATATGCAACATGGCAGAACAAACACACACCTCTTTGGTGGATACAAAAAAGTAAGGCCCCAGTGAATTTCCAAAGCTCTCATTAACAATGCAGCATGACTTGGCACATGCTGGGCAGCCGCTTTCCTCTGTGACCACTGGGATTGCTGTGCTTAACGTAAGCCCTCTGTTTCATTTCACTTTTGATTTGTGTGTGCAGTGCAGGAATGTTTTGGAGGGTTTTCCTGTGTACTCAAACTAGACACACGCACAAAGTTCTCAGGGGATAGTAACACCTGCATGGAGGTTCATATTCTGTAAACCCTGGGCAGCAGAAAGAGACAAGTGCTTTTTGCATTTTGTCATGCTTTAGATCTGGAACAGAGAACAGAATTTGCCTTCAAGCGCTTGAAACAAAGCCTAAAAATATTGTTTGCATGTGCAGGTGTTAAAGACACCGGCTGCTTACCAAGATTTATGATTTTTATCCTCCAGGGCCAAATCAACACCTGCCTGAAGAGTTCTTCGCTCTTTGTTTGTGTTTCTAACCATGTCGATCTTCCCTCAGATATCCGAGGGCTACAAACCTTCATGGATCAGGCGTCTCGGCTCGGTCTGGATGTATCCCTGCAGAGAGTGGACCGCAACGTCAGTCGGGTATTTACTGATCTTTTCAGTACAATGCGCACGGAGGAGCTGAACCGGTACCGGGACACTCTACGACGGGCCGTGCTGCTCATGAGCCCTCGAGGAGCTCAGGTCTTCATCCACCAGGCAAGTTTTTACTGAGCTTTCTGTTCATTATGGGTTCAGATGCACAAGCGAAGAATCAAAGAGCAATAAAGAAAACAAGACTTTATGGAAAAAAAAAAGATAATGATCCATGCATAAAAACATTTTCTGAAACCTCTTAGGTGACCTCAGGGCCAATTTTAGATCATCACAACTGCAGCCAATAAAAAGAAAATAGAACTCAGGACAAATTACCTTGGTTTTTTTAGTTATTTTCAACCACTATTGGTCCAATATCCTGCCTGCACCTGCTTCTGCCTCAAACAAATCCCAGAACACATGGTAGAGGTGAGACCAAGATTTGTTTCACCTTTGATTGAGTTGACCTTGTAAAAATAAAAAGTCTGCAAAGATAGAAGAAACTATTATGAACCGAAGCATTTTTTCTACAAAAAGGCATTTATTACTTTCCAAATATATATTTTAAGTAAAGTATTACTTATTGTATAGATCACAAGCATCAAAATGATCCAAAACAATCTTTTAATAAGCAATTTTGTACATAAATTTGGATAGATCTTAATTTTCTTCCTCTACAAATGAAAAAGAAAAGGTTTAGACATGATCAACATTTGCATTTAATAAATCACATGTTTTCTCTTCACTCAGGACTTGTGTGTAGTAGTTTGGAGGACTTTTTGTCATGATGACTCCATGGTCATACCCAGCTAAATAAAGTGCTGCTGTATTTTTGCTGGATTGAGGAAAAGTGCTTGCGTAGCACAGGCAATGTTGAAAGCAGTGAAAAATATGTTGGTGTAAAAGTGATCCGAATGGCTTGTTCAGCTCTGCAAACACAATGAAGTCTGACAGTTAATCTTTTGCCCATCTGGCAAGGACAGTGAAGCATTGACGATTTTTCGAACCCAAATAAAAAAACTCTTGAATGTCAAAGTTACCCATAGACGAGGAGTTTTTATGTGGTTGTAAGTATAAAAAGGGGGCAGTTACACAGCCTATTTAACAGTATCTAAGTCTATGACTGTCCTTTTTTTCTCCTTTAGGCATTTGTGATTAGCTTTGAACGATTCAGACTTAACTCTGTACAGCAAAGACCATCAGTGTTCGGATCAGTCAGGCCTTTGCATTCGTCAGACTTTAGCTATAAATAAATATTTTGCAGATAAAGAAGCAAATAATTTACCTGATTGAGGATTTTGTCAGCTAATGTTCTTCAACAATCAGGATTGAATAAAAGAAGAAAACCATGGTGTTTCAAAAGTCACTAAATTAACTGCTTTTTAATCAAAATTTAATTTTAGATTTCTGATGAGGAGCATTAAGATGTGTTGATTTGAACACATTTGTGGACATTTCAACATTTTGTAATACTTTTTGTTATGTGAGCAAAGACAATAGTGGATAATTCAACAAATGACAATGCGATTAAATAATATAATGCATATGCAAAATGTGAATGGCATCATAAGCTATATATATATATATATATATATATATATATATATATATATATTTTTTTTTTTTTTTTTTTTTTTTTTTAACTAATTTCAAATGATATATGAATCAGGGCTGGTTTATGTATATACTGTGAAGACTGGCCATAGCTTGGATTTTGAAATTGTTTGTGGAGGAGCAGTGGCTCTACTCCGAGCTCCTCCCGGATGGCCGAGTTCATGGCCATAGGTGAGGGTAGAAATGTAGACCGACCGTTAAATCGAGAACTTTGCTTTATGGCTCACCTCTCTCTTCATCACGAAAACCGGCACTGCGTCTCCATTACTCCGGTAACCTGAAGAGGACAAGCCACCCATGGCGTCGGACTTGGAGGAGCTGATCTTCATCCCAGCCGCTTCACACTCAGCTGTGAACCACCCTAGCGCATGCTGTAGGTCTTGGCTAGAGGGGGCCAGCAGGACCACGTTATCTGCAAAAAGACGAGACGAAATCCACTGGTCCCCAAACCAGACCCCCTCTGGGCCTTGACTGAGCCTAGTAATCCTGTCCATGATAGTTATGAACAGGTGGTGAGAATTATGTTAATGGAATTGAGAAGCTACAGAAAGAATTTAGCTTAATTTTGCACACCTCAAAAGACACAGAGACGCTTCCACAACCCCTTTTTTACCCATGTGGAAAATGCCCCTAATGTGCTAGAAATAAGGCTAGATGGGCTATAGAGTATTTCAAAGCTCAAAGCCAAGGTTAGATATGTAAATAGGAGCAGCAGAGAAGGTAGGCAAGTTTGAAACAATTACCCTCGTCCTTTTCCGAACTTTACAAGATGTGTCTTTTTTTGAGGCACTTCAATGAAAAACTATTTTCGACCATGAAATTCAATAAATAAAAACACATGTTCAGACTCACCAATGAACATCTTCCAGGTTTCAATTGCCTTCTCTCTGAAACCAAATGTGGCTGTTCTGTGCAAGTGCTGTCAGGTCATTAGAGGTGTGGCCCTGCTCCCGAACCTAAGTGAACATATTAACTTAATTTTGTATAAACATCAAAAAAAGGATTATTTACTTTACACATTACAAATATTTTGTACTTTGTGTTTGCTTATCATCTAAAAATCTCAATATGATATTATGACAAAATCTTTGTAATGACAAAAGGTGAAACATTTGAAGAGTATATGTACTTTTATACGGCACTTTATACTAAAGATTGAATCATCTTTAGTTCCTTTTTGCTTTTCACCAATTTCCTGCACTGACTCATCTAATTGTTCAGTTTCTTGTGAGCAAACACGAAACGCTTTAACCAACAGTAGGTCAAAAACATCACTTGCAGTCCAATTAGCTTCTTGTGGATACTGCGCCATGAATCTAAAAGTTAACTACTTGCTGACAAATAAATTAGTGCACAGGTTGTGAATACGTAAAGGCCTTTATGTCTCATTAATGACATATTGCTTTGATCTTTTCCTTAGTTTCTGGGAGTTTTGTTTTAGTACACACAAACACACCAGGTCGGCTGCAGACATCCACTTGTCTCATAGGTTTGCATTTAATCCAGACAATTATACTCCCACTCCCCTAACATCATATATACAATAAACATGAGGCATCTTAGGCACCAAGAAATAAGGACAGCTTCAAATTCAGCACAGTACCTGAATCCCCCTGGGAATATTTAAAATGTTTACATGCAGTGAAGATGTGTTAATTCAGAGGTTTAATAATACCTTTTTGGCTGTTTTCATAGGTTGCACCCGCTTTGCATCAAACATGATGGGGAAAGAAATACCAGACTTTTCAATGCATTTGTATTTGGGGTTTAATTTGTTTTTTTGTGATTTATGAGGGGTAGAAAAAAATCTATTTGGTGCTGTAAAATAATGTAGTTAAAAATATATGGACTTCGTCCATTTAAGCAGAGTAGCAGCAATTTAGCTCATAAACCTGATATGTTTTCTGCTTTCTTCTTTTCTGCTCTTGAAAATTAATCTTCCAATTATTCGTAAGCTCAATTGTTTCCCATTTCCCTTTGCTCTGTTGTGTTATACTTAATACTCATTCATTTTCAGTACCCAGGTTGGATTACTGAACAAGCCAAAATAGATGCAGAAAATAACCTCAAAGAGCTTCATGGAGGCTGCAGTAAAACTAGGGATGACTCCTAAGCACTGTGAAGTAACCACAAAGGGATGTAAAAAGACCGCAATGTCTTTGCTGAAAATTATAGAGAAATGCAACACAGTAAAGATGAAAACAGGCCCATGGAGGAACCAAGGCAACCATAAAAGTGAAGGCTGTTGTCCAATAAGGCAAAAGTAATGTTTGTAGTAAAACAAAAATCACAAGAATTCAAATAAAACAGAAATTAAGTTTATTTAATTTGATTCAAAATACGTATTACACCTATGATTTCACATACAGCTAAGCCAAATTTTAATTATACCCAATTTCAATCTGATAGAGAATCTGTGGAGAGGGATAAAAGTTAGGGTAATTGCAAGGAGACCTTCCAATCTTGAAGACTTGGAGCTCATAACCAAATGTAAATCATGAACAGGGGAACATGCAACATTCTGATCAGCAATTACAAGGGTTTGGTAACTGTAATACAGATAAAGATCTACAGAGGAGAAGGGAATAAATAACTTTTAACATGACATTTTCTAAATAAAATTTAAATAAAAAATGTTGCTTTTTTTGTTTCACAAGTGATAGTCCTTTTACATTGTTTTATTTTTTTTTGATAGATACCCGTCTCATTTCCTAGAAAAATCTGCCAGGGGTGTAATGAAACAGAGTCAAGATATCATTCTAACAGTTTTTTTTTTTTTTTGAGGGATTTTTAACATTTAGTAGTCTAAATCACAAATTGCTTTTTATCCTAAATTCACTACATTTAGTATATGTTTTGTACAATTAATTCCGAGGTCATGGCTGGAATGTAAGGCTTTGGAAAACCCCCCTAAATGTGAAGCTAATCATGACTCTTCTACATTCTTAGTGCTTGTAAAATATGCGTTTACCTGCTATTTTTAACATCCTATATTTTTTATGGCTCTTGTCAATGCTCTATATAGTCATATGTTCATGATGATTCTTCTACATAAGACGGCAATTTGAATTTTCTGAGAAAGCATCAGTATTCCCAGAGATTGCATTCCTCCTTCCCTTCATATTTTAGTCGAATGAAACTAGATCCAAAATGAAATACAACAGATGGCTAAGTTGTGACTAAAACTAAATTATATTTTAGTCAAAAGAACTAAAGACTAAAAAAAAAAAAAAATGTACTGTTAAAATTATTAGTGCTAGAAATGAGGTCAGTAAGACAAATATTGTTTTAAATTTCTTGACTCAATGCCATTCTGGTGTGTGCACCAACACATCAGGTAAACACTGCTACTGATAATGCTGCATTCTATTATAAAGCATTTAAATAAAAATGGATTATAATATACTTTTTTGACAGTAACATATACTATAGTATAGTATAGTATAGTATATACAGGAGTAAAATGTGGCTATGATAGTGTAACCTTCTTGACCTTTTTCTTCTCCCAAACCCAGCCAAACCATGGTTTCCTCTCCACCACCCTCCTCCTCAGCCCTTTACATTTGTACAAAATAAAAATGGGTCTCCAAGACTAAAGCAGGTCTTAGCTTCAAAAACGTAACGGCTTAGTATATGAAGCCGTTGCATAGGCTATTGCATAAGCTTCAACAGTAACAACTTACAAGACAAGGGGGTCCAAATGGTCCATCTAATGTTTCTGCTTTTTAAATGTAACTCAGTGAAAAGTGACCAGTTATCACTACAAAGCTGTTTCGAGCTAGTAAAAGCAGTATAAGGCAGGTTTCTTTTTTTCTGGGACTTGTTTTGCCAGACAGAGGAAAACAATGGTTTAGCTTGCTCATCTGGTCTTTGTTAAACAGCTAAGAGTCTCAAAGCTTTTGCATTTCCACATAGCCTTTTAAATCCATAGCGTGATCTCTTCCAGCCACAGAACATCTTGAGCCAAAGTAAGCCGAGGGTGTTTCCAACAATAACCCAAATACTATAAGGTAGAAAAAAAAACAACCAAGAACTCTGCACCTAAGATTTTCAATAAGGAAAGATTTATTTTTTTCCTGAAGCAAAAACAGTAGGAGCAATAGGACTGGAATTGCACATAAAAACTAAATTGAGAAAAATAAAATATTGTACTTTTTAAAAACACATTAAAGGCCTTGATGGTTCACAACAACACAATATCTAGTATAGTATTGATAAATTATAAAATGCAATGGTTTCCGGGCTTTGTTAACCAGGCTGGTGGCAGATGGGAAAAAACTGTTCTTGTGGCGTGAGGTTTTGGTCCGGATGGACCGCAGCCTCCTGCCAGAGGGGAGAGTCTCAAAGAGTCTGTGACCAGGGTGGGAGGGATCAGCCAGAATCTTCCCTGCCCGCTTCAGGGTCCTGGAGGTGTACAGTTCCTGGAGCGACAGTAGACTGCAGCCAATCACCTTCTCAGCAGACCGAATGACACGCTGCAGCCTGCCCTTATCCTTGGCTGTAGCACCGGCGTACCAGATGGTGATGGAGGAGGTGAGGATGGACTCAATGATGGCTGTGTAGAAGTGCACCATCATAGTCTTTGGCAGGTTGAATTTCTTCAGCTGCCGCAGGAAGAACATCCTCTGCTGGGCTTTCTTGATGAGGGAGCTGATGTTTGGCTCCCACTTGAGATCCTGGGAGATGATGGTTCCCAGGAAGCGGAAAGATTCCACAGTGTCAATTGTGGAGTCACAGAGGGTGATGGGGGCAGGTGGGGCTGGGTTCTGCCTGAAGTCCACAACCATCTCCACTGTCTTTAGAGCGTTGAGCTCAAGGTTGTTCTGGCTGCACCAGTCCAACAGATGGTCCACCTCCCATCTATACGCGGTCTCGTCACCATCAGAGATGAGTCCGATCAGGGTGGTGTCATCCACAAACTTCAGAAGCTTGACAGACTGGTGACTGGAGGTGCAGCTGTTGGTGTACAGGGAGAAGAGCAGAGGAGAGAGAACACAGCCTTGGGGGGAACCGGTGCTGATGGTCAGGGAGTCAGAGACGTGCTTCCCCAGCCTCACGCGCTGCTTCCTGTCAGACAGGAAGTCAGTGATCCACCTGCAGGTGGAGTCGGGCACACTCAGCTGGGAGAGCTTCTCCTGTAGCAGAACTGGGACGATGGTGTTGAAGGCAGAGCTGAAATCCACAAACAGGATCCTGGCATAGGTTCCTGTGGAGTCCAGGTGCCGGAGGACATAAGAGAAATATTTGGGCTCTGTAACATCTCTCTCTGCTGCTCTAACATCATGGCAGTCATCTGATGTTGATATGAAGAAAAACAAACAAAATAGGGGGTGTCAGATGGTGTGCTAGCTCTGCAGGGCGGATGATGGATGGAGCGCAGAAGCTGGGTGAGGTCTGCCTCCTCTGTGGCAGCTCATCCAGCCTACAACAGTAACAAGCACCCATGCCTGCTGCCATGTGACATGAGAGGAGATAGAGATGCTGTTGAGGATGGCATGAGGGTTAAAATGGGAAGACAGGAACACAGAGAGAATGACAGCACTGACAAAAGGGGTCGGAAAAGAGAGATAAAAAAGGGACAAGAGGAAATGGATGTACAGAGGAAAGGTCAACAATGAGAAAGATATGTAGAGCTACAGGGGGCTAATTCAACATTGTAAAGCAAAAGCACCCTGTATGAAATAGTAATGGATGAAATCTAACAGAAGAGATGGCAGGGGAGGAAGACAAAGGAGAAGAGTGCACAGACATCACCTAATGAGGACAGGTAACTTTAAAGCAGTGGCTCATTCATGTGAGGCTAGAATATATAATAAAGAAACCTGAGATAGGTGTGCCCAGTCTTCAGATTATATACTAATTAAACAGTGATTTATAACACAAAAACAGACCCAGACAGTTTTTCTTATTTATTCACTAATGCTCTGTACCAAAAAATGCTTATTACTGTTGGGTCTCAAACAACAGATCTAATGATAACCATGTGATTTACTAACAGCACAGCCACAGTCTGTCACTGTTGTTCTGTTATAGGCTTTAGTTTCAGCTTTAATGCAACACTTGACTATGAGTTAACCTTAAAACTCAGTTAAATGAAATACTGAAATGCAGCAGGTGCATTTGGGGCCTGTAATTATTGTGGGGGCCAGAAATTAGTGAATCCACATTCCTAAACTTTAGCTTCCTGCTCAGGGACATATTCTTGGAACCATAGTTTCCTTCACAGTTCACTACCAGTGACCAGATACGAAGACATCCTCAAAGTGTGTGGTTTATTTTGATAAAGTGTCATCAAAATGGGAATCAGTGTAAGGACAAAAAGGCTTCATGGACACACTATGGCAGATTGCTATTGGACTGTCAAGTAAAAATAAAAAGCTCATCTGTGTTCTGTTACAGAGGCTTTGCATGGCTTTCTCCTTAAAGCTGTTTATATAATAATTATTGGAATAATTTTGACAGCAGCTGTTAAAATGTGGCGTTTATCTTGGTAATTTTGACATATAAGATGCAGAATATGAATCTGAAGAGGCACAAGAAGTGGTATATTCCTACAATAAAATCACAAACCATTGCTTATGGTGTGATATTGTGCAATATGTTATTCTGTACACACTTACATTGGTTACTGTCCTGCTGAGCCAAAACCATTCCATTGGTGGTTCCAGCAAGTTTTGTAAAGGATGACCAGATGAGGGCCAATAATAATCTTCAGCTGGCACATCAAAACCAAAAGCCAAAAAAACAGAATTGTTTTATAAGTTTTTTTTTTTGGGTACTTTGCTAAGGCTTCAAATTTAGGTCAAATTAATGAAGCTGAATTAATAAAATCTTCCTCCTCCTTGTGATTTGCTTAAACAACCGTTTAGTCTGAACTTTCACATCGCAAGAACCTATTATTAGAAATTAGCCGATTTAATATATTAAAACACGCCTTTTTTTAGGCCCTGCAAAATGTAAAATAAATGTACTTTTGACACTAATAAGGGATCCGAGTCAGGAGTGCAAGACGGACATTTAAAAAGGGGACTTTGAATAGCAAAAAACAGAAAGCACATAGAAGTAAATGTTACAACTCATTGAACCATGTCCTTTATTCTTTTAAATTCATGCATTAAAATATTAAGAAGATTAAACTGACTGCTCAGGTAGACTGTTTGGGGGGGCAATTTCATCCTGGAACTTTGATCTATCTAATTAATACATTTCCGATACAAAAATGGGTAAACTACAAAGAGTAAGAATGATTTTACAATACCCTGTATATGTAATATGTAATATGTATGAATAGTTATGTGGGTTTACATAAAATGTTTTGTAACAACTTAATGTTAAAATCATACCGCCTTCACATTTCTCATCTATAGGCCTTTTTGTTTCTTTTTCAGTTTTTCAGTGCTGGTGTCATATTCATCTTCTTCACAGAGGTGAACGCATTCCACATAGCAATCACCTCTGTCTGCATGTATGAGGTCTGTCATACATGCAGACCTTGCCAAGCACAAGATAAACAAGTAAAGAAGGAGGAAGTGATCAGCATATTCAGAAGCATCAGAGTATTTTAAGCTGCAGTCAGCACATCAATGTTATACACGTCCCCAGGAGAGATCCTGAGAAAAACTGACTTGAGTAACAGGTTGATTAGTAACACAGTTTGTTACTGTTGCTTCACAGCTGCTGATGTATTTTTTTTATACATTTGTTTTTTCTGAAAAAATTCGTGAACATAGTTTTTAATCCAAAAACAAAGTCTTAGTTTTTCGCAAACAACATCAGTTAGAAAATGTTCAAAGTGGTGGCCAGTTGGGGCCCAGCAATAATTTTGGGCAGGCACACCTAAACCAACAGCGAGACATAAATATGTAAAGAAAAAAGAGAAAAAATGAATTAATGTGAGTGCTTTTGTAAGGTGATGTATCCCAAAATATTTTATAAGCAAACCAATCATTATAACACTTGTGTTCTTTTAAGCGAATAGTACCATTATCCAACTTAACCTCTCTTAACCTCACACAGTTTTTTTTTAGCCCCCCTGATATTCCACTGTCAATGAAAGATGTATTAAACATGCAATAAACATGTCCTCTATTGTGAGCAAGCTTTTTTGCAAATTGGCTATTAATTTCAGGCATACAGCATATGACCTTCATCTGGTGGACTAGTGTGTGAGTTTTCCCCTTTTAGATTGTAATCGGTGTCCTCACTCCACCGCTTCATTGACAATCTCTGCCATCTCAAACAGGTTTTCCAAAATGTTATTTCAAAAGGAAGAAGGCCATAAAAATACCTTGCCACAGTAAATATATTAGATCTTTTTAGGCACGCTTTCAAGGACTTTGCAACAGAGCAAAACAGATAAAATATATTTTATCTGGTAGGCCAGTCTCAGGATACAGTTCAACAAATTGGATCTTATATGGCTCATTTCAAACATCACCACTCCTCTGTATTGTGATCTTTCTTTTTAAATGTCTCTCCATGGGGTAATAAATTTCCAACAGTAAAAAAAATATATATATATATCTGTTGTATAACTGACAAGAGGGGCTCAAAAGGGCCCTTATACCATGTGTTCCCTAGTGTACTGTGTCAGATGAGGTCGGAAAATGGATTTACGTGTCAAAATTGAGGCATGAGTTGCTCATTAAAAACAGACTTTTAAGACACTTGAGCATGAAAAGCGATAAACATTTGCCCTCGCTATGAATTGTGTTTTCATTCCAGGGCTTCTTGCATGATATTGTCACCAACATTTGTGGATAGAGATTTAAAAGCAGCCTAGCTGACATGCTGTAATGGGATATGAAACAGATAGCCATGTTGGCTTTTCCTGCTCAGGAAATTTATCGATGTTGACATGTCAACTCACGAGACACAACACGCACACACACACGTCCAGCACATGCATGTAAGTGTTGCACACATTTCACCCACAGCTTTCGGATGGCATAATCATATGTCTCATGACACTAAGCTGTCAGTAGCATTTTATGTCCCTTAGTTGTTTTGTCAAAGTCAATGTCACAGTTTGAAAAATGACACACAAAAAAGGAAAAAAAAAAAGCATAATCTTTAATGTTAAGGCAAGGAATTTCTAACAATGATGTGATAATAGATTCCACACACAAATTAAAGCAGTAATTGTAGAAATGTACTGAATTTTTGTACACTTTGATTTCGGTGCTAATCCAGAAGCACTTAAGTTATCAAACTGTGGAGAAAGTCAAACCAATTTCCACCCACTCAGCTTTAAAAGCTAACATCCTCTGTCTGGACACACAAGTGCAGTCCTATGGTTGTTGTTTTGAATATTCTCTTTCTTAACGCAACGTGTACAGTGCCCTGTAAAGTATTCATACCTTTCACACCTTTACATGACTGTCACATTCTTTGTTGTGTTGCCATTTTTCATGATGCACCAAGAAAAAATGGCAAATAATTCTTAAGTGATGGGAAAATGATACGTAGTTTTCCAAATTCCTATGAAATGCAAATCTGAAAAGGGGTGATGTGGCCTTTACTCTGATACACCTAAATAGGATGGATGGATACTTTTGGAAGGGAC
Organism: Girardinichthys multiradiatus; assembly: GCF_021462225.1. Classification (NCBI taxonomy): domain Eukaryota; kingdom Metazoa; phylum Chordata; class Actinopteri; order Cyprinodontiformes; family Goodeidae; genus Girardinichthys; species Girardinichthys multiradiatus. The sequence continues at coordinate 17,922,331 of NC_061814.1, forward strand.
TGTGACTTAACTTGCAATATAAGATAATAATAAGAGTATTTGGAAAAAAATAAAACATTGTGTATAAGCTCCATACTGGGAAAAATGTAGAATGTAACAAGCCAATGGAAAACGATTTAATATAAACCAAAGGAATGTAACAGAAAAAAGTCACTTACTGTCTTGTTGGAGAAACAAGACACTGATTATCAGGACTGATACACTGTATTTATTAGAAAGAGGAATGAAAAACTGTATAGCAAGAGAGATCAGAAATAGGGAAAGCACTTTCACTGAGTTTGTTGGACAAGGTGTGAATGCATGTGTTGCAGATGAACACATCAAGCACAATAGTAGTCTTTTCTGAAGACAAACACTCCTAAACAATCATGCTTTTGCAAAATAGTCTGAATCAGTAGAGGTTTCCCACTCATTGCATTAAAATATTCCAGCATGCAGCACGGTTGTGGCTTGGCACCTGAACTCAACCCATCTCTCAGATGGAATAAAGCTGGCCATGACCTGGAAGTGTTTATCCCAGCATGAATCATTAACCAGACACAGAGAGCATGGTGTTGGTGCAGGGAAGCGTAGTGCTGGCACAAATGGCATATACTGCACACAGAAGGTTGTCCAGACATGTGCACACCTTCTGTATCTCTCCCCTCATTCCTTGCTCTGATTTATTGCAGGCAGTGCTGTGTACACTTCTCCCTTAGTGCTAATGAGGTAGGCCAGGGAAAATTAAAAAGCACACAGAGTGCTGTTCCTTTTTTCCAGTCACGCTGAACAGAAGAAAACACTGGCATCCAACCAGAACATTGGATTTCTTCTGGCCTAGTATACAAATGAAGGCAACAGTGTAATGCTGCTAAGCTGGTACAATTTTGGATACAATGCAGGAGGAGTTTGAAGTGTTAAGTAGGGAGTGCATTACTGGTTGACTTAAAATCAACTCCTCTGACATGTTAGGTGGGAGTGTCATTTGTTTAGTGAACCTGGAACATCAAGCCTGGATCCTATGGTTGCATTCAGTCCTTAAAAAAGGCCTTGGATTGGGCACAAACTGCTTCTTTTTTAGAACAGACTACAATTATGTTTCTAGTAAGGACTGGATCTGAGTTCAGTTGAATGAAGAACTTAAATTTATAGTAAAACTAATATTTAATTGCTAAAGGTTTGTAAGAACAAATAAATCCTATCTCAGTGTAGTTGTGGGTTCACCTGAGACTTCTTATTATTTATATAGAGCCGCACTTTTAAGAATTACCGATCAGTGTAGATTAATCAAGTTCATACTTAAGCAGCCTACTTTACATTCTGAGACATAGAAATCTAATTAAAAAAAAAAACTGTTTATCTCAGAATCAGATTATAACTTGAGTATCATTAACCAGCTATAGTATTTTCTTATAGTGTTTATAAATTGTCTCAGTCATGAGTTTTTAGGGGGTGGGGGGTTATACCAGGTACCACAAATGCTGCCAGATTAATTATTTCAAAGTAGTAGGAGGTTCTTTAATGTTTCTGAAAGTGCTGTTACTTTAAAGTAAGAGTAATGGGGCATCAAGCTTAAAGCACTTACATTCATTTCCATGGCTCATAATAATATCTAAGAATTATTTCACAAGTTCCATGCTGACATTGCAAGTAGATCGTACTTAGCTTCTGGGAGATCTTAAAGACTTGATTACCATCCAGAAAAGCAAATGAAAATGCAATCTTTCTATGGTTTTGTGCGTATCTGAAATCACTACAAAAGAAAAGGCTTGAAACATGAACATGTATGAACTGTTTTATAGTCTACCTAAATCAAAGTAAAGAAATTAGCTTTTTCCAACTAAGAAAATCTAACCTATAATTAGTGTTGTTTTTTTGTTCTTTTTTAATCCCAGCTGCAACAAACAACGAACTTCAATTTTGGTGGAAATTGCAAACAATAAGACAGAGCCTCTAGTATGACTTTAGACTGGGTGAAAACTTTACCTCCCTTCTTAAAACCAAGGGTCTTGTACAGTGAACTGTAAATTGTTTTGGCACTTGTAAACTTGAACTACTATAAGTAGTTTTCAATAGGGGTTAATGGAATGCAGTGACCAAGGCACTCAAGCCTTAAAGTTCATTTGTTGAAAGGTCGGCCGGGTTTGTTTGATGTGTGTGATTATTTCTTGAATTTAGTTTTTGATTTGAATTCTGAAACACAAAACAGTTGGCACACCAAAACAGACAAACTTTAACTTTTAAACTTTTTGTAGTTCAAATAGTGTCTTTTCCCACTTTTCCACAGCGTTGTTTCACATCTGCACAGTACTGTGTATATATGTATATATATATATATATATATATATATATATATATATATATATATATATATTTATATATATATATACACTGCTCAAAAAAATTAAGGGAACACTTAAACAACACAATATAACTCCAAGTAAATCAAACTGTCCACTTAGGAAGCAACACTGATTGACAATCAATTTCACATGTCATTCAGTCAGTCATTTTCTACCACTTATTCCATAGTGGGTCACGGGGGAGCTGGTGCCTATCTCCAGCAGTCTATGGGCGATAGGCGGGGTACAACCTGGACAGGTCGCCAGTCCATCGCAGGGCAACACACAAACAACCAAGCACACACTCATTCATACACTTAAGGGCAATTGAGAGTGACCAATTAACCTAACCGTCATGTTTTTGGACTGTGGGAGGAAGCCAGAGTACCTGGTGAGAACCCACGCATGCACAGGGAGAACATGCAAACTCCATGCAGAAAGACCCCAGACCAGGAATTGAACCCAGGACCTTCTTGCTGCAAGGCAACAGTGCTACCAACTGCGCCACCATGCACGTTGTGCAAATGGAATAGACAACAGGGGGAAATCTTTGGCGATTAGCAAGACTCACTCAATAAAAGGAATGGTTCTGCAGGTGGGGACCACAGACCACTCCTCAGTACCTATGCTTTCTGGCTGATGGTTTGGTCACTTTTGAATGTTGGTGGTGCTTTCACACTCGTGGTAGCATGAGACGGACTCTACAACCCACACAAGTGGCTCAGGTAGTGCAGCTCATCCAGGATGGCACATCAATGCGAGCTGTGGCAAGAAGGTTTGCTGTGTCTGTCAGCATAGTGTCCAGAGCCTGGAGGCGCTACCAGGAGACAGGCCAGTACACCAGGAGACGTGGAGGAGGTCGTAGGAGGGCAACAACCCAGCAGCAGGACCGCTACCTCCTTCTTTGTGCAAGGAGGAACAGGAGGAGCACTGCCAGAGCCCTGCAAGATAACCTCCAGCAGGCCACAAATGTGCATGTGTCTGCACAAACAGTTAGAAACCGACTCCATGAGGATGGTATGAGGACCCGACGTCCACAAATGGGGGTTGTGCTCACAGCGCAACACCGTGCAGGACGCTTGGCCTTTGCCAGAGAACACCAGGATTGGCTAATTCGCCACTGGCGCCCTGTGCTCTTCACAGATGAAAGCAGGTTCACACTGAGCACATGTGACAGACGTGACAGAGTCTGGAGACACCGTGGAGAGCGATCTGCTGCCTGCAACATCCTTCAGCATGACCGGTTTAGCAGTGTGTCAGTAATGGTGTGGGGTGGCATTTCTTTGGAGGGCTGCATGTGCTGGTGCGGTTGTCCCTGGGTTCCTCCTAATGCAGGACAATGCTAGACCTCATGTGGCTGGAGTGTGTCAGCAGTTCCTGCAAGATGAAGACATCCAAACTATGGACTGGCCCGCCCGTTTCCCAGACCTGAATCCGATTGAGCACATCTGGGACATCATGTTTTGCTCCATCCACCAACGTCACGTTGCACCACAGACTGTCCAGGAGTTGGCTTTAGTCCAGGTCTCGGAGGAGATCCCTCAGGAGACCATCCGCCGTCTCATCAGGAACATGCCCAGGTGTTGTAGGGAGGTCATACACAATACTGAGCCTCATTTTGACTTGTTTTAAGAACATTACATCAAAGTTGGATCAGCCTGTAGTGTGTTTTTCCACTTTAATTTTGTGTGTGACTCCAAATTTAGACCTCCATTGGTCTTTAAATTTGATTTCCATTGATGATTTTTGTGTGATTTTGTTGTCAGCACATTCAACTTTGTACAGAACAAAGTATGCAATGAAGATATTTTATCCATTCAGATCTAGGATGTGTTATTCGAGTGTTCCCTTTATTTATTTGAGCAGTGAGTTTATAAATATACATACATATATATATCAGCAAAAAGTCCCTTCTCACATTTCAGGCACTTATAAACAGTAGTAATCTGTCAACTGTGGAAAACAACTGAAAGGACACAGCTGACCTGTGTCATTTAACTATAAAGCACGATTGAGCCCCTGTACCAGGCAACACAGCTCCTTTAAGACCTGGCGCGGATGAGGAATCCATGCTCTCAAGCCTGTCTGTGCACACAGATGACCAAACAGCATTACTAAAGAAAATGGCTGTTTAAGGGTGCCGTTTCCTAGAACATGTTTTGTAGGTTAAATGTAAAAGAAAAAGCTTCTTAGAAAAATATGTCAAAATAGGACTCTCTGCAACTAGAGAGAAAAAGGACTGAATCAAGGCCCCCAGAGTGTTTAGGCAAAGTGGAGATGCAGAGAATCCAAAACGTCCAGTTTAAAGTTTCCACAGTTACCCCTTTTCCCTTTTCCTCCAACGCAGTTGGAAGCCAGTTCCGGTTCTCAAATGAAATTCAGAACTAGTAACATGGGTTTCCACCGACAAATAGTGGTTCCACAGCACAAATTCTGGTTCCACTCAGGCACCACAGAATACTTGGTATTTTTGCGCAAAACCGCCACGTCACCCATGGGTGGGTTGAAGCAGCAGACAATAGAAGCAACAGGTACAGCGGCAAAGACGAAGACACACTGTTTAAACATTATTTAAATGTTTGCAATAACACACTAAACACACATTGTATAGCTACTCATGTCCGTTCAACTGAACATATGCAAATAAAAACATTGCACACACCATTGTTCTTTCATGGAGTTGCTTCTTCTTTTTTCTTTTAACTGTAGTTTATGGATGCTCTCTTTTTGCATTAGAAGGAACATTGCAAGCAGTTTGGCAAGCTCCGTTGTCTCGCTAACACGCTGTATAATGCCCACTGTTACGGAGGGCTAGGACTATATGGTTTATGGGGAATTCGCTGGAACACCTCATCCACACAAACAGATCAGAGAGCGGGGCCGTACACAGGAGAACAGTTAACGTGACTTTACTGATGACGCACACTTTAATTCGCATACAGCTTGATGTTGCACATATTTGCTGCTCACAGTTCATCATTCATTTATTAGTCTCTTCAAAGTTTAATACTTCTTTCTGTCAGATAAAATGTCTGATTCACTTGTCTGGTATCTGGAAATACACTAAATAAAATATAATGAGAAGGAGTGCTAGCTTAATAAGCACATGTTTAATTAGCTTAGCTTCAACTTAAATGACAAGTTACAAGTCAGTAGCACATTGAACATCAAATAAAACACTGCTACTCAAATAATATTAGCTTATATTTGCACAGAAATTGATGCCTCATTTGCATATCAAAGAAGTAATTAGCAATAGCTTACACCTAATTTCAACCCACCTTTATCACAATGCCATGAACAGCTCTATATATTATCTCTGAGGACCCCTTAGCTGCCCAAAGTCAAGTCAAGTCAAGTTTATTTATATAGCGCTTTTCAGCAACAAGGCACTCAAAGCGCTGTACATGAGGAAAAACATTACAATAATGCAGAATATTCAAACAACAGAAAAACAAATCAAATTACATTTATAGTCCTTGGGGGTTTACTAATAAGAGCTGGTTCTAATCCAATCTTTCTAATAGAGGTAATTAGCTCTCTAAGTCCTCTGTGGTAGGGAATTTATCCTGTGCTAGAAGAAAAATTATAATATTAATCCTTGAGGTCACTGGTATGAGGCAGTTGTGGTCCCATCATTCAAATACTAATAATGTTTGGCTTTTACTGGTATGAAATAGTTGTGCTGGGTCACTAGTATAAAAAAGTAAAAAAAATAAAATGAAACAGCTCAAACAAGGTGCATAATGCAAAAAAACACTAAATTCAGAACAGTGAACAGTTCCTGCACAGAAACAACACATACTAGGGAATTTAGACTCACCGGTCACTTTATTATGTACACCTGGCTAGCACCAGGTTGGACCCTCTTTTGCCTTCAGAATTGCCTCAATCCTTTGTTGCATAGATTCAACAAGGTACTGGAAACATTCCTCAGAGAGTTTGGTCCATATTGACAGGATAGCATCACACAGATGCTGCAGATTTGTCGGCTGCACATCCATGATGCTAATCTCCCGTTCCAGCACATCCCAAAAGGTGCTCTATTGGATTTACTGTGGAGGTCATTTAAGTACAGTGAATTCATTGTCATGTTTCAAGAAACCAGTCTGTGATGATTTGTGCTTTATGACATGGCACGTTATCCTGCTAGAAGTAACCATCAGAAGATGGGTACACTGTGGTCATAAAGGGATGGACACGGTTAGCAACAATATTCAGGTAGGCTGTGGTGTTGACAAAATGCTCAGTTGGTACTAAGGGGTCCAAAGTGTGCCAAGAAAATATCCCCCACACCATTACACCACCACCACCAGCCTGAACCATTGATACAAGGCATGATGGATCCATGCTTTCATGTTGTTGATGCCAAATTCTGACCCTACCATCCAAATCTGGCAGCAGAAATCAAGACTCATCAGACCAGGCAACGTTTGTCCAATCTTCTATTATCCAATTTTAGCTTGTAGCCTCAGTTTCCTGTTCTTAGCTGACAGGAGTGGCACCCGGTGTGATCTTCTGCTGCTGTAGCTCATATGCCTCAAGGTTTGACGGGTTGTGCGTTCAGAGATGCTCTTCTGCATGCCTTGGTTGTAACGAGTGGTTATTTGAGTTACTGTTGCCTTTCTATCAGCTCGAACCATTCTGCCCATTTTCCTCTGACCTCTGGCATCAACAAGGCATTTGCGCCCACAGAACTGCCGCTCACTGGATAATTTCTCTTTTTCGGACCATTCTCTGTAAATCCTAGAGATAGTAGTGCGTAAAAATCCCAGTAGATCAGCAGTTTCTAAAATCGTTCAAAGTCACTTGAATCATCTTTCTTCCCCATTCTGATGCTCGGTTTGAACTGCAGCAGATCGTCTTGACCATGTCTACATGCCTAAATGCATTGAGTTGCTGCCATGTGATTGGCTGATTAGAAATTTGTGTTAACGAGCAGTTGGACAGGTGTACGTAATAAAGTGGCCGGTGAGTTTATAACACCCACTGTTAATGAATCATGCATGGTTCCCAAAACTGGTGGAAACGCACGTCAGTGCTCAACAAAACACCAAAGTAAAAGGCATGCGAACCAAACCGCTTCAAGAATGAGAGTTCCTTCGGTGGAAAAACATTAAGTCTGTGATGATTTGTCAAACCATGGTGTTGGTTCACTGTGTTTTATGAAGTCTAAAGTCATCGCAGCCATGTAACAGTAAGACTTAGAGCACTTTCTGCGTCGCTCTACTGACAAGCTTGATGGAGATGTTGATTTCATTTTCTAGCGGGACTAAATTGCCAAATGTCCCAAAATCTGCTTTAATGACTATGGCATCAATGTTTGATTGGCCAGCAATCTCACCGGTGCTATACCTCATAGAGGATCTAAGTTAGAGAAGCTACAGGCTGCTAACCTCTTAAATTATTTAAGATTCCCATCTATGTTTCTAAGTCATCTATTCGACCTGGCCCATTAGTCTAATACTCTCAGGTTTCACCAGATTCCATAAGCAGATCTTAAAAGCGGAGGGACTCATCCGGCCTTATTTTCAGTGTAACACTAATAAAAAAAGCCACTGGTAGCAGAAAATGAAATAAACCTTGGCATCTTTCTTTGGGGAAGACATGTATCCAATTAAATAAGCAAGGCACATGGGTTTGTTGGAATCCTGAAAACAAGTATGAACCACCTGGCTGCAAATAGCTTGCAGAGCTCATCCTGCCCTGTTTGTACAATTAAGCAGAAGATGAGATTGTAGTGCAGCTGCAGAAGATGTTTTTACTCTCCAGCAACAAATCTTATGGACCAGCGGAACCATGAAGCCTGAAATGAGCCAGGCTGCTTACTTTGTTGAGGAGGACTAAACAGCATCTGCCTGCAGAAATCCAGCTTCCCAGGGGTCTTCATAGCTCAAAGGCTTAAAGACTTGCTGGCATCCTGGAGGCTCAGGGATGAAGGAACGGTTCGCACAATGACTGACTGAGGAGAAGATATGAGCAAACACAACAAGTCTACTGAATGAGGGTGTTAAATATACTGTTTTATATTCAAAGATTTTATATCATGCTGTATATAGTTGTATGGGAAAAAAGCATGTTTTCATGCTAATTGAATACAGGGTATATATGCCCAAAAAAAGTAGTTTTTAACAGCAAATAATAAAAGAGTAAAACCCCAAAAAATTAGTGTAGAATTTTTCAATCATCTCTTTCTGTGCAAAGCCTGAGGCGATGCGGAGTGTGGAGTTTATCACGCTTTCTGTCTGCTACCACTGCTCCCTTCCGGCTTAATGCTCCCACCTCTGGACCCCATCCTCTCCCTCTGACCCTTGCTGCTGCCCCTCTATTCCATTTTCCTCCCAATAACTGCATGACAAATCGAGGCTGCCAGAGAATGATCTATGATTGTCCTACAGCTCATCCTCTGCTGCCTTCCGTTCCCTCCTCTTCTCTTTTTGCCTCTTTTTCACCATCTGTCCCTTTTATAGGACATCCCCTCTTTTCCTCTTTGTATTTTTCTTATTTTAATGGCTTCACATTTCTGTCTACACGGGGCACTTTATCTTTGTGCCTTTTGTGCCCCCTACCCTTACTGTCATCTTTTGCCTACTCTCTTATTGCCCTGTATACTTTTATGTATGTCTTAATTTGTCTTTGTTTGTTGCATACTTCTCTTATTTTCATGGCTTTCGTTATGTAGTTTTTATTGTTAATATAGCACAGGCAATGTACAAACATGCACTGTTGCTGATGAACAATATAAATGTTCACTTAATCCAATGGTAGGCCATTAGTGATAGGCTATCACAGAGCTACAAGATAACTGTTTTAAAAGAATTACAAAGAACAGAAAAACTAAATAAGATGCCAAACAAAGTGAGGAATTTTATATCATAATCTCTTACAGGCAAGATATGATCTAAAAAAACTGTTAAATTAAACATTGTGATTAGAGCATAAACATGTGCAACCAGTATAAACCCTAAAGTTTTGGTTACATACATTACCACCTTTGTCAAACACCCTGACAACATATTTACTGCCTTTCATGTGTTGGAATTATGATTATCAATTAATTAATATTTATCAAGAATTATAATTAACAATCATAATTTGACTAAATTAATTTCGTAACCAAAATTTATGAATCGAAGACCAGGGATGTCTTCTGGTGTTGTAACTGTGGCTCAACGCCTTTGACAATTACAACCGTTAAATACTCGGTAATAATTGATAACTATTACCAGAGATGTCACTGTTTAATCAACCGTTTCTACCAAAACGTGGGGAACTTTTAACCTTATTTTGACTGACGAATCACTCTTGCACAAAATAAACACAAAACGCCTTCTCTTTATCTATGTGAATATTTATTAAATCACAGCCTGACACAATCCGCTCTTCCGATTTAATAATCTTCACCTACTCAAACATGCAAAGTTCTACACAAAAAGGGGGTAAAATATCTAACTAAACACAATACAGCAAAACAGCAGTGAGTGCGTATGGAATAAACCAGTAGTTATGGCCAAAGTGATAATATGACAAGGGAATATGGTGTTGAACAAAGCTTTGGGAGCGCAGCCTGCCAGAAAGTGTAGCTCAGTGAGATGCACAGTCATAAAACATCCCCCAGCTCTGGGTGGGGGTGAGCACACAAAGAGTTATAAAACTTTTGGCGGCAAGCTAGTGAGCAGTAAAGTTGAAGACAAAGAAAATGGTGAATTTCCTCATGAGGTTATAATAACAGTTCAGTTTCACAGCGCACCTACACACAGGTGTTTGCACGGTAAAGACACACTTGCGAGACACGGCGGTCTCCGAAAGTACCAGCAAGTTTCAAAACAATGGCATGCACATATAATTCAGAACACATTAGACTCTAAATGGCGACTCTAATCGCACTAAAAATCTCCTCTACCCTACCCAGACTATTTCTAAGAAAGAAATAAAAATAAAAGGGTGGATTTTACTTGTTGATGTCTTCCTTCTGGGGTGGCGAATGAGAGAAAAAAAAAAGGGGGGGGTTTGAAGAGATCCACACGTCCGTGGGTAACTCAGCAAAACAGTCCGTTTTCTTCCTTGGTGGCCTCCGTGGCAGGAAGGTAGAAAAATAATGACAAACCGTCACTAGTTGACTGGTACAAAAACAAGAAGGGAAAGTTGCGTCTCCTTGAAACTCCGTGGTTTTTTGGTTACGTGTTAACTCACGTCTTCTATTGGCAAAGTGAAATCTCTGGCCTTCTTATTCCAGAAACCTCTCTCATGAATTTTCCGTTGGCCAACGAAGGAGAATAAATGAAATCCACTTGGGACTCTTCTCCAGAAGTGATGTGCTTCAGTTGCTGGTCCGGTGTTCCGCTGAAAAGCAAATGGTGGGTCGTCTCATCCTCTGTTATATAGTTGACGGTGGCCTCAGGGCTGCGACACCCCGTCTTATCAGCCACAGGGGCCGCTGAGTTTTGTAGGACAGACTATCCTGCGGTACAAAATGGCCGATGACATTGGAAAGGCATAGTGGCATCCAACAAAGTGCAAATTGTCCAATATTCAGCAAACAAGTGGTCCAACACATGACAAATAAATTCTGCATGTTGACAGATTAATAATAAATACCTTGCTCACTTACCATGATAATTTAATGTCCTGTCAGTTAAAAACTGTCATGTTATCGTAGGGTTGTCAAAATAATCAATATTCGATATAATCGTTATTAGAAAAATTTATTATTCAAACATACTCATTCGTGCGTCTTCTGGCAGCACCGCTCCAATAACGGAGACACTGTAGTGTCAGCCCATCCCTTCCCTGCAGCCTGACCAAATAAAGAGCTGCTGCTGGAAGTTTAAACTCTGCTAACATAGCAAGTTAACCCAGAAAAAAACGTTTGCAACCCAATTTTAGTAGACAAAGCAAACACATAAGTGCCATTCAGAGGTACAGGCAGACGGACAGAAAGAAGCCAGGAAAATGTTATTCAGCTGACAGCAAAGTCAGCTACTAAATAGTGAAGCAACAAACACAGATGGAACCTGACAATAACCGCAATAAAAGTAGGAACCTGCAGCAACCTACCCTGCTGTTGTAGTTGATCACTCAATAAATCTTCTGCATAATTAACAGAAAGACTGAAATTTTACAGGGCTACTGCTGAATACATTTACATTGACCAGATCCTTCGTTACTCTGTAAAAACATGTTTTGCATGCACCATATCCATGTTTGTTTCAAAACACAATTTATATTATAATAGGATGATCCTTTATTTGTACCTAAGTAGAAACATGTATTTGTTTGAACAGCAAACTGACAGATAAATGGAAGCACACATAAAAAAGTTACATAATTGTATGACTAAATCAAAGGTGCACACTTCCATTAAGGAATTCTAATTTCCCCTCGGGGATCAATAAAGTATCTTTGAATTGAATTGAATTGAACACTTATACTAAGTGTTATTATGTCTTCTGTTTTGCCAAACACGGAAGTGACATTTTTATATTAAATATTTCCCTAAACGACAGGCTCAATTGTCCCCTATATTGGGATTATGAATCTGAGAATAGTATTTAATATTTAATTTTAATATTTTATCAAATAATATTTTGGTCTGTTAAGGGTTGTCCTGTGAATACCAGCCCAGTAAGGCAATGGTATTAGGACAAAATAGAAAGGTGTGAGACGAGCTCTGCCATTATTGAACAGCAAAAACTCTGCACACACATGGAATGAATTCACACAATTTCATAAAATACAAGAATTTATTTAAAAAAATAAGTCAACTCAAAGTCAAACATATTTCAATCAGCAAACTCTTTACTATGCTAAAACAATCCAACTAACTACCAAGCAGAATTAAAGAATAATGAAGACTAATGGGCTATGTACAATATAAACAAGTTGATTAAAGATGATTGAAAATCATGACCAGATGACCATGCAATGTTTATGTGTGAGAACCAAGGATTATCTTGAAGAATCTGGAAATGAAGTTAAGTTAGTCTTGGAACCAATTTAGGCAATAATCAGCAAACGTTTAAACAACCAATCACAATGCAAGATCAGATTAAATATTATTTTAATAAAATAATGTTTTAAATAATGATCTGCTGAATAATACCAACCTTCTGGATGACTAATTCTCAACAGTGTCTAATTAGCTGCCTTTATTTAGTAAAATAATATTTAAAGAAATATTATTAAGGGAATGGTAAAACATTTAAGGACGTATTTTGGAAAAGAGCCAAATCTTTCTGGAGAAATGGGGCTTAATGGTGTTTACTTAGTTATCAAATTTAGTAAAATAATGTTAGGGACACATTATTTACTGGATTGAAAACTAAACCTTTCTGGGTAAATATTATTTGGCAGCAAGCACTGTCCTTACCTGTTAGCAGTTGAAGCTAACAAAGAAGCTGATAGATTAGCAACAGAATCAAACACACCTTTAAAAATACAGTCAATAAAAGGGTTAAAATGCATAAGCGCGGACGGCGTGTTATGGCCAATCTTCTGTTTAAAATCACACTTTAAATAAAGTTTGTCTTAACTTTAAAAACAAACAGTCAAAGAACACAAAACTGAACATGTGTGCTGCAGATATTCTGCTAGCACCAAGATAGCTGAGTTCAACACAAACAACACCAAACTTCATAAAACTTCTATTTCTCTGCTCTGCTCTGCCCAAACCTAACCTCATATAAACTGTGCTGAGGAAAACCTGTCTGGGCGACGATTAAGTTTGAAGAGAGCTCTGTGAACAAAGGGTTAGCTTCCAGCTAACCTCCATAGCTCTGGCTGGAAGACGGCTCGTTCTGTCTGCTGACCACACTGCACGTTAACTGGCGTAATGCGGCTACTTGTTTGTCCTCTCAGGCAAGGAAAACCGCTTCACTCGGCTTGTAGAGACAGCGTCTCTGCAGGGACTTCTCTGGGACACCGTGTGCTTCTGCGGGCCTCAGAGAGAAAGTCAAGCCAGGCGTGTACCTTAATTCCTGTTTTTATGAATGAATGAATACTGGTTACACAAACAGTTATTCACTCATACTTAACTTGTGCTTATGATCGCGTGATCTTCTGACACTCTTGGATCCAGTTGAAGAGTTCATCAGGGCGCTTGTCTCCCCTATCTGGTCCCTCTGGAAGGCTGTGTGGAAGAGGTCAGCTTGTTGGAGAGGGGGTGCTCTTGTTCAGACAGTGGCATCATGGGAAGTCTGCTGCTACCCCCCTTTCCTCAGTTGCTGGAAGTCAGTTAAATGCAATTTATTTTTGAAAGTTCCAGAAAAGTGTGTACCGGAGTTTTAATGTTGAAATCCATGGCTGGGTCCCAACACCTACGTAATGACTTCTTTGTAATAATGAAGTTAAAATGTTGTCGTACTGTATGTAATAGTTTTTGCTGTTAACTAGAGAGACACTTGTGCCTGCAGTTCTTCTTCTCAGTATCGAGTTTGAAATTGTAGTATCGTGACAACCTTAGCGTGTAGTAACTGTGTGTGTTCTTAAAACTAGCAAAGCTGCTTACCTCTGAAAAATAATAAAAAAGTATCTAATTCTGTTTTTTATTATAGAAATTGGTATTGCAACTATTTATTTTTGATTATATGATATATTGCTATTAAAATTAACCATTCAAGCTTCTTATTTTATCCAAGTCATTTATTCCAAGAAAGTTCAATTCAATTCAATTTTCAATTCAGTTTTATTTATATAGCGCCAATTCACAACACATGTTGTCTCAAGGCACTTCACAACAGTCAGGTACATACATTCCAATTAATCCTAACCATTGAACAGTGCAGTCAGAGTTAGTTATTTATTCAAATTGGATAAAAAAGTTTTCTGTCTAAGGAAACCCAGCAGATTGCATCCAGTCAGTGACTTGCAGCATTCCCTCCTCCCGGATGAGCATGTAGAGACAGTGGACAATCACTGGCGTTGACTTTGCAGCAATCCCTCATACTGAGCATGCATGTGGCGATAGTGGAGAGGAAATCTCCCTTTTAACAGGAAGAAACCTCCAGCAGAACCAGGCTCAGTATGAGCGGCCTTCTGCCACGACCGACTGGGGGTTTGAGAGAACAGAGCAGAGACACAAAGAGAACAAAGAAGCACTGATCCAGGAGTCCTTTCTATGGGAAGGAAAAATGAATGTTAATGGATGTAGCTCCTTTAGTCGTTTCATCTAGAAAGAAAGAACAGATAAAGTCTGAGCCAGTTTTCAAGGTTAGAGTCTGAAAAAGAGCACATACAGGTCCTTTTCAAAATATTAGCATATTGTGATGAAGTTCATTATTTTCCATAATGTAATGATGACAATTTAACATTCATATATTTTAGATTCATTGCACACTAACTGAAATATTTCAGGTCTTTTATTGTCTTAATACGGATGATTTTGGCATACAGCTCATGAAAACGCAAAATTCCTATCTCACAAAATTAGCATATCATTAAAAGGGTCTCTAAACGAGCTATGAACCTAATCATCTGAATCAACGAGTTAACTCTAAACACCTGCAAAAGATTCCTGAGGCCTTTAAAACTCCCAGCCTGGTTCATCACTCAAAACCCCAATCATGGGTAAGACTGCCGACTTGACTGCTGTCCAGAAGGCCACTATTGACACCCTCAAGCAAGAGGGTAAAACACAGAAAGACATTTCTGAACGAATAGGCTGTTCCCAGAGTGCTGTATCAAGGCACCTCAGTGGGAAGTCTGTGGGAAGGAAAAAGTGTGGCAGGTGCCGCATAAGACCTCAGCAGTGCCACAGGCTGATTGCCTCCATGCCACGCCGCATTGAAGCAGTCATTTCTGCAAAAGGATTCCCGACCAAGTATTGAGTGCATAATTGTACATGATTATTTGAAGGTTGATGTTTTTTGTATTAAAAACACTTTTCTTTTTTTGGTCGGAGGAAATATACTAATTTTGTGAGATAGGAATTTTGGGTTTTCATGAGCTGTATGCCAAAATCATCCGTATTAAGACAATAAAAGACCTGATATATTTCAGTTAGTGTGCAATGAATCTAAAATATATGAATGTTAAATTTTCATCATTACATTATGGAAAATAATTAACTTTATCACAATATGCTAATATTTTGAGAAGGACCTGTATAATTAGTCACAGTAAAGCTCAGTCAATCACCATGTCTAGGAGAGAGAAAGGGTTAAACTCTAAAGGACAGGGCCATGTGGATCATCGGTTGAAGGTGAGCATTATGTTGCTGCCAGCAGAAGCTTGGACGATGCCCCTCTCCAGAAAGGTGTCACAGTTAGACGACATTTGTCTTGTCTGAATTTAGAAGCAAAAAATGTTAAGTCATCCAAGTTTTTATATCTTCAAGACATGCTTGTAGTACATCTAACTGGTTGGGTTCATCAGGATTTATGGATAAGTAAAGCTGAGTATCATCAGCGTAACAGTGAAAATCTATCCTATGCTGCCTGATAAAGTGAAGTATTATGTCCAGTATCCCAAAACCAAGTCCACTCTGACTGATAACTCCGTCTGAAAGATTTGAGAACTGACTTAAATACATTTTACTGGACTTTTGATACCTAAAAAATTGCTTGCAAAGGTGATAATTGTCTTGATCCTGGGTGTCCTGAGGAAGCAATGAAAAATAAGAGTGATGTGTCTTTCTAAATTCCAGGGTAATACAACTTGTCCTTTAAATTTCTTCCTAAACAAAAGCAGAAATATTTGATGCAGCCAGGTGTGCAGAGGAAACTCCCATGCAGTGACAGAGGGTAATACAGTTTGAATAATGTTTGTGATTATAAATTATGGCTAGCCTTATTGAAACACTACACCTCTTGGGCAATTTCTATTTGCTCAGTAGAGAGAACAGTTAATCTTGTAAAAGGCAGCCAGTCATTTATCTGTTGACCTCTGGAGTTTTACTTAAGTGTCAAGAGTAAATAGGAAAATTGTTCATGCATGGCTTATTTTTCCATTTCAGGGTTTTTGTAAAGAAGCCAAAATGTTAGATCAAAAACCAACTAGCTGGAATGTCTACAGACCAAGTCAGCTATATATATGTATATATGTATAAATTAATGAATTCCAATGTTCCAATCACTACCATTGTTGCAGGTGTGTAAAGTTTAGTGTGGAGAAGCTTGACTGCCCTGTCCTGACCTCAACCTTCTTTTGGATAATTTAAACCGGAAGCTGCAGTCCTGGTTTGAACACACTCCTAAACCTTGTGGAAAAAGTCTATAGAATAGTTAGAACTGCTATTGCTGGCAAGTAGTTCATTTACTGTACATGTTCATGTACATGTACAAGTAGCCAGGCAAAAACCTTTGTTGATGTAGGCTCAGAATTATTTCACTAATCTCAAGTTCAAGTCTCAAGTTCAAGACTCAAAATACTGTACAAGCTTTAAGGGTAATGCAAAGCCAACCACTTGGAAAACAAGTAGTGTATTGCTACCCAGCACACAACCTATATTACTCTAAAAGCTCTGGAGAAAATGTTCAATTAAAGTATTGCCCAGTGAAAAACAAATAAATATAAAGGTTGTCCTGAAGCCACTTTTCTAACATGGTTTGTTTGCCCGCTTTTTCCCTGTACTGGTTGCCTTTGCATTAATATCTAAGTGTCCAACATGTGCACATGCATATTCATATATTCCTTTGATGACTCATTTGCAGCTCTGTGTTAACACCCACACTCTTGAAATATACTGTATATCCCTATACAGTAACTAAATTTATGCATATGTTCTGATTGTAAAGAAGCGCAAATGAAATGATTCTCTCAAGGACTGCAGTGATATAGGCTTTCTCAAGCATTGATCCATTTCCAAGGACATCATCTAAATACAATACTTTTTACAATGTACATCCTGTACAGATCCCCGGTCCTTCACACAGCACACAAGACAAACAACCATGCACACAATTACTCACAAGGGCAATTTTGACAGAGAACAATGAACCTTAAATGTATATTTTCGGATTGTGAAAGGACACCAAAGTACAAGGATAAAATGCAAACTCTATGCTGAAAGTCTCCAGGCCTGGATTTGAGGACTTTTTTGAGGACTTTTTTACTGTAGTGCAAAAATGCTAACAACTGCACCCAAAATATGCATTGAAATTAGACTGAGTGAAGTTAGAACATTCTTTAGATGTTCAGGTAACAAACAGCAATTAGGAGCAATTGGCACCAATCATATCTCTTGATTGTTTCTTAAGATTTGCTTAAGACAGTGTAACTCCTTCGTGTGTAATAAAAGTCTACAAGTTCAAGTTCATTCTTAATAGTAATTAGCTGTTGCAAGTCCATCAGGATTCAGATTGGTTGCTTTTTAGGCATTGTGTGCAAACATGCATCACTGAAGAGAGATGAACAAAAACAAAACATTAGGCAGTTTCACTCTTTTAAGGTATCTGTCATTTATTGTTAACTGTGATGAAGACGTACAAATAAAACCTAAAATTACTATAAAGACATTTGTGAATAACTTAGCAGTGTCTCGTCAACTACAGGTCCTTCTCAAAATATTAGCATATTGTGATAAAGTTCATTATTTTCCATAATGTAATGATGAAAATTTAACATTCATATATTTTAGATTAATTGCACACTAACTGAAATATTTCAGGTCTTTTATTGTCTTAATACGGATGATTTTGGCATACAGCTCATGAAAACCCAAAATTCCTATCTCACAAAATTAGCATATTTCATCCGACGAATAAAAGAAAAGTGTTTTTTATACAAAAAACATCAACCTTCAAATAATCATGTACATGTACACTCAATACTTGGTCGGGAATCCTTTGGCAGAAATGACTGCTTCAATGCAGCGTGGCATGGAGGCAATCAGCCTGTGGCACTGCTGAGGTCTTATGGAGGCCCAGGATGCTTCGATAGCGGCCTTTAGCTCATCCAGAGTGTTGGGTCTTGAGTCTCTCAACGTTCTCTTCACAATATCCCACAGATTCTCTATGGGGTTCAGGTCAGGAGAGTTGGCAGGCCAATTGAGCACAGTGATACCATGGTCAGTAAACCATTTACCAGTGGTTTTGGCACTGTGAGCAGGTGCCAGGTCATGCTGAAAAATGAAATCTTCATCTCCATAAAGCTTTTCAGCAGATGGAAGCATGAAGTGCTCCAAAATCTCCTGATAGCTAGCTGCATTGACCCTGCCCTTGATAAAACACAGTGGACCAACACCAGCAGCTGTCACGGCACCCCAGACCATCACTGACTGTGGGTACTTGACACTGGACTTCTGGCATTTTGGCATTTCCTTCTCCCCAGTCTTCCTCCAGACTCTGGCACCTTGATTTCTGAATGACATGCAGAATTTGCATTCATCCGAAAAAAGTACTTTGGACCACTGAGCAACAGTCCAGTTCTGCTTCTCTGTAGCCCAGGTCTGGGGAATGCGGCACCTGTAGCCCATTTCCTGCACACGCCTGTGCACGGTGGCTCTGGATGTTTCTACTCCAGACTCAGTCCACTGCTTCCGCAGGTCCCACAAGGTCTGGAATCGGCCCTTCTCCACAATCTTCCTCAGGGTCCGGTCACCTCTTCTCGTTGTGCAGCGTTTTCTGCCACGCTTTTTCCTTCCCACAGACTTCCCACTGAGGTGCCTTGATACAGCACTCTGGGAACATCCTATTCGTTCAGAAATGTCTTTCTGTGTCTTACCCTCTTGCTTGAGGGTGTCAATAGTGGCCTTCTGGACAGCAGTCAGGTCGGCAGTCTTACCCATGATTGGGGTTTTGAGTGATGAACCAGGCTGGGAGTTTTAAAGGCCTCAGGAATCTTTTGCAGGTGTTTAGAGTTAACTCGTTGATTCAGATGATTAGGTTCATAGCTCGTTTAGAGACCCTTTTAATGATATGCTAATTTTGTGAGATAGGAATTTTGGGTTTTCATGAGCTGTATGCCAAAATCATCCGTATTAAGACAATAAAAGACCTGAAATATTTCAGTTAGTGTGCAATTAATCTAAAATATATGAATGTTAAATTTTCATCATTACATTATGGAAAATAATGAACTTTATCACAATATGCTAATATTTTGAGAAGGACCTGTACATGGCTCAGAAGATGGAGACTTCCTGATGCTATATATGAGAACAAAAACCTTTTACAGTCACTCTGTTGTAATTTTGCAAAGTGAAATATCACTATTTTTAGTATGTTAGTTAAAGTATTTTTCATTTGTAGTTTGATATGGTATTCTTCCCATAAATAACTGTTAAAAATTATTCTTGAAATGAAAAATGTGCACACTCTCAAGTACCAATAAATCCCATTCATGGTAATTATGTCTACTGCCTCAGTCATTCAATGAAGTTGTTATCTCTGCAACAGGTCATCAGTACCTCACTGGATAAACCTGTTGTTCTGGGAAGAGCCTTGTTCACAAGCCAGTGGGAGTTTTCTGGGGCTGTGAGTGCTCCTGCATTCGGATTAGCAAATTAATTTTTTGCTTTGGCAGAACTGTGTGAAACCCTTAGCTGAATTTGATGTAAACCCATGGAGCTCCTTGTGGGGTATATGTACAGAGTCTAGGGATACGTTTCAATCCAATTGCATAGTTTGTTAAAAATGTTGCTAAAATGTATTATGAAAAGTCTTTCATTTTTCACTTCCCGTGTAGTTTAGATTTATAACATTTAAAAGGCTTCCTGTGAGTCAAATCAAAATTTGAACGATGTTATGAAAGGGCTAAATTTTTTAAATAAGCATAGCATTAAAATGATGTTTACTTTTAGGCTTTCCATAAGTCAGAATCTTACCTATTTCTCCTTTCTAAATATATGAAAAGATTTACATAAAAACAAACAGACTAGTCAACAAGCACACATTCTGGCATAACACACAATAAAACTTAGGCCTTTCAAATTTTGACTAATTGAATAGTCGCTATATCAAAATTCACAATTTGGATACTGCCACATAGCATGAAATGTAATCATGGCAACAACAAAAAGATGGGCAGAGAACCAGTTACTATGCAAAATTAAACAGACAGACAAGGTGACATTTAAATAACTGTTTCCCATCCCTTTCCTCTGCCAAGAAAAGTTTGCACACCTGCCCAGTTCCACTAAAGTGTGAAGATTTTTACAAGCATGTTTTCTGCTGTTCACTGTTCTTTTTCTCAATATCCTTAATTTTCTATAAAATGGTGGATTCATTTGATCTTATGAGTTAACCTGATCCAAGAAACAACTTAAATGCTTTCCATTCAAATGTCTTTGAGGATTTGTTTGGAAACAGTTTTCTTTTTAAATCCATGCATGTGCATGCGATTTGCACTTTGTGAATTGTTGCATTCTGGTTTAAATGCATGTAGTATTACTGAATTATATATATATCTTTATATATATATATATATATATATATATAGTATGTAAAAATATAGTCCTTGACAGAAGGACGACAGAAAAAGGGTTTCTTGAAATGAGTAACCACCTTTACAACATGCAGTCCAGGTAGAAATAACGATACCCCCTCTTTCATGCTCAGTATTTTATGAGTTAAGAAAAATAAAATGTTGGATATGTGAAGACTTATTAAAGTGTCTGAGATGTAATATTTCACCTTCCCTTCAGTTTGCTTGTTGGGCAACTTAGATGATGTCACCATAGAGACAAATTCAGTTCACATGGTTTTCACTGCCTTATGCATCGCTAAGAAAACTACCCTCATGAACTTGAAAAATAAAAACCTACTTAATATTAATCAGTATAGAAATTTTCTGTTGAATTATATAAGCCTTGAGACAGCCTCTGCCTCCACGTCAGATCAATCTCTCTGGGCTCCTTCAACTGGCTCCATCACCTAGTGGGGGTGGGGCACCCTTGGCTTCATCCTGTGGGGCGTTGTGGCGGATTCGGGGGGGTGTCTGGGTTGGGGCATTTGGGGTGTCCCTGGGCTGGGATCGCTGGGGGTCTGGCGCTGGGGGCTGTGGTCCCAGCCGGGTTGGGGCTTTGGTGGCTCTTGGGGGAGACATCTGGTAGCTGCATGCGACGCTTTCGGGGGGCCTGGGCGGATGGACATAGGTCACTGGCCTTGTGGCCGTGCTGCTCCTGGGTGGGCATGGGGGCTCGGGGTTCCTGAGGCGTATCGCTTCCCGGGCTGGGGTCCTGGCTGGGCCTTGGGGGTTAAGTACAGAACAACGCATCTTGTTAACCACTTATGAATTTCAGTTTCAGAATACAGTATATGTACCCCAAAATCCCGGGTATGTCACCGGGGTTTTGGGCTGGTGCATTCCCGGGCGCCCGGCCCTGGCTCTGGGACCTTTGGTGCATCGGGGGGCATAGGCGGGGTGGAGGGTCTGCGGGAGGGGGTGGGGTGGGGTCAACCTGGGTGTCCAATGTCTTATGTGCTCTGGGAGTTGTTTAAATGTTGGGGTGGGTGTAGGTTTCCTTCTGGTTTGGGGATGGGTGGTTGGCCTTGGATGGGTGTGGGCGTCGTTTGGTTTTGGGTGGTTCTGGCTCAGTTTCTGGTTCCTGGTCTTGGTTCCGGTTACTGACGCCAGTCCCTTGCGGGCTGGCTGGGGTTGGTCTCGGGGTGGACTGGTCTCGGCTTCCGGATGGGTTTTGGTTTTGGCTCTGTGGGCTCTCTTGCCTTTTTTGGGCCTCGGGGTGGGTCTTCTTGCGGTGCTGCTTCTGGCAGGGTATGGGTGTCGGGCATGTTGTAGGACCTGGATGCTGCGGGTCTTCTTTTTGTGGGGGTGCACTTTCACGGGGGGCTTTGTTTTTGGGGGGCTGGTGGGGCACATTTGCGCAGTGTGAGTTTTGTGTGCAGCTTTTGCATTGGGTGCTCTCTGCTGTATTCTGTCCTCCGCTGTATGGCGTGCTGTGGTGTTTGGGCGGTGGTCCTGTGCACGGGGGCTCTGACCTCCAGGCGTGGGTGCGGCAGGGCGGGCGTCGCTGAGCTCTGCGCTTGCGTCGGGCTTCTCGGCCTCATACTGGGGTGGGGTTTGCATCTTTTGCTGGATGGTTCCTGGTGGATTGTGTGTGCTTGGGGTTAGTGGTCTTCGCTGTGCCCCTACAAATGCACAGAAGGATGTGTGGCGTTGCTGTGGCGCTGGCTCGGGGGGATCTGCGGTCTGGCTTGGCTTTATCGTTTTTGCTTGGCTGACCTGGATGTAGGTGGGTCTGCGTCTCTGGATGGGCGTGTGGCCTCTTTACTGCGTGTGCTGGGGCCTTTCTGTGGCACCCTTCGGCTTGCTGGGCTGTCTTTCCCTTGGGCATGGTAGTGGGCGAGGTGATGCATCGTGGGGTCTGCTTGACTGCCCGGCTGGCCGGGTGGTCTCAATTCGTCTTTCTATGTGGGGGGGGGGTGTATGTACCTATCCTGGCCTGGAGCTTGCTTTTGGGTGGTCCTGCCGTTTTGGGTCGGGTGCAGTTTGGTGGCGGCCTCGGTGTTGGAGTGGGATGTGTTTTGTTGCCCTGCTTGCCTGGTTGTGGCTGCTGTCTGGTGCCGGGCATCGGGGGCTGGGCGCTCTGTTGGCTCTACCCCTTGGGTTTGCGGGTGGCTGGGCGTGCTGGTCATGTGCCCTCCTTTGTGTTTGTCGTCATTTGGTTGCACATTCTTGGCTGCGTGGGCGCTTCTGGCTGGCTCCTTTTGTTGGGGGTCGGTGGCTACTTCGGGCGGCGGACTGGGTAACGGGGCTGGGGATCGAGGTCTGAGGGTCTGGGTGGTTCCGGGGGCTGGGGACTTTGGTCCCAGTTTTCAGTTGGCTCTCGGGGCCTGTTACCTGTCCCTAGTCTTTTGCCCGGCAGATGTGCCTATGCCTCCCTCCTTTGTTGGGACTCGGCAAATGGGGGTGCCTGTTGGGGTCAGCCGGGGAGCTGGCTCCCTGGGAGAGCTGTTTGCCCCCCAGTCCTTCCCTCCCCATTCCCGGACACCACCCTCCGCCAGCTCCATTTTAAATGCGCACTACAACAACACGCTTCAACAACACATTTGCGCTGGCGGAGGCAGGCTTGGGGTCATTTCACACCCCCGTTTGCTATTTCCCATCTGTGGTCGGAGGCCGGGAGAGGGAGTGGGCCCTCTAGTCGGATCTGGGCTGGGTTTGGGGGTCGGGTCTTGGGGATTGTCTGGTGCTGGGGCTGGCGTTTCTGCTCTCTCAGGATTGCTTGGGTTCCCTTGGATCTCGTCCCATGGCTTTGGGCCCTGGTCTACCGACTGGGGGGGTGCCGGGCTCCGGTAGGGGGGTCTTAGCCGGCGTTGATTGGGATGTGGCCCTGCTGTGGTGGAGGGGCTGGCCGGCTGGACTGCTTGATGGGCCGTTGTGCGCCATGTGGGGCTGCGGGTGGCTGGCGGGCTAGGGTGCCCCTGGGTTTTGGGGGTGGAGTTGGCGGGGTGCCCGGTAACTGGTGCTGCTGTGGCCTTCTTCCACTGCTTCCTTCTGTGGTTCACATAAGGAAGATGTGGGGTCACCGGCATTTGGATCGGCTGGGCGGCAATGGTGGAGCTGAGCTGGATAGTGTTTCTCCCTGGGCAGTCGTTGCAGTGGCAGTGATGTAGTGTTTTTTTGTGGCTGAGGGGGGGTGTGGTGGGGAACACTGGCCCTGGGTGCCTGCCGCTGGCCGGCGACCTCTTGGTGGGTGAGTTTGTCCCTTCATGGTGCGGGGTAGGGGGTCCTGTTGTGGGTGAGGTGCTCGGTGGGGTCTGCCGTGTTGCACCAGTGGGCGGGGGTGACGTTGCGCGGGGCCCTTGCCTTGCCGTTGCAGCGCACTGTGTGGTGGGGGAGCAGGGTGCGGCGGGCGTGCTTAGAGCAGGGCTGTGTGTGGAGCTTGCGCTGAGTGGGTGTGGCTTCATCGGCTTCTCGGCTATGGAGTTCACCTGTTCACCGGGTCCGGGCGGTGCCGGTGCTGTCTGCCTGTCTCTGCCCCAGGAGGGAAGGGGACCACCTCCTGGGTCTGGGGGCTGGTTGCTCCTAGGGGGTACCGGCGCCAGGACCTGGGAGTATAGAGTATGCATGGGGAGTGTGAGTATGACGTCCATTGTTGTTTGTCTTTACGTTGGGTGTGAGTGATTTTATGTGTATGCATGAGGGTGGGATTGGGTGATTGTGACTGTGTGTGCCTGTTTTTTTTGGCAGGGAGGAAATAGGCCCCCCATATTATCAGGGGCCTATTTCCTCCCGCCACACACCGGTGGTTGGAGTCTCTGCCCACTGGTGTACTTCTGGTTCTCGGTGTCCGGGGCTGGGTGCTTTGGTGTGTGCTGGCTCACTCCCGGTGGCTGTTTGCCGGGGCCTGGCCCCCTGGGCTCTGTCGGGCTTCTGCTTGGGGGGTGGTGTGTCCTGGGGTCTTGGGTCTCTGGGTCCATGGGTGGATCTGCTCGGGCGTGGACGGCTGCCAGCGGGGCCTGTGAGCTCGTCGCTGCGGCTCCCTGGTGCTTCTGCACTGTCGATGCTGGGTGGTTCCCCTGGGACTCTCCACTGCTCTTCCCTGAGGGGGTTGCGGTAGTCCCGGCGGTGGTTCTCCTGGGGTTCCTGTGCTTTGGGAGGCCTTTGAATGTCTGTGGCTCGGATCTCCTCAGTGTCCGTCCAGGGACCATGGGGCAGGTCTGTGGGTCCTCACACTCGCTATTGCATATTTTTGTGGAGAAACCTTGTATACAAAATGCGTCCACACTCATACTCACAGGTGTTAAGCTTCAGGTGTTGACAGATACACAGATGTTCTATATTGGGCTGCACCTCTCACTGAGTACATTTTACATTCATAAGTACCGTGTACTATTTTTTAAAAACAAAAAAAACAAAAACAGCTGCAGGTGTTTAAGCAAGCCGGCTGTAATCTTGTATTCTCTTCATCCTTCTTTCTCTCCTCCACTATTTCCTCCTTTTCTCATCTTTTCCCCTCTTGCCCCATCTCTCTCTTTTTCGAGCTTCTTTTTTCCATAACAATTGAAATATTCCCAAAAGAAGTTTATAATAAAGTTACTTTAAATATCAAGCAGAGCTTTAAAACATTAGCTGTGATGCTCCGCTTGTGAAAGTAACTGAAATATTTCAGGTCTTTTATTGTCTTAATACGGATGATTCTGGCATACAGCTCATGAAAACTCAAAATTCCTATCTCACAAAATTAGCAAATTTCATCCGACCAATAAAAGAAAAGTGTTTTTAATACAAAAAATGTCAACCTTCAAATTATCATGTACAGTTATGCACTCAATACTTGGTCGGGAATCCTTTTGCAGAAATGACTGCTTCAATGCGGCGTGGCATGGAGGCAATCAGCCTGTGGCACTGCTGAGGTCTTATGGAGGCCCAGGATGCTTCGATAGCGGCCTTTAGCTCATCCAGAGTGTTGGGTCTTGAGTCTCTCAACGTTCTCTTCACAATATCCCACAGATTCTCTATGGGGTTCAGGTCAGGAGAGTTGGCAGGCCAATTGAGCACAGTGATACCATGGTCAGTAAACCATTTACCAGTGGTTTTGGCACTGTGAGCAGGTGCTAGGTCGTGCTGAAAAATGAAATCTTCATCTCCATAAAGCTTTTCAGCAGATGGAAGCATGAAGTGCTCCAAAATCTCCTGATAGCTAGCTGCATTGACCCTGCCCTTGATAAAACACAGTGGACCAACACCAGCAGCTGACACAGCACCCCAGACCATCACTGACTGTGGGTACTTGACACTGGACTTCTGGCATTTTGGCATTTCCTTCTCCCCAGTCTTCCTCCAGACTCTGGCACCTTGATTTCCGCATGACATGCAGAATTTGCTTTTATCCGAAAAAAGTACTTTGGACCACTGAGCAACAGTCCAGTGCTGCTTCTCTGTAGCCCAGGTCAGGCGCTTCTGCCGCTGTTTCTGGTTCAAAAGTGGCTTGACCTGGGGAATGTGGCACCTGTAGCCCATTTCCTGCACACGCCTGTGCACGGTGGCTCTAGATGTTTCTACTCCAGACTCAGTCCACTGCTTCCGCAGGTCCCCCAAGGTCTGGAATCGGCCCTTCTCCACAATCTTCCTCAGGGTCCGGTCACCTCTTCTCGTTGTGCAGCGTTTTCTGCCACACATTTTCCTTCCCACAAACTTCCCACTGAGGTGCCTTGATACAGCACTCTGGGAACAGCCTATTCGTTCAGAAATTTCTTTCTGTGTCTTACCCTCTTGCTTGAGGGTGTCAATAGTGGCCTTCTGGACAGCAGTCAGGTCGGCAGTCTTACCCATGATTGGGGTTTTGAGTGATGAACCAGGCTGGGAGTTTTAAAGGCCTCAGGAATCTTTTGCAGGTGTTTAGAGTTAACTCGTTGATTCAGATGATTAGGTTCATAGCTCGTTTAGAGACCCTTTTAATGATATGCTAATTTTGTGAGATAGGAATTTTGGGTTTTCATGAGCTGTATGCCAAAATCATCCGTATTAAGACAATAAAAGACCTGAAATATTTCAGTTAGTGTGCAATGAATCTAAAATATATGAATGTTAAATTTTCATCATTACATTATGGAAAATAATTAACTTTATCACAATATGCTAATATTTTTGAGAAGGACCTGTATTCCCAATGCGTGTCTACAGCTGGAAAGGTTCTTAGCACAGGATTTCAATGAGATCTATCATCTCATCTAAGGTTTGATTTGAAAGTTGCAAAATGTTGATAATTTATCTTTCCTTCCACTGCATTGTATGTTTACTGCTTAGAATCATTAACTGTTTGCATGACTCAATTTGGGTCAAGTGTCAGCCATCAAACATATGGCCTCGCAGTTGATTTTACATTTTGGTATACAAAGGAGTTCATAATGGACTCAGTGACTGCAAAGAGCCCTGTCCTAAAACCAAATTGCCCCCACCCCTGCGGCTGACAGTTGGTATAAAGTGTCTCTGATATTCCGGATTTGGCTTTTGTCAAACATGGGAAGTGCATCATGGCCAAACAGTTCTACCTTGGTCCCCTGTCCAAAGGACATTGTTCCAGAAATGTTGTCGTTAGTTCAGATGCAAATTTCAAAATCTAAGCGTTATTACGACATTCTTTTTTAGAGAGAATAGGTTTTCTCCTACCGTTCCAGACAAACAGCATAAACTGTGATCAACCCTGAGCTCATACAGTATTGAAATGATTTAAAGACCCTGGCTAAAACCAGCTCATTTCCTTTTCATGAGATGAAACCCGTTTAAACTGACAGGGTTACCTTTCTTTTTAATGACTCTATTTATTATTTATACTTGGTAAACTAGTTACCTATAAAATAAAAGCACATCAATCAATACAAATACAGGAACATTGTTTTTGCTTTTTCCTATAGTGGCAAAGTGCAAATAAGTACAATTCTTATTTTTTTATTTAAGTTTTCATTTATGTGGACATAAACCTTCAGACATTCAGTTAAATTTAGTTTATTGTGTGTGATAGTGAGTAAGTTGGATGCCTTGTTTCCAAGTGATACAATAGCAATACTATGAAATCCATAGTATTTCATAGTTTTGCTTCCAAAGAGTATGGGTTAGGAAAAGGTTGTGGATAGCCTTCTACTAGCTTCCCAGTGAGCGTTCTTTAGTTAAAAAATACATCTAAATAATGTCTAAATGGTTTATAGAAATTAAGGCTATATTTTTTAGTTTGCTTCAAAAGTACAGTTTTTTTTAATATTTAGAAATATTTTTAGATGTATTTTTAGAAGTGTAAATGTAGACCTTTTTCAACTGAGAATGACTTGTGAAAGAGCAACACTAACTAGCCTCAAACTCAGGACCTCTCAGTCACATCCACTACTTTACTAACTCAGCTGTTCATTATCTATTCATCCTTTTATTATTGTTGCATTTAAAAAAAAAATACAAGTTAAACTCGTTTTCTCTTTTTTCTTTCTGTCTCTGCATTGTTGCCTCCACTCAGTAGCGACTCTGTGACAGAGGAGCTGTGTGCATTGGTTGGATATTACCAGTCTTGTAATTTTACAACAAAAACAAATTTAATAAATTAGTTTAGAATACTAAATCAAATGAAGCTGAGTTTTAATTCATATATTCTGCCGATTTTATGTGATTTACAAACTGTTTTACTGCTTGTAAATTTGTATTTTTAGGTCCAAGTTTAGGTTACATTTAGACCAGGGAGTTTTGCACGGTCTAACCGAACAAAGCATACATATATACAGATGTATCATTGACTAATTTCTACATGAGTACCGTGTATAGCATCAACATCAAAATCAGGTCTGTTGCTCATTTTTATAGGTGGATATAAATGATCGGACATCATTAAGACACCATTATCTAGGGATTTCAAAATTGTTTTAATTCATAAAATTAGTGTATATAAGTCAAACAATCTCTAAACAGATTCTCGTTATTCTGGCATTCAGTAAAAATATTGATAATCTTAACTGACCTAAAACAGGAGAGGTTTATTTTAATTAAATGTCAGACAGCAAATATAACAAAGGTTGTGTCTTTTGTTAAACAACTGGTTTCAATTGTATGTGGGTGTGTTTTGTTGTTCTGTCAGAACTGCCAGTCTAACCAGAGTGAACTGTGCCTCTTGACCAATAACACCTGAGTCAGGCTCCAAAAACCATCTGGTACAATGGCAGAATATAAAGCACTGCCTGGTAGCTCAATCCTAGTGTTATTAAAACAATTGCAAAATCCTGCTATCATTGAAATAATTGGATTAAAAACATCTCAAGTAGTGCCATTTTGCATTATGGCTGATTGGTTCACATAATATCTGTTGCACAAGGCTTACCGTGTTTAAAAAGTATTACTATAAATATGCCGCAATACATAGCATACAGTACCTTAAGGGAATAAAGTAGAGCATCATCTGAGTAAGAAACGTAATGTGACAAACATTAGAAGACTTTGTAGATGCATATTAATCACAATTTATACCCCCAAACGCCGCAAGACATCTTAGGGAGCAAGGGTTATAGTAGTGCTATGAGGCTTCAGGGTGTGTGGCACAGGGATGGATGAATAAAGAGGAGAAAGTCTGCTGTCCAGGATGCCCTGTAGAATCTCCTCCAGATCCTTCTTTCAAACAGGCCTTTTCAGCCCCCCATTCAAAAAACAGTAATTGCTTCATTTTTCAAGCCCCTTGCCTCTGTCTGCCTGTGAAGTTGGCCCCATTAATCAAACTAATGGAGAAGTAAGTGATTTCAAAATATAGGCTTTGATCATGCACCCCCTCTCCTTTCCAAAAACTCTGCCCTCTCAGCTTTACGAACCCATCTCCTCCCAGCCACCCATGTCTTCTTCTCACGGCCCTCCCTCCGCTCTTCACTGCATAATGTATGGAAAGGAGCAGCAAGAATGAAAAATGAATTTCCATATTACGTGTTTTTTTAAGACATCTGGTATTGAACATAAGAGCTCTACTTGTACACACTCTGGCAGTGCTGTGGTTTATCTAACTTAAAGGTACTTTCCAGGATAGCAGAAAATCAAACTGCATATATATATATGAAAAATGGTCAGTCTAAAATCATTGTGGCCTATTAACAGGCAGTATGCCACAGAAAGTCACAGTTCAGACACATTTATTGATCCTGATGAGCCCGATTAAATTAAAGTGCACCCCAGGTGTATTGAAAAGCTTGTGCCAGCTATAAAACAGCAAAGCCATTATTACAGACTGCTACCAGAGCATTCAGGGAAATTTGATTGTTTCCAATCAGAGATAAAAAACACTGCTCAGATATAGCTTTCTCATTTTTCATGCAACTGGTTGGTCAAGTAAATGATTTAATGACTCTAAATTGGACTCATTTCCTCTCTGTTCAGTTGTAGCCTAATACTAATAATAGCCCAAAATTGTGGTTTATTGGGAATATGTGACCAAAAAAAAAACTGAATGAAGATACTTGCGCAAGTTTTATAGCATCGTATACTGAGCAGCTCAATCATACAGGTGCAAATTAATGAAGCATGATTTAATCAAATATGTGATTTATTTCAATAAATTCTAATAATAATGAACTTTTATATATCAAGATATAACCTAACTAATATTTAAAATCTCTTTTCCAAGAGGGACCTGGCAAGACTGCAGCTCAATTTACAAGTATCAGCAATTAGATTCAATAACTGACATACATTCATATAGGTTTAAAAGTAGAAAAACATAAAATATTAAAACAAAACTGCTAAAAATATGACTAATTCAAAAGCAATTGCAGTTCATAAAGCTCTCTTCTTCATGGTCTTTCAATATGGCTTTTAGCTTTCTCTGTGTCATTAGCTCTGTCAGTTTGGACTCTTGCTGAAAATCATTGCTGGCTGAGGGGACGGCGTATTTCAACGCTCTCTTACCCTACGCTGTTCCTAATCTGCAAGCAAACATATTCAATTCAAAAAGTGAAACTCATTTTGATACATAACCCAAAAGAGTAATAAACTGCAACAGTTTATTTGTTAATTTTGAATATTATGGCTTACAACAAATTAAATGTTGAAGTTCAGTTTCTCTGAAAACTTGACTAGACAAGACCAATTGAAAAAATATATTTTCTTAAATACAGAAATGTTTTTCTACTGAGACCTATATCAATACACTGTAAAGTATATACACTAAATACTTGGTTAAGGCTGCCTAAGTATGAATTACTCCATCAATGCAATGTGGCATATACAGGTCCTTCTCAAAAAATTAGCATATTGTGATAAAGTTCATTATTTTCCATAATGTCATGATGAAAATTTAACATTCATATATTTTAGATTCATTGCACACTAACTGAAATATTTCAGGTCTTTTATTGTCTTAATACGGATGATTTTGGCATACAGCTCATGAAAACCCAAAATTCCTATCTCACAAAATTAGCATATCATTAAAAGGGTCTCTAAACGAGCTATGAACCTAATCATCTGAATCAACGAGTTAACTCTAAACACCTGCAAAAGATTCCTGAGGCCTTTAAAACTCCCAGCCTGGTTCATCACTCAAAACCCCAATCATGGGTAAGACTGCCGACCTGACTGCTGTCCAGAAGGCCACTATTGACACCCTCAAGCAAGAGGTTAAGACACAGAAAGAAATTTCTGAACGAATAGGCTGTTCCCAGAGTGCTGTATCAAGGCACCTCAGTGGGAAGTCTGTGGGAAGGAAAAAGTGTGGCAGAAAACGCTGCACAACGAGAAGAGGTGACCGGACCCTGAGGAAGATTGTGGAGAAGGGCCGATTCCAGACCTTGGGGGACCTGCGGAAGCAGTGGACTGAGTCTGGAGTAGAAACATCCAGAGCCACCGTGCACAGGCGTGTGCAGGAAATGGGCTACAGGTGCCGCATTCCCCAGACCTGGGCTACAGAGAAGCAGCACTAGACTGTTGCTCAGTGGTCCAAAGTACTTTTTTCGGATGAAAGCAAATTCTGCATGTCATTCGGAAATCAAGATGCCAGAGTCTGGAGGAAGACTGGGGAGAAGGAAATGCCAAAATGCCAGAAGTCCAGTGTCAAGTACCCACAGTCAGTGATGGTCTGGGGTGCCGTGTCAGCTGCTGGTGTTGGTCCACTGTGTTTTATCAAGGGCAGGGTCAATGCAGCTAGCTATCAGGAGATTTTGGAGCATTTCATGCTTCCATCTGCGGAAAAGCTTTATGGAGATGAAGATTTCATTTTTCAGCACGACCTGGCACCTGCTCACAGTGCCAAAACCACTGGTAAATGGTTTACTGACCATGGTATCACTGTGCTCAATTGGCCTGCCAACTCTCCTGACCTGAACCCCATAGAGAATCTGTGGGATATTGTGAAGAGAACGTTGAGAGACTCAAGACCCAACACTCTAGATGAGCTAAAGGCCGCTATCGAAGCATCCTGGGCCTCCATAAGACCTCAGCAGTGCCACAGGCTGATTGCCTCCATGCCACGCCGCATTGAAGCAGTCATTTCTGCAAAAGGATTCCACACCAAGTATTGAGTGCATAACTGTACATGATTATTTGAAGGTTGACGTTTTTTGTATTAAAAACACTTTTCTTTTATTGGTCGGATGAAATATGCTAATTTTGTGAGATAGGAATTTTGGGTTTTCATGAGCTGTATGCCAAAATCATCCGTATTAAGACAATAAAAGACCTGAAATATTTCAGTTAGTGTGCAATGAATCTAAAATATATGAATGTTAAATTTTCATCATTACATTATAGAAAATAATGAACTTTATCACAATATGCTAATTTTTTGAGAAGGACCTGTATACATTTGGTCTATTGCCCTCCTGAGGTGTTAAGGAAGGCTAGTAGAAGTCTAGTTTCTCATTTTCCTTTTGACAACACCACAAAGCTTGTCTATGGGGTTAAGGTCAGCCCAGTTTGCTGGCCAGTCAAGCACAATGATACCATGGTCATTAATTCAGGTATTGGTAGTTTTGGCAGTGGGTGTGCCAGGTCTCGCAGGAAAATGAAATCTGTATTTTCAGAAAGCTTGCCAAAACAGGGAAGTATGGAGTGTTCTAAAATGTCCAGGTACACAACCATGCTGACTTTGGACTTGATAAAACACAATGGACCAACACCAGCACATAACATGGCCCACTGTCTCATTGCTGACTTTAGAAACATTAAACCGAACCTCAAGCAAATTTGATTCTGCATGGAGACTCTTGATGTCAAAATGAAACACAATATTTACTTTCACCTGAAAAGAAAACTTTAGACCACACACCAAAATGCAAGTCTTTTCCCTTCGTAGCCCAAGTAAAATGGTTCTGACAGTATTTCTGGTTCAGGAGTGGTTTAACACAAAAAATTAGACAGTTGCAGCTCATTTCCTGAATACATACAGTATGTTTGTGTCTGTTATGCCTGTTACTTGTGCACCTTTTTCTATCATATTTTTTCCCTCCTTGGATACACCACTCTGGAAAGCCAGTCCCTTCAGCAATGACTGTCTGTCTCAGGCTTCTGGTGTAGTGTGTCAGTTACTGTCTGCTGGACAACATGCACATAATTGTGTAGGCTTCACCATTGCCATAGCAAAACCTTTCGGTATTAAAAATAATTTTTCATTGGTTTTATGTGATATTCCAATTTTCTGATATACCCACTTTACATGTTTTCATTCTCTGCAAGCCATAAGCAGCAAGATTACAGAAATGAACAACTAAAATGTTTCCTTTCATGAATATGAGTATTACTTTTTGGAATTGAATTACTGAATGAACTGAAGTCTCAATGTGTTTCTAAGTTGTATGTGACTAGGAGATTTATGCAGTCAGCAGATTTCCTGAACTAGTATCAGAAAAGGGACATCTAGTTGAAAGGTGAATTACTGCTGATTGCTCTTATTTCCCTGTATCTTGGAATATTATTCTCAAAATTTAATGCTTCTCATTTCTTCTGTCAATAACTACATCCTTCTGCCCAAACAACTCAATTTCAGTCTCATCCAACCCACAAATTGACATCCTGAAGATGTCCAGTTGAGTTTTGGCCTGTGTTGGTCAAATTGAATCCTCATTCATCAGCATCCTTGGAAACCAGCCTGCTGGAGTGATTGCATGAGTGCCTGTCTTCAGATAGAAATGCCACAATTGCTGAGACTCATCAGGATGGTCTTGCTGGGAATCCTCAGATTGTAGGCAGTCCTTGGAAAAGATGCCTGAAAAGAGGCCTTATGCATTGCAATGCTTTTTGATAAGGCAGTGTCATGAAAAATGCAACTGAAGTGATGCACAAAAGGTCTGCATATAAAATATCAGGGTTTCAGTGGCCCAACTAGACCTCAACCCTATGTTTGTGCCAGCCACATAGGATGAAACATTTTTAGGAAGCACTTCAACCTCAAATGTCACAGAAAAGCGATTTTATATATAAGAAAGGTCGTGAATATTTTTAAATGTGGCTTTTTTCAATTTAACTTTTGATATTTGAAGGTAAATTAAAAACAAAAGAAATTCCTTAGTACAACAATAAAGGGTATTAGGAATCAAATCTGATGAAGATATGCTGCATGTTTCTTTCAGTAATGTATATTGAATAACAAGGCATAATAATAAAAGATATCTGTTAAGGGTATCTCAGACCATTGTTATTTGAAGCAGAGTCATCATTACCGCCTCTTTTCTTCCTCCTCTTTAAACCTCCCTTGATAGTGGTGGTGTTTTGGCATGAACATTATGTCAAAACCTAAACTTTCACACTCCCACTCTCTTCAGCACCTCTCGGTTTCCCACAATGCTTTGAGAAGACATGTCTCATGCTGTTCTGGATTAATTAGGAGTCAATTCATAGAGATCTTTGGCCCAGCTAACCTCCTTCAGTTGCCTCTCTCACACAATCTTGTTTGTTTTGTTTGTCTGCCCACTTATGCTGTTTACTTTTGTTCAGTCAGGATGTTAAGAGGCATTGAAGCTGCTTACTTGACCTCTAATGTTCAGCTGCATTAAATTTGTCCTTAGTTTTTTAGGAGACCGTGAATACAGATCCATTTGACCCATTCTATGAATTTGTAAAAAAACAAAAAAAAAACAATGCATCACCATAATGTACTGTACCTAATATGCATGTTTTTGTTTTGTTAAGGCCTTTGTTACGGCCAAATAGTCTTTGTAGTCTCAGCCTGTGTTCCCAGGCTTTTCACTTCAAACTGTCCCTTTTGACTACACTGAAGAATAGAGGCAGTAGGAGCTCAAAGAAAGCCATAAGCCAAAACATGTTGGCATATTTTTTTCCCTATTATTTGCTTAAATGCTTTTTTTGAAAAGCTCCCGGTGCCTTACTCACAACAAAGAACATCAGCCATTGACCACCATTGTGAACAGCTCTCTTTATTGTATGGCAAAATTGGCTACTGATGGAGGTGGCGTCATTAAGTTTGAAAATAGCTCGGACCCACATACAGAGAACACTCAGGATGAGGAAGTAAAATAAAGGTTGTTTATTGAAGATATAGTCAGGAACGGAACGGACGAAATATCTCACTGTAAGGAGAGAAGTGAAGAGAATGGATGAATACGGGCAACGGAGGGAAAAATGAAACCAAGAGCAAATAGTTATTTTGATGCAGAGATCGGCTTACTGAGTTATGATGGTCAAGTCACCAGGGGGAATGAGATTCAGGATCCAGGTCTTAAGCAGGTATATCCGTAGAGAGTTCACTTGGTACTGTTCTGTGGAGCTCAGGTTACCGCAAAACAAGTTCGATGTGCGGTGGCTTACATTGGAGGGTGGACAGGGTACGCTTCTGGCTTGGCTCAGGAGACGAAGAGGACAGGAAGCTGCCAGCTTGATGCGATACCAAACGAAGGTAGATCACAGGATAGGAATCCTCAGAACGAAGACAGGCTTGATCCTCCTGAATAAGTTTCAGAAACGTAGTCCAGAAAACTCTGACATAGATCCAAAGCTTAGGCTTTCAAAATCTGCAGAGGAGCAAAGAGTTACTGGAAACCACTGGCTTTATCTGGGAAACATGGAATGTGGGATGGATGTGAAGACTTGCAGGAAGGCGAAGATGAACAGCAGACAGACTAATTACCTTCTCAATCTCATAGGGTCCAATGAAACGAGGCAAAAGCTTCCTAGACATGGATTTAAGGGGCACATCACATGCTGACAACCAAACTTTTTGTCCAGGTCAATACTCCAGTGCAGGTCTGCGTTTGCGGTCAGCAAAATACTTGTTTTGATCTGCAGTGCAATTGAGGCTCTGGACAGTTGAGTTCCAAATGGTCTTACAGCGGCGGACATGTTGGTGGATGGATGACACAGTGATTTATCTTTCCAAGGGTGGCTGATAACCCAGTGAGGCCTCAAAAGGCAAATGTCCAGTGGCAGAGGAGATGTGAGAATTTAAAGCATACTCTACCCAAGGTAGATATGCGCACCAGTCAGAAGGGTTAGTGGACATGAAACATCGTAGGGTTGATTCTAGTTGCTGATTTAATCTTTCAGTCTGACCATTAGACTGAGGGTGGTAACCTGAAGTTAATGAAATCTTGGCTCTAAGAGCTAAACAAAACTGTTTCCAAACCTGCGAAATGAACTGTGGACCTCGGTCAGACAAAATGTCCTGTGGAATTCCATGGAGACGAAAGACGTGTTTACTGAGGAGTTTGGCGGTTTGAAGGGCTGAAGGAAGTTTTCTGAGAGGGATGAGATGGCTGGCTTTAGAAAAATGGTCTACAATAGTGAGAATAGTTGTCATACCAGAAGAGAGGGGAAGACCAGTAACAAAGTCCAAAGCTATGTGAGACCAGGGATGACTTGGGATGCTTAGAGGTTGGAGAAGACCTGCAGGGGGCTGGTTACAAGACTTATTCCTAGCACAATTACCAAAAGACTGAACAATTCCTTCACATCTTTATGTAATGTTGGCCAACAAAACCTCCTTTGAACCAATGCGATAGTTCTACTAACACCTGGATGAGCCGAAAACCTTGCTGTGTGCAGGCAGTTAATTAATTGAGCTCATACTGTAGATGGGAAGTAGATACGGTTAGGTGGCCCATTGCCAGGATCGGGCTCCTGTTGTTGAGCCTTTAACACTGTGTCTTCAATCTCCCATCTAAGTGCCCCGACCGTCTAACTGGGTGGTATGATGGGTGCAGATTCCCTCACCGAATTGTCTGTGGTGAATTGTCTGGAGAGGGCATCAGGCTTAGTATTCTTAGGTTCGGGCCTGAAAGAAATACTCGAAACGAGAGAAAAATAAGGACCAGCGATACTGTGGGTTTAGCCTTTTGGCTGACTGTAGGTAAGCCAAATTCTTGTGATCAGTCCAGACTTGGATGGGATGTTTGGCCCCCTCGAGCCAGTGGCGCCACTCCTCAAAGGCCAACTTTATCCCCAGGAGTTCTGTCACCCACGTCGTAGTTCCTCTCTGTATTGCTGAATCTACAAGAAAAGAAAGCACAAGGATGAAATCTTCCATCTTCAGAGTTTTGCGACAGTACTGCTCCGACCCCAACGTCCGATGCGTCGACTTCCAGGATGAATTGTCTTGCAGAATGTGGATGGACCAAGATGGGGGCGCGAGAGAACTTCTACTTGAGGGTACAAAAAGCCACTGCGGCTTCGGATGACCAGGAAAAGGAGATCTTAGAAGAAGTCAGAGCTGTTAGAGATGCAGCAATGAGACTATAGTCCTTGATGAAACGTCTGTAAAAATTGGTGAATCCCAAAAAAACGGCACCGGCCATTCTAGTACAGCTCTTA
Organism: Girardinichthys multiradiatus; assembly: GCF_021462225.1. NCBI lineage: Eukaryota > Metazoa > Chordata > Actinopteri > Cyprinodontiformes > Goodeidae > Girardinichthys > Girardinichthys multiradiatus. The sequence continues at coordinate 17,959,764 of NC_061814.1, forward strand.
TTTTCTCTGGATCAGAACGTACCTGTCCACCCTCAAGGATGTAGCCCAGGAAGATGACTGGTGAAACTCACACTTCTTGGCTTTTACAAACAGGCGGTTCTCCAGGAGACGTTGAAGAACTTGGCGAATGTGTTTGCGATGCTCCTGCATATTCTTAGAGTAAATCAGAATATCATCTAAATAGACAAAGACAAAAATGTTCAAAAAAATCCCTGAGAACGTCGTTGACCAAAGCTTGAAAAACCGCAGGAGCATTACACAGTCCAAAAGGCATGACCAAATACTCGAAATGACCCAATGACGTTTTAAAAGCCGTCTTCCACTCATCCCCCTGGCGGATCCTGACCAAGTGGTAAGCATTACAAAGATCTTATTTAGAAAAAACCATGGCACCATAAACTGGTTCAAAAGCAGAAGTGATGAGGGGAAGTGGGTACTTATTCTTAATGGTGGTCTGATTTAAACCACTATAGTCTATACAGGGACGCAATGAACCATCCTTCTTCCCTACAAAAAAGAAACCCACCCTAGTGGTGATGAGGAAGGACAAATAATACCTGCTGATAAGGAATCATTGATATAGTCTTCCATAGATTTCTGCTCAGGACATGACATGTTGTAGAGTCTGCTAGAGGGCAAAGGTGCGCTGGGGAGAAGGTTAATTGCACAATCATAGGGTCTGTGAGGAGGTAATGATAGAGCCTTATTTTTGCTAAACACTCCCTTCAGGTCGTGGTATTCTTGAGGTACATGAGGCAAATCGATTCCTTCGTCCTCACTGCTAGCCTGTGGGGATAGATTTGGTGTGAACACTGATCTTAGAAAAGATGAATGGCAGTTAGCGGACCAGGATTATATGCGACACCTTGACCAGTCTAGATGTGGATTGCGTTGTTATAACCAGGGGAATCCTAAAACCAGAGAACCTTGAGATACTGGAAATACAAAAAATGATGCATTTTCCCTATGATTGCCAGATAACAGTGGTTCCACTGGCTTGGTTTGTTGTGTTATCTGTTGTAGTATCTTTCCATCTAAAGCTAAAACTGAACGTGGTGATTCAAGGGACTCCACTTCCATTCCTGCCTGATTTACCAAATCCAGATCTATGAGATTCTGTTCGCAGCCGGAGTCTATAAGTGCAGATACCGTCAATGTACGCTGACCCACTAAAAGAGTCGCAGGTAAGCTGAATCTGGGGTCTTTACTATTCTGAGCTTGGTCCAACAACCCCCCCTTCAAAGCCGATGGACCCTGTCTTTTAACAGCCCTGGGCAGGCAGCACAGGTTGCTACAAAATGATCTGTGGAACCACAGTAAAAACACTGCCTAGAAACTCTTCGACTTTCTTCAAAAGACAAGCGGGTTCCTCCTAACAGTATGGGCTCGGGTTCGGTAGCTGATTGTTGTGATGAGGCCTTGACAACGGATGGAGAATTACTCCTTAACTGGGGGTGAAAATATGACCTTTCTGCTCGGGCTCTTCTTTCTCTTATTCTCTTATCTATCCTAGTTGCTAATGAAATAACCTCATCTAAAGTAAGAGGCTCCTCTACCATGGTTAATTCATCCTTTAGAGGATCATCTAAGGCGTGCACAAAGGTAGTCTATAGAGCCTCATTATTCCAGCCAGATGTAGCTGCCAATGTACGGAATTCAATAGAAACTTGCCTTGCCTTGCCTTGATAGAGGAGATTTGTCCTCGGATGCTGATGTCTCTGGTAATTGTTGGGTTATAGTGGTTGAAACATTTCTTCATTGTCAGACGGAGGACCAGGACACCAACTGTGGAGTGGGAGACCAGGGTGGTGATAACAATTTTTAAGAAGGGAGCCTTAAGAGTTTGGTCCATGTACCAAGGGATCACAGTTTCTCTTGGAAAGGAGGCTTGAATAAAGGTTGAACCTCAGGTTCATGTGGAACAGTATGGTTCTTATTTTGCCTGTGTCATGTTCTCAAGGTGGTTCGGTTATGGTTTTCATTTGTGTTTATTTTTAGCATTTTCTTTGTTGTTTATTTATTTTCAAACAAGTCTTGCTGTATTTATATGGAGAGAAATTTGTTCCAACATCATTGCAAGCAAAGAACAAGTTTCGAAAAGGGACCACTGAAAAACTTTTCAATCAAAAAAAAGGTTTTTAAAATAATTTACAATGTGTATGCAAAAGGTGAACCTACATGTTTGTGGTTTGCTGGGTTTTTTTTAATAAAATTTTTTCAAATTTTGAACTATGAAGTGACTTTTGAATGGAGTGAATAACTGAATCCGGTCCTCTCTCCAGCGTTGTGACCCTTTATGCAGGCAGGCATAGACCAAGAGAGTTTGTGTCTCTGCTGACCAGTGGCGGCTGCTGGTCTTTCAAGGAGGGGAAGCTCAATTTAAAGATCGCTGATTCGCTCATTTCGCTGTCAATCAAAAAGGGATTCAGCCGCAGACAGATCATCCAATCATCATGCAGAAGCTGAGCGTCCGGGCCAGCTGAGGCCAGCCCACTGCCCCATAGACCCACAGAGACACTGAGCGTCCGATGGGCGGGACAAAGCCCAGCATTTTTGCTTCGCTATTGAACTCACTGTTTAAAGCACTGTGAAGCTGCGGGAATGAGTGAGAGGAAAGCCGCGTCGTTACCAGTGATAAGAAACTGATTCTGAACAAAGGTTGAGCGTGTTGTAGCGGATATTTAGTCAATGACATGTACACACAACAATATATATTTGATCACTTATATTGTTGACATTTTAGGGGAAGCTCAGCTTCCCTTGCAGTCTTAGAGCAATCGCCACTGCTGCTGACCAATTGAAATGCACACCCTTGATGGACACCAACCAATAGAAATGCATCTTGCTGAGTCATTCAGTCCTCATGTACCAAAGGCAAGAGCTTTGAGCTTGTTCCCAGTGTGTACTGGTCTCTCTCTCATCACCAATCCTCTTTATGGTGTACATGGATGTGACTTTAAGGAGTACTTATAAAGAGACAGGTGTCTGGTTTGGGAACATCAGGGTCTCATCTTTTCTTTTTGCAGATTATGTGTGTCTGCTGGCTTCTTCAATTCATGCATTTCCGCATACAAAGGAGAAGTGTGTAGCTGAGTCTGGAACTGCTGGAATGAGAGTCCATTCCTCTTAATCTGAGTTCATGGTTCTCAATTGGAAAATGTGTAGTTGTTGAAATAAGCTTCTTCTCTAGGGTGGTTGGACTCAGTTTTGGAGATGAGGCAAAGAGCTTCTCATCTGGCGCGAGGTCGGATTAGAATTGCTGTTCCTCCACATTGAAAGCAGTCAGATTAGGAGATTTAGACATCTAAACACAATGTCTCCTGTATGCCTCCCCTTGGAGGTTTTCTGGATACATGCCACTGCTAATAGACCCCTTAGGTAGCCCAGAATAGATTGGACAGATTTTGTATATTTTGCAGGCTGGGAATGGCTTGAAAAACATTGCATGTGAGTGGTGTGTCTGGGTTTTTCTCCTTGACCCTATGAACCGACTACAGATTAATGGATAGATGGCTGCATGCTGCTACTTTACATAATCTTACTCGCATTTTCTCAAAACTAATAGCAAAATAAAGTGAAACCATCTGCTGTTTTTTTATCAGCCTTTTGTTGAAAATTGGGTAAGAAGATCCTGTAACCTGGGTTCTTTCTCAGGCTAAAAAAATAGTAACTGTGGCTAATTGTCAGCAAATTCAATTAGTCACATACAAAGTTAACTAGTCAAAACAGTTTACAGCATTGGTTATACAAAGAAACTTAAATGGTTTAAACTGAACTCAAATGTAAGTTATTACATGCTTAGACAAAAATCTTTGAAGAAGAATTCTGCAGACTAAAACAAGGGGGCTGAGAGGTTTGGGGGCTGTCCTCTCAGCCCCCAGTCAATGATGACACATCCTCACTCATCTTAAGCTTGGTTCTGATTCTGCTGGAGTTTTTTCCTGTTAAAAGGGATTCATTCCTCCACAGCTGTTAATATTATTACTGACAGGTGAATCTCAATAAATTAGAATATCAATAAATGTGACAGTATTTCAGAATAAAATGGACAGGATTTCTAGACGCAGCCAAGGGCCGGAGGGGGTCTGGTTTGGGGACCAGTGGATTTCGTCTCTTCTTTTTGCAGATGACGTGGTCCTGCTGGCTCCCTCTAGCCAAGACCTACAGCATGCGCTGTGGCGGTTCGCAGCCGAGTGTGAAGCGGCTGGGATGAAGATCAGCTCCTCCAAGTCCGAGGCCATGGTTCTCAACTGGAAAAGGTTGGCCTGTCCTCTTCAGGTTGGAGGGGAGTTCCTGCCTCAAGTGGAGGAGTTTAAGTATCTCGGGGTCTTGTTCACGAGTGAGGGAAAAATGGAGCGGGAGATCGACAGACGGATCGGTGCGGCTGCCACAGTAATGGGGGCACTGTGCCGGTCCGTTGTGGTGAAGAGAGAGCTGAGCCGAAAAGCAAAGGTTTTACCGGTCGGTCTACGTTCCTACCCTCACCTATGGCCATTGACTTTGGGTCATGACCGAAAGAACGAGATCCCGGATACAAGCGGCTGAAATGAGCTTCCTCCGTAGGGTGGCCGGGCACTCCCTTAGAGATAGGGTGAGGAGCTCGGCCATCCGGGAGGGGCTCGGAGTAGAGCCGCTGCTCCTCCACATCGAGAGGAGCCAGTTGAGGTGGCTCGGGCATCTATACCGGATGCCTCCTGGACGCCTTCCTCGGGAGGTGTTCCAGGCACGTCCCACCAGGAGGAGGCCCAGGGGACGGCCCAGGACACGCTGGAGGGACTATGTGTCTCGGCTGGCCTGGGAACACCTTGGGCTCCCCCCGGAGGAGCTGGAGGAAGTGTCTGGGTGTCTCTGCTGAGTCTGCTGAGTCTGCTGCCCCCGTGACCCAGTCCCGGATAAGTGGAAGACGACGAGTACGAGTACGGGTATTTCAGAATTTGTTTTTAAAAAGGGAAACTTAGATTACATTACTTAGGTTCATTGCAGATGGGGTGAGTTATTTTAAGTGTTTATTCCTGTTAATTTTGATGATTATGGTTTATTGGAAACCCAAAATTCTATTTTTGTTTTTTAGAAAATTAGAATATTACATTAGACTAAAGAAATTACAGTTTTAATACAGTAATGTTATATTATTTTGGTCATGCTATGGCCTACCAATCATGGGGAAGACTGTGACATAACAGTCGCTGACACCCTTAATAAGGAGGGTAAGTAACAAAAGGTTAGTCCTAAAGAAACCTGCTATTCAGAGTGCCTTGTCCAAATATATTTGAATATTGTGTTTCCCCTTGTAACAACTGATGCCATTAGTGATAAAAGATTTCCTAGTATGTATAATGTTTCTGACGAAACATTGTTTTTCACCTAAGCAAAGCAATTTATTTCAACCACCTCTGAATCTAGTAGTTTTATTTTTAGCGCAGATATAAAATGGGCCCAGGTCAGGTACTTGCACTGTAATAGCCTTCTTAAAACATTAAGAAATTAATATATAATTATGACAAGACAGTCATTTCATAAACTTAGTCAAATTATGTTACTGTCAGATTTTTTTAGAAAATCATGAGCCATCCTGTTTAAAACATACAGATCCAGAAATACACCTGGCAAAAAGGTAAGAAATGTTACTGTATCCCATAGCTAAATTACTGTCATAATTATGTCTATTATTTATTTTTTTAGCTGATAGATTTGTTTAATCTTAATATTTTATGACATAATATCTGTTAAAATATTTCAAAAACAGCTTTTCACTTGTCCCTTTGTGGACTTGTACCACAATGAATGAAATTAGGAATTGATTTGACTTTCTAATTAATAATTACCTCAGTAGCTGATTAAGTTTTTTTAAGTAATCAGAATCATACATTACATTAGTAGGCAGATAAAGTTTTACTCATGTGTCTGAAGCTCTTTTGCCATTTTACATGTCCATGTTAATAAATGCTGATATTATTGTTTTGTTTTGTTTTCATTTCTGCCCTAAATGTGTTAATTTAATTTAACCTTTACATATTCTGCATATAACTTGAGCCCCTTCATGTCAAGTAGACTTAAATTTCATTGCCCTTAGACAATTACTTATTCAAATCCAAATCCTGTCTCTCTGAGAGTCTGGTCTTTCTGTGCATCTATACACTGTGTGGTTGATGCTGTTTGGTTTAATCCGGTAATAGATATTCATCATTTAATCATAGAAATTCTCTGTGATTTTTGATGTGTGATTGCCTTAATTAAACGGTGCCAAGATCCTAGGTTAAATAAGTTTTATTAGCCCTGAGAATGGTCCAAAAGAGTCAATGTGAGCCGCTGTGTAACCATAGGCTTCAAAGTCTGAGGTGTTTGGTTTTGAGTTTCACTGTGTAACATCCTACTTAATAACTACATTCAAAATGTCGAAATAGTAGAGGATGGCTATTTGATGCAGACATTCCTTTTGCACCAGAGGATTTGCATACAAGTTGTACCCCTAAATCAACTCTTGAGAAGCAAATTGGTCATAAATTGTACTGTGTCTTGTCAGCATATGCTGAAATTTCTTTTTATTGCCATCATTATAAATTATTTTGATTAAATCTGAATAATGATGGAGGAATTATTCCATGGGGGTGGTAATGATGTGCTGTAAATACTGTTTTGGTTTCATATTCTAAATTTTTGATCCTCTAACAAAATAATGTTTAATATAATATAAATGTAATTAAGTAGTGACAAATACAAGAGGGAGAGAGGAGTCTGTTTGCAGAGGTTTCAAGGTCGTTAAAAATAAATTAATTTCAGGATGTAAAAAAAATGTGGGCTGTAAACTATAGTGGAAGAAACCACATTAAAATGTATTTTTACTTTTAAACAATAATTGATGAGCCATAGCCAATAAAGTGACTAAATTGTTAATATTACCTTAACATTTTTTTGTTCTTGCTAATTTAACCATGAGAACTGAGAAGTCAAACCTTTTGACTAACATTACTTGTATTTCCCTTATTCAAATTAAATAAAAGCTTCCTCTGATAATTATGTGTCCACATCAAGTCCCTATGGATTGAACATGAACCCAAACAACGGCAGTCTACAGTCAGACGTGAAATATTGCCCCCAGTTTAATATATCTAAAAGCTACATTCTTGTTGGACTGGTAATGCTACATATGTTTAGGCAAAGAACACATTTCTTTACCTTCTAAAGTGCCGTAAATATACACTATCGGTCAAAGGTTTTAGAAACACTATCTCATTTAATGGTTTTCCTTATGTTTATGACTATTTATATTGTATGTAGATTCCCACTAAAGGCATCAAAACTGAATGAACACATGGAATTCTGCAGCGAACAATTGTAAAAGAACTTTAATTATGTTGCATATTTTAGATTCCTTAAAGTAGCCGCCCTTTGCTGTGATGACTAAAACATTAACTATCAGTCGTATCTCAATGAACCTCTGTGTAAGGGACCAGACTTATACAAGGACAAAAGGTGGTTAAAAAATGTGAAAAACTTCAATTTAATACTCTCAAAATATTGTTAACAAAGGGTCAAACTTCAATGCAAAAATAAATCAAATGACAAAAAACACAGATTTGGGCCCAACCTAACTGAGGTCAACTAAGCACTAAGTAAACTCAAAAAAATTGACCTGCAGAACAAAGGCGGCTTAAACAGGGGTGGAGTAACCTAAACTTGCCACATGAGGGAGGTAAATATAACAAAGGAAAAAAAACAAAAACAAATTAGTAAAGCAACACATGACACAAATAAGCAAAACTATCTTTAACTTAGCACAAATAATAAGTGAATAAGTGATAAAACAAATACCTAAGGTCAGCTTTAATAAATAGAATTATCCCCCTGCAGTCCTATGTAAAGTGGTATATTCCAGGCTTCTACACCTTCAGCTGGTCTGTATTTGAAGAAACTTAAACACACAAATATGCACTGCTCTGCTCAAAAAAATAAAGGGAACACTCAAATAACGCATCCTAGATCTGAATAAATGAAATATTCTCATTTAATACTTTGTTCTGTACAAAGTTGAATGTGCCAACAACAAAATCACACAAAAATTATCAATGGAAATCAAATTTATTAACCAATGGAGGCCTGGATTTGGTGTCACACACAAAATTAAAGTGGAAAAACACACTAGAGGCTGATCCAACTTTGATGTAATGTCCTTAAAACAAGTCAAAATGAGGCTCAGTATTGTGTGTGGCCTCCACGTGCCTGTATGACCTCCCTACAACGCCTGGGCATGCTCCTGATGAGACGGGGGACGGTATCCTGAGGGATCACCTCCCAGACCTGGACTAAAGCATCCGCCAACTCCTGGACAGTCTGTGGTGCAACATGACGTTGGTGGATGGAGCGAGACATGATGTCCCAGATGCGCTTAATCGGATTCAGGTCTGGGGATCGGGCGGGCCAGTCCATAGCTTCAGTGTCTTCATCTTGCAGGAACTGCTGACACACTCCAGCCACATGAGGTCTAGCACTGTCCTGCATTAGGAGGAACCCAGGGCCAACCGCACCAGCATATGGTCTCACAAGGGGTATGTGGATCTCATCTCGGTACCTAATGGCAGTCAGGCTACCTCTGGTGAGCACATGAAGGGCCATGCAGCCCTCCAAAGAAATGCCACCCCACACCATTACTGACCCAATGCCTAACCGGTCATGTTGAAGAATGTTGCAGGCAGCAGATCGCTCTCCACAGTGTCTCCTGACTCTGTCACGTCTGTCACATGTGCTCAGTGTGAACCTGCTTTCATCTGTGAAGAGTACAGGGTGCCAGTGGCGAATTTGCCAATCCTGGTGTTCTCTGGCAAATGCCAAGCGTCCTGCACGGTGTTGGGCTGTGAGCACAACCCCTATTTGTGGACGTCGGGCCCTCATACAATCCTCATGGAGTCGGATTCTAACCGTTTGTGCAGACACATGCACATTTGTGGCCTGCTAGAGGTCATTTTGCAGGGCTCCGGCAGTGCCCTTCCTGTTCCTCCTTGCACAAAGGCAGAGGTAGCGGTCCGGCTGCTGGGCTGTTGCCCTCCTATGTCCTCCACCACATCTCTTGGTGTACTGGTCTGTCTCCTGGTAGCGCCTCCAAGTTTTGGTCACTACGCTGACAGACACAGCAAACCTTCTTACCACAGCTCGCATTGATGTGCCATCCTGGATGAGCTGCACTATCTGAGACACTTGTGTGGGTTGTAGAATCCGTCTCATGCTACCACGAGTGTGAAAGCAACACCAACATTCAAAAGTGACCAAAACATCAGCAGGAAAGCATAGGTACTGAGAAGTGGTCTGTGGTCCCCACCTGCAGAACCACTCCTTTATTGAGTGTGTCTTGCTAATCGCCAAAGATTTTCCCCTGTTGTCTATTTCATTTGCACAATGGCATGTGAAATTGATTGTCAGTGTTGCTTCCTAAGAGGACAGTTTGATTTCACAGAAGTTGGATTTACGTGGAGTTATATTGTGTTGTTTAAGTGTTCCCTTTATTTTTTTCAGCAGTGTAAATAAACTATTCAGACAAATATTAACTAAGGTGTGCACCCATTAGAAAATATATGTCTAAATAAAATAGCTTATATATAATGTCATCTGTAACTGATAATTTAATTTATGAAAACAAACAATACTAACACTATGTTGTGGTCGTGGATCCACCACACTCTGGGAAGTTCTATCAAGACACTTTGGAAAACCGTTTCAGGTGATCCCCTCATGAAGCTCATGGAGAGAATGCCAAGAGAGCAAAGCAGTCATCAAAGCAAAGGGTGGCTATTTTGCAGAATCTAAAATATAAAAATGTTTATAGTTATTTTACACTTTTTGTTTACTATATAATTCCACTTAGGCTGGCTCTAGGGACGTGGAATGTCACCTCGCTGGGGGGGAAGGAGCCTGAGCTTGTGCGGGAGGTCGAGAGATATCGACTAGAAATAGTCGGGCTCGCCTCCACGCACAGCGTGGGCTCTGGAACCCATCTCCTTGAGAGGGGTTGGACTCTCTTCTACTCTGGAGTGGCCCACGGGGAGAGGCGGCGGGCTGGTGTGGGTTTGCTTGTTGCCCCCCAGCTCAGCCGTCTCGTGTTGGGGTTTACCCCAGTGGATGAGAGGGTTGTATCCCTGCGCCTTCGGGTTGGGGACAGGTCTCTGACTATCATTTCAGCCTATGGGCCGAGTGGTAGTGCAGAGTATCCTGCCTTCTTGGCGTCCCTGTTGGGGGTGCTGGATAGTGCCCCTCCCGAGGACTCCATTATTCTGCTGGGGGACTTCAACGCCCACGTGGGGAACGACAGTGACACCTGGAGAGGTGTGATCGGGAGGAATGGCCTCCTCGATCTGAATCCGAGTGGTGTTTTGTTATTGGACTTCTGTGCTAGTCACGGATTGTCCATAACGAACACCATGTTCAAACATAAGGGTGTCCATCAGTGCACTTGGCACCAGGACACCCTAGGCAGGAGGTCGATGATCGACTTTGTTGTCGTATCATCAGACCTTCGGCCGCATGTTTTGGACACTCGGGTGAGGAGAGGGGCTGAGCTGTCCACTGATCATCACCTGGTGGTGAGTTGGATCCGCTGGAGGGGGAGAAAGCCGGACAGACTCGGCAGGCCCAAGCGCATAGTGAGGGTCTGCTGGGAACGCCTGGCGGAGCCCTCGGCCAGGGATGTATTCAACTCCCACCTCCGGGAGAGCTTCGACCAGATCCCGGGGGATGTTGGAGACATAGAGTCCGAGTGGACCATGTTCTCTGCATCTATTGTCGATGCTGCTGCCCATAGCTGCGGCCGTAAGGTCTGCGGTGCCTGTCGTGGCGGCAATCCCAGAACCCGGTGGTGGACACCGGCAGTAAGGGATGCTGTTAAGCTGAAGAAGGAGTCCTATCGGCTGTGGTTGGCTTGTGGGACTCCTGAGGCGGCTGACGGGTACCGTGAGGCCAAGCGTGCTGCGGCCCGGGCTGTGGCAGAGGCAAAAACTCGGGCCTGGGAAGAGTTCGGTGAGGCCATGGAGAAGGACTACCGGTTGGCCTCGAAGTGATTCTGGCAAACCGTCCGGCGCCTCAGGAGGGGGAAGCAGTGCTTTGCCAACACTGTTTATAGTGGGGGCGGGAGACTGCTGACCTCGACTGAGGACATTATCGGGCGGTGGAAGGAGTACTTCGAGGATCTCCTCAATCCTGCCATCACGCATTCCGTGGTGGAAACAGAGGCTGGGGACTCGGGGTTGGATTCTTTCATCACCCAGGCTGAAGTCACCGAGGTGGTTAAAAAGCTCCGCGGTGGCAAGGCTTCGGGGGTGGATGAGATCCGCCCTGAGTACCTCAAGTGTCTGGATGTTGCAGGGCTGTCATGGTTGACACGCCTCTTCAACATTGCGTGGCGGTCGGGGACAGTGCCTCTGGACTGGCAGACTGGGGTGGTGGTCCCCCTTTATAAGAAGGGGGACCGGAGGGTGTGTTCCAACTACAGGGGGATCACACTCCTCAGCCTCCCTGGTAAGGCCTACGCCAGGGTATTGGAGAGGAGAGTCCGACCGATAGTCGAACCCCGTCTTCAGGAAGAGCAGTGTGGTTTTCGTCCCAGCCGTGGAACACTGGACCAGCTCTATACCCTCTACAGGGTGCTCGAGGGTTCATGGGAGTTTGCCCAACCGGTTCACATGTGTTTTGTGGACCTGGAGAAGGCATTTGACTGTGTCCCTCGTGATGCCCTGTGGGGGGTGCTCCAGGAGTATGGAATCGGGGGCCCTTTATTAGGGGCCATCCGGTCCCTGTACGAGCGGAGCAGGAGTTTGGTCCGCATTGCCGGCACTAAGTCGGACCTGTTCCCAGTGGATGTTGGACTCCGGCAGGGCTGCCCTTTGTCGCCGGTCCTGTTCATAACTTTTATGGACAGGATTTCTAGACGCAGCCAAGGGCCGGAGGGGGTCTGGTTTGGGGACCAGTGGATTTCGTCTCTTCTTTTTGCAGATGACGTGGTCCTGCTGGCCCCCTCTAGCCAAGACCTACAGCATGCGCTGTGGCGGTTCGCAGCCGAGTGTGAAGCGGCTGGGATGAGGATCAGCTCCTCCAAGTCCGAGGCCATGGTACTCGACCGGAAAAGGGTGGCTTGTCCTCTTCAGGTTGGAGGGGAGTTCCTGCCTCAAGTGGAGGAGTTTAAGTATCTCGGGGTCTTGTTCACGAGTGAGGGAAGAATGGAGCGGGAGATCGACAGACGGATCGGTGCAGCTGCCACAGTAATGGGGGCGCTGTGCCGGTCCATTGTGGTGAAGAGAGAGCTGAGCCGAAAAGCAAAGCTCTCAATTTACTGGTCGGTCTACGTTCCTACCCTCACCTATGGCCATGAACTTTGGGTCATGACCGAAAGAACGAGATCACGGATACAAGCGGCTGAAATGAGCTTCCTCCGTAGGGTGGCCGGGCACTCCCTTAGAGATAGGGTGAGGAGCTCGGCCATCCGGGAGGAGCTCGGAGTAGAGCCGCTGCTCCTCCACATTGAGAGGAGCCAGTTGAGGTGGCTCGGGCATCTATACCGGATGCCTCCTGGACGCCTTCCTCGGGAGGTGTTCCAGGCACGTCCCACCGGGAGGAGGCCCAGGGGACGGCCCAGGACACGCTGGAGGGACTATGTCTCTCGGCTGGCCTGGGAACGCCTTGGGCTCCCCCTGGAGGAGCTGGAGGAGGTGTCTGGAGAGAGGGACGTCTGGGCGTCTCTGCTGAGTCTGCTGCCCCCGCGACCCGGTCCTGGATAAGCGGAAGACGACGAACGAATGATATAATTCCACGTGTTCATTTACAGTTTTGTTTCATCTGTTGAGAATCTACAATGTAAATAGCCATGTAAATAAAGAGACCCATAAGTGAGAAAGTGTATCTTAATGTTTTGATCGGTAGTGTATTTCTGCATGCCTTTTACTCTAACTGTAGGTGCATAATATCTTGTAATGGGGTAATAAGTTTCCACTCTGTTAAATATCTGAGCTTATTACATCCATCAGCTGTGCAATAAAATGCAGTTGCAAATATCATCTAAGATTACAATAAAAATTCCCAACAAGTGCAGGGGTTTAGTTTACATTCAGTGCTTTCCCAAGGGCATTGTGTAGAGATGGAAATTAATGTATCTTCTGCTTCGACATATTAATCGTAAAGCAAATTTGGTTGTCTTCTTAAAATCTTTAGTCTGAAATCTGTTCATAATATAGCCAAAACCCCAGTAAAATACTGATATTTTTTACTATTGCATGTTGCAGCTGTTTAACTTTATGGTTGACAGAATAGCTTGGATTTGAAGTTTAAAATAACTGGCATGCATACATCAGTCTAGACTATAAGTTCATTTGTAGCTATGTTTTTTGCAACACAGCCAAAAGAAGTAATACATTTTTTTTAGTATGACATACAATGATTGTTTTCTTTTAGGGTAACAAACTTGCATTCTGATGCTTTTTATAACTGTGAAAATACTGTGTGTTGGTTATATTATATAGATAAGGAAGGGGAAAAAAAACAATCGCAACTAAGCTAATAAATTTTGGCAAATAATGTAAGGCTTCAAATTAAACTAAAAAAAAATTTAGATTAGTTGCAGGAAAGCATTAGTGGAATATAATGAGATTCTGATTAAGCTTATTTTGCCTCATTATAAGACTACCCCAAAATACCTCTGCTAAAATGGGATAAATCCAGAGGAAGGCTACACAAACTACAATGTTTTGAAGTATAAAAAATTGCTCAAAACACCTCAGCCTAACGCATTCCACGACCTTGGCGAATGGGACTGTTCTGGAAGCTCTTCAGTCTGTTGTGGCATTTAAAAGTCGTCACACTGAGTTTTAATCTTGTTTGTAAAACACAGATATACCCCTCACTACATTACAGCTCACAGCCACCCACAGGAATGTCTCTCTGGAGAGTCAAAGAAGAGCAACTTCGTGCTTTCACACACCTATAGCATGGTATTTTTTGTAGCATCCGTTTGACACAAAATGTATGTGATAGTGACACCTCTCTATTCACTCCGGCTAATGAGAAGCGGAGGTCTGAAAATAAAAGTATCAATAGAATGGGAAAAAACATTATATCACAACTGTTGTTGCGGTTTCTTTTTGGATTTTTGATGACTCACTTTGTTTTTGCAGAAACCTTTTTAACAGGAAAGATAATTGCTGGAAACAACTATGCGTGGCTTTCTACATAGTGAACAATATATACAAACTCTGTATTGTAAGACTTGACACAGGGGTGTTTTTACAGCCTCAAAACATTGGGGGCTTTATAGGTAATTTAAAATTAAAATATTATAGGACATATTGAACCAGTTCGCTGTCTCGGCTGGATTTAGACTGAATGTAAATTATTGTGAATCAAACAAAAAAGTTTGCAATAATTTTACTTTTTATTTTTGTTAGAAGCTGAATGAAGGACAAGGAGAAACAGAATTTAGGCCTGATGAAAAACCATTTGGCTGAAGCAAATAATGATGCATTTTGAGGTATTTAGAAAAGAACTTAATCTGAATTTTTCCAACAAAAGTTTTTCTTAAACTCAGAAATGTTTACTATGGGCCAGATAAATGTGCTTCTTTTGTCAACTACATAAATGACCTTTTTAAACGTTACATTCTCATCAAAGTTTTCCCCTCCTGAGGCTCCATTATCTTTATTCTTATATTTCAAAAAAGGAAAGTGGTATAAAGTTGATTTTCCTAAACCTTAGTCACATGGTAAAATCCTAAAACACATTTATTTATTTTAATTATGCCAGGAGCTTTTGAAACATTTTATTAAAATTGTTCCTTCTATTATGAACCTGTTCTCTTTTATCGTCATCTTTTCAGCCGTTTCATTCCACTTCTGAAGAAATGTGGCCTGCCAAAAATAATAAATGAAACATTTTACAACACAGTCTTTTGTTCTGCATGTGAGACATTAGTGCAGTTCTCACTATTAAACACTTTGAGAGGAAAGGGTGTTAAGTTGTGGTGTTTAAAATATAGCATAAAGCCTCATCCTGGACCTTATCAGTACTAATATTACAGTTATTAATAACTGTATACATATGGTATATATGTCTCACCTTCAGTAAAACTGTATCCTTGTTTAATTTGTTTAGTTTATATAATATTACATGTGTAATTCAGAAAAATAAAATAGTTAACTAATGGTCCACCTGTGATTAATTGCTATGATTTATTTCTTAATTATACTGCATCTTTAAACCTAGAGCTGCATGTTTAGAGTCAGCACAGAAGATATGAAAGATAACAGGGAGGATTACTTTTACACTTTCTACTACGTCTTACTGGCACCAGGAGATATTTTCCTGGTTTATTGAGCAGCACTTTTTTCTATCTACATGTAGAACTCGACTATAAGACACATTAATCTCATTGCTGCAGCAATGAGATCAATGTGTTGATCTGAAGGACCTTTTAATGTGTTCAGCTACGTTAGGATTAAATGCTTTTATTTTGACTGAAGTAAAGGACCAGATATTTTCACATTATGATGCAAATCCCGCTAGAAGAAGGTTGCTACTGTTTTCTATCACAGCGACATCATTTAACTTCACCTGTAGCTCAGGTGAAAGCTCCTCATTATGACCCTGAAGATGCTCAGAGTGAACTTCCACCTCATGTCTTGCTGGGTGAATCAGTGATTATCTGTAACTTACAATTAGCCCATTCTGAGTCAGCATTCAGGTTTTACCGCTATCTTCGTCTGGGTTATACCGCTCGGCGTCCACCTGTTCCTGAACACAAACACACACCAGGCTCCCTCTCTCCTGTTGGCTCCGCGGTTGCTCTGAAATGAGCCCTGTTCGAGGCGCTCAGTGTAACTTTTCAGGTAATGAAGGAGGCAGGTCAACCTGGAGTAAACTGCTGTTCTGGACTTCTCCAGAATGGAGCCCGTCTCTGGCTGTGCGCGTAGTTGCGCATTCGAGGTACCGCAAGTGCGCAAATAACAATTTTTTCTTCTCCTTTTAACTCATTGTCAGGTTTGGTGAAGCAGGACGTGATTATACGGAACACAATTGAAAAAATCGGATTGTTTTTAAATAAAAATGTGAAGTCCAATACCATTTTGTGGCTACATCTTTTTAATACTTATAAATTTATTCTATCAAGAAGTCCGGGGCTATTCAGAAAACATCCACGTCTAACTACGGCCAGATTTGACACATGATTTTTCCTAACTACATATAATGTAGGTAGGTTAAAGTGCCAACTGATGTATAGCCTAATGCGAATAGTGACTGGATTTCCTACATAGTCTGAAAAAAGTGCATGGGAAGTATGGAAATTGAAGTGCACTCCAGGTCTGGAGAAAACATTTTCAGAATTGTTTTAGTTCTATTATGTACTGTAGTATTATGAAGTTTTATGCCTTCATCAGATTGTCTCAATACATCCATTCCTCCATCCGTTGGTCTTCCCATTCATCCACGTTTATTTATCCATCTGTCTGTCTGTCTGTACGTCCATTCGTCTGTTCTTCCATCCGTCCATCCATCTTATAGAAATATGTCTGATAACATTATGGTGAAATTTTGTATTTTCACTTTAAAATATGCTGCTTCAGAAAAGTAATGAATTTTGATTTGAGAGTTGCGAAGGCGCCTTGTTATGAGGATTCCACTCCTGTCTGCATTGTATGCAAGTGAAAAGCAAACTACAAGCAGGTAGAAGCTAGTAGACTGGCTGCCATGGCAGATGGCGAGTCATGATTTGTTTTTTATGTGACATGGCTGTGTTATCCACTTGTAAGGCTGGTCTGGTCTTGAATACTAACCACTGTAAGGTCAGTAAAGATTTGTTCTGGTCTATTAATTCTACCAGTAGCTGTATCTCTTGAGATCCAAGTATTTGTTGGTGAGTTTGATGAATTTTTGTATACAGGTCTGTTGTTATGGTTTGAATCGCTCCACAGTTGCAAACCAAGGTTAGTTCACATTATTTTTTGTTCAAAGCTGAGTTAATAGAGCAGAGGTAGTGGTCTGAAAGTGTGTTTCCACAGCAACTGTGGCAAGGCTAGAGCCAAAGGGAGTATTTTGAATCTTTTATGACAGACATCATTACTCCTTCCTGGTTGCTTTGTGAGATCCTATCACAGATAGAACATTGAGAGCTGTGTCTGCTATCAAGACCTTTTCATTGTCCATCTTCCTTAAATTATTGCCAAGACTTAGTGAAAGTCATTCACATGAAATGAACAAAAAGGTCTGGTTGCTATGTGCACTTACCTGACCTTGAAATTAGAGTGAATTGCTTCAAAGATAACAAATGTTGATACTGAGTTTACACAATAGGTCAGAGAAAAAGGAGTAGAATGAGCTGAAGAAGACAAACACAGCCATGCTCTCAAAGCAAGAGGTTTTCTTGAATCTGAATAAGTATCTATTCTTTATCTGGATGAGATAACAAGCGTGTTGATCAAAGTGAAATTCAGTTGGAACACAGTAATACAGGGATGAAAGCTGTGTGATTATTCTGCATCGGTTTATTTTTCAATGTAACAATAATTGTTTAACTAAACCCGTTACTTCCTTGATTTATTTGGTAGGTTTAATAAGTGATGTTCTCTTCCTCAAAAACAGTAGTAACTAAAGTGTTGCAGCCAGAATACTGCTCATCCTGTTTTCTGCTGTAAAATGCTATGCTTTTTAAGAAAGCAGAAATGTTAACTCTCATAGTCCAAACAAACTTTGTAATCTTGGAAAGATTGCACTGGACTTGTGAGGGTTAACTAATGCTACCTAAGGCCATCTTGCTATAGTGGTCATATACACAATAAAACCAGCGTAAAATGATTTTACGGTTAAAGA
Source organism: Girardinichthys multiradiatus (assembly GCF_021462225.1). NCBI lineage: Eukaryota > Metazoa > Chordata > Actinopteri > Cyprinodontiformes > Goodeidae > Girardinichthys > Girardinichthys multiradiatus. The sequence goes on from NC_061814.1 coordinate 17,977,596, forward strand.
CATTAGTTATTAAAAAATGCTGTGATTTCTCTTATTAGAGTGATTTTAGGCATTAATATGATACATTTTATGCAAAGAGGAAGATCATTTCACAGATTAACACAAATAAATTCAGAACAGAATAGATTAGGTAGAATAGTGTAGAAGTGGAATTCTCACACGGCCAACCTTAGGGTCTGGCAAATGAAAATGCTGCTACAACTAACATCAGTTTAGTCTACGATTTTTTTACTTCGCATATTTAATTGCATTTTCATAGCACTCCTGCTATAATCATCTTTCTTCAATTTTCTCCCTGGAGGATGACACCTGTGAAAAGAACTTCCAATAAAAGAATGATGTCTTCCAAAAGGACAGATCAATTATGTGTTTGTCGCATCAGAACAGATGCTGCTGAACATCAGATTGCAAACACCATTTCATTCACAAAGGTTAATTTTCAAAGTGTCTGAAATTGTCAGTGTTTAGTTGGCTTGTGAAATGATGCAGAATCTTTCAAGCATTGTTTTCTGTCGAGTGCAACATTTTGATCCCAGCTGGTATTGTTTGCATTAACTAACTCACACCACAACCCTCCACTTTGCTGTTATACCATGTGACAGAATTTATCTGGAAGAATGAATTCTGTTCAAGGATGTGTCATTTCGCTGGAACATCACGGTTTTATCTTCAAGGCAGACCATAGGTACCACTGTCAGATTTTATTTAGAGACTGAGAGATGTTATCATAATGTGTGAGAACGAAAATATTACCCACACATGGCAGGATTTTACTGATACTTTACTGTCTACAACATTGATAGATTCTTGATCCAACATTGTGGTTTCAAGAAATATCTGGAGATTATTTTCCATTAGATTCACACGGTTTTCCAGATTACTGTAAATCAAATGCACAGTTGTTTGATTTAAGATAATTTATTGTTTTTATGCTTCAATGCAAAGACTCCCTCATACTACTTGTCACCTCTGCTTTTACACTTCTACAAACCTTATGTTTTTTGGTGTAAACCCTTTCTTGTACTTAAGCGTTTAGATTTGCTGTAAAAAAATTTAATAGCAAACAAAAAGGCATTGAAAGGAAGAAAAAGACATTGTGTGACTTTTATCCCTTATGGAAAGCAAAAACACTTTCACTGCATTCCAATTTGAGAAGTATTTCATACATAGTAATCATAATTATTATAACTTGCCAATTTACTTTTATGTTAATCACAATGAATGGACTCTAATAGTGACTAATCCCTTATTGAACAATTTTCTCTTTTGCTTGAATACAAGGAGACAGCTTTATTTTTGACCAAAGCACCTCTCCTAGTGTAAATACAGAGAAAACCTCGCAAATTTGTGAGATTTAGAAGATGTAAAAGTATGGTATAGGTTCCAGAAATACTGTACTATATCTGTATTTAACCAATGCTCACTTTAAAATGTCTAAACATGATAGGAAATTAGCTGTTCTAACTGCAAATCAGGTAGTAAAGTCAGTTCCTTATTCTCGTAAATATCAAAAGGCATATATCATTGTTTAGAACGTAAGTCACATTGATTTGCATATTAAAGAAGTTTTGACTCTTACAGACTTGGGTAATTCTGTTCTGTTTTACAGAAAGGAATGTAGGTGCACACTTGACCATAAAAGGTTAAATGTGGGAGACCATACACTCATAAAAATACATTTTTCAACCTATTTTGCCTGTTGAAACATGTATTTGTATAATGATCATTGCTGAGAAGTGAGAATTTCTGCTTGCAATATAATGAAAGTATTACCAAAGGCATCATAATCTGACCTGTTAAACATGACAGATGAAATTTTTGAACAATCTCAACAATAATGGGTGGGGGCATGAAAAGTCTTTATGAGATTACTTCACCTGTGCTCAAAGTATCTGGGGTCATTATGTGCATTCATTTACACCTAGAAAACCAGATTACTCACTGCTCTCTATCATAACTGCCTTACATAAGGGTTAGCATGGGGATTAGAGAAATCTGATTTCGCACACAAAATTCACCTGTGAAAATATGACATTTGGCTGGACAGATGGCTTTTGACTTCAGAAAGGAAACAGCAGGATAATAAAATGAAAGATTAATACTTACAGGAAGTGTGCACGTGTGTTCAGATGATTCCATTTAAAGTGTTACCACGGTTAAAATATTTTTAAAGCATCCTTTGTGCCTTACATATAGTTTAAATCTTTTACACAATGCCGTTAGCTACATAGTTTTGGAGAAAAGATGAGCATGACCACTGTAAACAGCAATTTGCCAAAATCACAGTCTCTGTGCAACAGAAATTCAGTGACAAAATGCATCTTGTGGTTAAATAAAGGCGGTACTTACCTTTGTGAAACCAATTATTTGTGTTAAAAGCAAATGCTGCACAGTGTAATGCTATGTTTGTCTCCAACAACCTTACTGACATTGTGGGTAATAATAATCATTATCCAAATGTATTTGGAAAATCAGGTAAAAAGTAAACTTGTTGCAGTTCTTTAGTAGCGGACTCATTATGTGCATCTGTAATCCATTCTCAAATTCAGGACTTTTCTCACTACAGAGGCTAGTTTGATGTGCTGTTTTTGTGGCTCCTTCACTCTGGACTCATAATCTCTGCTCTAAGATCAAATTAAGCACCAGAGGCAAAGGTGCGCGTGAATAAAATGTACTAAAGATTCTGAATATACGATACTTCAATTTTCATTTTCTCTATTTTCTCTCACATTTTGTATTTGTTGCATCAAAGGAATATGTTCCATTTTCACAGCTGATGAAGATGCGCTGTTGTAAATACTAGAGCATATTGGAAACATTAATCATCAGACCCTTAAATATTCAGAGATTTAACATGATGCTTTTTAAAAATGTGATGTTTAAAGACCGATTATACCATGATTTTGTGTGTTTTGGAGAAAGTGACCCTTCTAAAATGTCAGAGGTTAAATACTGTATTCTGTTAGGTCCCAGGACATGTTGACATTTCTGGTAATAAGAGATACTGAAGCTGAATAAAAAAACATCTTGCTTTGTTTTTCTGGTTAAAGTAACACAAGATAAGGCTTTACAGGTCCTTCTCAAAATATTAGCATATTGTGATAAAGTTCATTATTTTCCATAATGTCATGATGAAAATTTAACATTCATATATTTTAGATTCATTGCACACTAACTGAAATATTTCAGGTCTTTTATTGTCTTAATACGGATGATTCTGGCATACAGCTCATGAAAACTCAAAATTCCTATCTCACAAAATTAGCAAATTTCATCCGACCAATAAAAGAAAAGTGTTTTTAATACAAAAAATGTCAACCTTCAAATAATCATGTACAGTTATGCACTCAATACTTGGTCGGGAATCCTTTTGCAGAAATGACTGCTTCAATGCGGCGTGGCATGGAGGCAATCAGCCTGTGGCACTGCTGAGGTCTTATGGAGGCCCAGGATGCTTCGATAGCGGCCTTTAGCTCATCCAGAGTGTTGGGTCTTGAGTCTCTCAACGTTCTCTTCACAATATCCCACAGATTCTCTATGGGGTTCAGGTCAGGAGAGTTGGCAGGCCAATTGAGCACAGTGATACCATGGTCAGTAAACCATTTACCAGTGGTTTTGGCACTGTGAGCAGGTGCTAGGTCGTGCTGAAAAATGAAATCTTCATCTCCATAAAGCTTTTCAGCAGATGGAAGCATGAAGTGCTCCAAAATCTCCTGATAGCTAGCTGCATTGACCCTGCCCTTGATAAAACACAGTGGACCAACACCAGCAGCTGACACAGCACCCCAGACCATCACTGACTGTGGGTACTTGACACTGGACTTCTGGCATTTTGGCATTTCCTTCTCCCCAGTCTTCCTCCAGACTCTGGCACCTTGATTTCCGCATGACATGCAGAATTTGCTTTTATCCGAAAAAAGTACTTTGGACCACTCAGCAACAGTCCAGTGCTGCTTCTCTGTAGCCCAGGTCAGGCGCTTCTGCCGCTGTTTCTGGTTCAAAAGTGGCTTGACCTGGGGAATGTGGCACCTGTAGCCCATTTCCTGCACACGCCTGTGCACGGTGGCTCTGGATGTTTCTACTCCAGACTCAGTCCACTGCTTCCGCAGGTCCTCCAAGGTCTGGAATCGGCCCTTCTCCACAATCTTCCTCAGGGTCCGGTCACCTCTTCTCGTTGTGCAGCGTTTTCTGCCACACTTTTTCCTTCCCACAAACTTCCCACTGAGGTGCCTTGATACAGCACTCTGGGAACAGCCTATTCGTTCAGAAATTTCTTTCTGTGTCTTACCCTCTTGCTTGAGGGTGTCAATAGTGGCCTTCTGAACAGCAGTCAGGTCGGCAGTCTTACCCATGATTGGGGTTTTGAGTGATGAACCAGGCTGGGAGTTTTAAAGGCCTCAGGAATCTTTTGCAGGTGTTTAGAGTTAACTCGTTGATTCAGATGATTAGGTTCATAGCTCGTTTAGAGACCCTTTTAATGATATGCTAATTTTGTGAGATAGGAATTTTGGGTTTTCATGAGCTGTATGCCAAAATCATCCGTATTAAGACAATAAAAGACCTGAAATATTTCAGTTAGTGTGCAATGAATCTAAAATATATGAATGTTAAATTTTCATCATTACATTATGGAAAATAATGAACTTTATCACAATATGCTAATATTTTGAGAAGGACCTGTATATTGAAGTTAATCATCTGAATATTTTTATAAAGTATGACCACATAAACCCTTGATTTTAATCCTTCATTTAAATAATGTTGTTTGAAATGTTAAGTTTTGATAGTTTTTTTAAGTATAACATCATTTATTTTTGTTGATTTAATGTGTAATGATCAAGTTTTTTTACTGTACTTTGTTGCGATGATATGGCCATCATTGCTTATATGGCATTAAACTGAAATAAATTTGAATTAATTTTATTTCTCACTGCAGGCAGTGGAAACCAACCTGGCATCCAAGGACAGTCACTGGGTCTATGCCAATGAGGTGAGGCCCTAAACAGACACACATCAGCTCCTTTTATCCCAGCGATTTTTAATGTCAATTGCTTTAAAAATCTAGTAAAGCATATGCATTCAGTACTTGAAATACTACTCGCAATTGCATTACTGTCCATCGTGGCGTGTTTAGACATGCATGTGAAGGTGACAGAGTGAGCTGGGGTGCAGGTACAATTTTAAAGTGCATGCTCGATTTGACAGGAAATCAGGCGAGAAAGAATCTGAACTAAAGTTAGTTTTCTCTCTAGAACATGTGATATGACCGTAACAATTCATAACACACCAAGCGTGCATTAGCTGTGTAAATCATGGTCACTGTGGTCACAAGCAGCTCAAGATATCTTATACATGCTTAGGGTTATTGTACAGTAAGTAATGATTAATTTCCACCTTGTGCCATTGTCATAATGACTCAAAAGAGACTCAAGAACAACTTTTAGAGACTGACAGAAAAATGGCAAAAAAAGCCTCACTGCTGGCTGAGCATTCAGTTTAAACTGAATGTGACACATACACTTCTAATTCCACATGCCTAATTGGATGTCAATGACTGTCTACTAGACAATGGTGCTTTTGAAAAGGCTTCCCTATGGTTGTGTAGACCATAACAAACCATATTCTAATGAACATGAAGATATCATCTGAACTCAGACTTTAACCCATTGATCCATAATCAATTAAGGATGCAAAATGTGTCTGTTCTTGCACAACTATGATTTTATTTTAAGCTATTGTTGTAGAAATATTGAGCTACTTTGGCTCCAGATGAGAAGCAAAACTCTATGACAATGTGACAAATAACTCTTGCCTCTAAGGTTTACAAGAAAGACAGCCTCACACATCAGGCTGACAAACTTTAATAAAGCAGTTTTGATTCCAGTTAGTTGAAAATTGCCCGAGCAATATTTCCGTTTGCCAGGAGCTTAGGAATTGATTAAAAAAGTTAATGAGGTGTGTTGAAAATTAACCATTTAGCAGCCTAAATTGAAGACATTTTCACTGTAATGAGCTCTTAAAAACTAGAAACTGTTACTTTTTCACCATATATTTCAGCATACTCATAGCAAGCTGTTTTGTATAATGTATTGGTGTTTCCCCTTTTTATTACTTTTTAAGTCATCACTAAATTATTAAGCCTTTATGATTTTAAGCAGTGTTAGAAACTGGGCAATAATTTAAAGCTACATTTATATGTACTCATGCAATCCTTTCACTTACTGAGAACTTCCATAAAGACAGAAGTTTAAATTGCACCATAATCAAAGAAAAGGTGAACTAATAGCATTTTAATTCCATAATGTTTGCTTCATGGTTGACATAAAACGGCTTACTGCAAAGTAATTTGCGGTTCAAAAACTCTTTAAGGCCTACTGCACTACAATGTATAAAGCACACCTGTGGAGGCGCAATAAAAGGAGCAGTATGTAAAGACTAAAAGTAGCATATACTCATGGTATGCGAATGCTGCTGAGGGATGGAGTAGTGTGGGCAAAATGTTTGTAGATGCAGGTGTGCCTACCTGCCCTGTGGTACTGCATAACCTCATGTACAGGTGCATGTGTAGGCTGTCTGAATCTGTAAATTCCATCATTGCCACTGACCAACCCTGAACCCCGCTCAGTGCAATGCTTTTTCCATTCTATTCTATTTTATGGATTAATTGGCGTTTGAGCCTTTTTAGAAAAGCTTTATAATTTTCTGTGTTTTTGTGTTTTTTTTGGGGGGGTTTTTTGTCTTTTGTATGGACCATATCTTGCGTACGAAATAAATAAAACAAAATACAAAAAAAACAAAAAACAAATTCTCCCTGGGGCACATCTAAAGCAGAGAAGTGTGAAGAGAAATATACAAGTATCACTTAAACATTTAGAATATTTGACAAATAACTAGAAATATTCTCTGTTTTCAAAATCTGTCAAAAATTAACAAAAAGCAACAAGGCTGCTGTGCAGTTATGATGATTAAAATACACAGACAATCTGAACACAGTCACTTCTTGAATTTTAATTAGTTCCTCAAACAAAATAATTAACAAGACCCGACTGTCATGTGACTTCAACTATGCAATCTAATCAATGGTTTAATGCATGAAAAGTAGTTGATTGCTGCCAGCTTCTATTTCACAGTGAAGAGAAGAGCTGTCTGAGAATAAAAGCTACTACCACAAAGCAGTTCAAAAAGGCCATCATCCACAAAACTCTAAAATTCCTGCTTCAGCACTCCACAACTTTATCACATAGTTTCAGGGTTATAAAATATGAAGGTAAACACGACATTTCAAAGTGAATGTGTCACAAAAACTGGCTTTTGTCATAAGGACATGACCTGAAATAAACCTCAAATGGTAAAAAAAAAAACAGTTGTTAAAAAGGACAAGATTGTCCGTTTTAAATCATGTGAAATGGACTGTTGAACTAAATCACATTGAAACCTTTGAAAAAAAAAAATGTATCTGACTTTTGAAAGCTCAAAACACCTTGGCCTAAAGCTGCATATAATATATCACAATTATAGCAGTATCGGTATAAATATCTATTTGCATTAACTCTCTTTGGCCTTGATGCGGACATCTGATGCAAATGTTAGTGAGCGAGTTGCTAAAGCTCAAGGAGAGTGGCGGGGAGATTTGGATGATGAAAATGGAAGAAGAGAAAAATGTTGATTAATCTCAATTAATACGGTCCTCAAAAGAAACAATGATAGTATCACTAGGTTTGAACCATTATGAGATTGCCATGGTAGGATAACCTTGAGTAGAAAACCACAGTTTTACAGTACGTTATGTATCTAAATTATCTAAATGCTAGACAAAAAGCAACAGTCATTCTATATCAAAATGCTATTTATGACATCTAGATATCACATTTATTTATTCTTTTTATCTTGATATGGACAAAAGGACACACAAACTAAATATTTTAATTAAGTAAACATGGATAGAATATTGGTTCTTTTGTTGTTCTGCTATTTGTAGACTAACACAAATATAACAAGCCGACAATAGCTGGTTAATTACTCGGACTGACTGCTTGGGTAGACCCTGCTGTCAGCTGCTTAACTAATATACTACCCATAGCTTGCCCAATGTAGTTTTAAAACTGTGTTAACTAAAAAGAGATGGGTGGGTTATTTTATTTCCAAATAAAATAAGTTGTTTTTGTCTAAGCAATGGAACAGTGTAGTGTTGTCAAACCTTCTTTTAGCCAGCTGACCACCACAGCTCAGTCCCTCTGGTTTTCACTTTCACATCTATTAAAAGGGCTTTTGTCATACCTGCTTGTGTTTTGAGTTCTTGAGTTTGTGTTTTATTATTTCATCTGGTCTAGTCCTTTGTTTTCTGTCTCCCTGCACCCCAAGCCCACACCTGTTCTGTGTTTTCCCCTGATTGTCTGGTCACGTGTGTCATTGGTTTCCCCTGCTGTCCAGTTTTGTATTTAAGCCCGTTTGTTTCCTTTGTTCCCCGCTGGTTCCTTATGTGTTGTTTGTGTTTGTGTGCTCGCCTGGTACTCTGTCCTTGTCCAAGCCATGAGCAATAAAGTGTCATCTTACCTGCAAACTTCGAGCTTCAGGAGTTCTTCCCCGCATATTGGTCCAACCGAAACCCACACTATGACAGCTTTTAGCTGTAGTAAAACTGTGACAATGAATTTAAGTAGTTTTAAACCTGTAACTCTTTATAAAACTTGGTTTACTGTGTTTCAGGTAACCAGTCCATTCTTAAATATACAACTGCATGTTTTTCAAATTTAAACTTCTAGCATTGGAAGAGAAGCTAAAGATGCTGTGAATCAAAAGTACTGGTCCTTCTCAAAATATTAGCATATTGTGATAAAGTTCATTATTTTCCATAATGTCATGATGAAAATTTAACATTCATATATTTTAGATTCATTGCACACTAACTGAAATATTTCAGGTCTTTTATTGTCTTAATACGGATGATTTTGGCATACAGCTCATGAAAACCCAAAATTCCTATCTCACAAAATTAGCATATCATTAAAAGGGTCTCTAAACGAGCTATGAACCTAATCATCTGAATCAACGAGTTAACTCTAAACACCTGCAAAAGATTCCTGAGGCCTTTAAAACTCCCAGCCTGGTTCATCACTCAAAACCCCAATCGTGGGTAAGACTGCCGACCTGACTGCTGTCCAGAAGGCCACTATTGACACCCTCAAGCAAGAGGGTAAGACACAGAAAGACATTTCTGAACGAATAGGCTGTTCCCAGAGTGCTGTATCAAGGCACCTCAGTGGGAAGTCTGTGGGAAGGAAAAAGTGTGGCAGAAAACGCTGCACAACGAGAAGAGGCGACCGGACCCTGAGGAAGATTGTGGAGAAGGGCCGATTCCAGACCTTGGGGGACCTGCGGAAGCAGTGGACTGAGTCTGGAGTAGAAACATCCAGAGCCACCGTGCACAGGCGTGTGCAGGAAATGGGCTACAGGTGCCGCATTCCCCAGACCTGGGCTACAGAGAAGCAGCACTGGACTGTTGCTCAGTGGTCCAAAGTACTTTTTTCGGATGAAAGCAAATTCTGCATGTCATTCAGAAACCAAGGTGCCAGAGTCTGGAGGAAGACTGGGGAGAAGGAAATGCCAAAATGCCAGAAGTCCAGTGTCAAGTACCCACAGTCAGTGATGGTCTGGGGTGCCGTGTCAGCTGCTGGTGTTGGTCCACTGTGTTTTATCAAGGGCAGGGTCAATGCAGCTAGCTATCAGGAGATTTTGGAGCACTTCATGCTTCCATCTGCTGAAAAGCTTTATGGAGATGAAGATTTCATTTTTCAGCACGACCTGGCACCTGCTCACAGTGCCAAAACCACTGGTAAATGGTTTACTGACCATGGTATCACTGTGCTCAATTGGCCTGCCAACTCTCCTGACCTGAACCCCATAGAGAATCTGTGGGATATTGTGAAGAGAACGTTGAGAGACTCAAGACCCAACACTCTGGATGAGCTAAAGGCCGCTATCGAAGCATCCTGGGCCTCCATAAGACCTCAGCAGTGCCACAGGCTGATTGCCTCCATGCCACGCCGCATTGAAGCAGTCATTTCTGCCAAAGGATTCCCGACCAAGTATTGAGTGCATAACTGTACATGATTATTTGAAGGTTGACGTTTTTTGTATTAAAAACACTTTTCTTTTATTGGTCGGATGAAATATGCTAATTTTGTGAGATAGGAATTTTGGGTTTTCATGAGCTGTATGCCAAAATCATCCGTATTAAGACAATAAAAGACCTGAAATATTTCAGTTAGTGTGCAATAAATCTAAAATATATGAATGTTAAATTTTCATCATGACATTATGGAAAATAATGAACTTTATCACAATATGCTAATATTTTGAGAAGGACCTGTATTGCCAGATGTTTTGCCTGACATTAGTGAAAGTCTGCAAAAACTCCTCCGACTTACTGCATGTTTATTATTTAGGTATTGTTTTACTTGTAGTTCTTTGTTTTTATTAACAGCATTTTTGAGTTGCATTTATGTCATGTTGGTACAAATTTGCACTTAAATTTAGAGTTTCAAATAGCTGATATGACTTTGTTATTCATTTTGTCCCTGTCTTTCATTTATTCATTATTTTAGTTGTCTCTTTATCTTTGCCCGTTCCACCTTTTGAGAATGTTGTTGGCTTCATATCTACCCAAATTTCTTTTGTTTTCCCCATTTTCTTTCTTTCTTTCTCCCTCCCCTTGCCTGCCTTTCATTTTCTTAGACCAGATGTGTCTACTATAAAGCAATTACACACCTTGAAATGAGTATAATACAGACATGTTGGGAAGATTTACAACAAAATTCAATAACTGCTCTTGCAGACTGCTGTTTCTCATAGAGTTTAGCCTTCTGAGCTTTTCTGATTTACAAAAGAAAAAGTATAAACATTTTGAGTCGCTTAGATGTTTTTTTCTATAATTTCTCCCTTATTTTCCGCTGCTACTAAAGCATGAAACACATTGAATCCAAGGATATGTAAAACCAAATGATTTACCCAACACGCCAGCTTGTCTCAAAGGGTAGTGGATGCTTAAAGGAAGGTGTAAAGATAATTTATTTTCATTATCGCATGATTAGATGTCTCAGAACCTTCCCATATGCCTTATGGCAAAAAGACTTTGCATGCAGTTTCTAATTATTTTAAACAAATGTGAAAAGCTGCAAATGCTGTAAACCAATTTCTAAACTGCATCTGCAGGAGCTACTCCTTCCATACAGTGCTATAATGTATTGAACCAAGATATTTTTACCTGTTCACAGTATATAAAAATCCTGTAGAAAGCCTGGTCAAGTGCTGTTCCTGAATGGCAATAATATTTTCCCATTATTTCTTTCTCCTGAAAACGTTGTCAGTCCCCAGATGATAGTTGCTAACATGCTGGCGATGATACAGTAGAGTTGTAATATACTTTTTAACCAGGTGATCTATATTCTCATTGTCACTTGTCAGCTCTTTGAGTTCCTGTCAGCCTTAAGACCCCACACAGTTAAAATAAGGCTTCACTTTTTATTCAGCTCTCCTGACAAGCCTGCACCAGCGGCAACATGAGGTATGATGAATGCAGTTGTCAATCTTAAAATCTGATAAATGTTCACACTGAAAAGAATTGAGATGGAATCCCTTAGTGTGATCACAAGCTAGTATAACTGAAAAACAGAAAGATTACCCTTGCCTTATTACTAAATAAATGTTTATTTTTCCATTCTTATTTTCCCTAGCTTTCAAGTTTAAAAAAATAAACACAATATTTCAAATTAAAATGTATGTAATCACATGGTTAATGAATAAAATGTCCACAACTCAATAGAAAAATAAACCAGATTTACTTTGATTTTTTAAATGATTTTCTGTAGTTGTCGTTCTGTAAGTATCTTCGCATTAAAATGAAGCAGATGTGTAGGGGCGACTACCTGTCTACCTGAATGTACATATGGCTACACAAAGTAAAACAGAAATATCGCTGAGTTTCTTTGCAGGTATAGCTGGCTAATGCTACCTGTTCTCCTCCCTTGTTGGATACAACTCATTGATCATTTAGGGTACAACACATTCTTTGTGTTTCAAAGTATTTGCTTCCACTTTATTCGGGACCAGGTCACGGGGGCAGCAGACTTAGAGATGCCCAGACTTCCCTCTTTCTAGACACCTTCTCAAGCTCCTCCGGCAGGAGCCCAAGGCGTTCCCAGGCCAGCTGAGAGACATGGTCCCTCCAGCGTCTTCTTGGCCATCCCCTGGGCCTCCTCCTAGTCGGCCTCCCGAAGGAAGGTGTCCAGGAGGCATCCAATACAGATGCCCGAGCCACCTCAACTAACTCCTCTCCATGTGGAGGAGCAGCGACTCTACTCTGAGTTCCTCACCCCGTCATTAAGGGAGTGCCCGACCATCCTACGGAGGAAGCTCATTTCAACCGCTTGTATCCGGGATCTTGTTCTCTGTTATGACCCAAAGTTCATGCCTATAGGTAAGGGTAGGAACGTAGACCGACCGGTAAATCGAGACCTTTACTTATTGGCTCAGCTCTCTCTTTACCACAACGGACTGGCACTAGGATAAGTGACAAGTGTACTGTTAATGTCAATGTGTAGTATACACTTGTTAAAATATACAATTGTTAAAAAACACCACGTTTACTAGATTGAATTCACAAATTATGAGACACAGATACCCTAAGCGAATACAATTTACAGTTTTCAACTGATGATTTTTATTGACAGGGAATAACTGTTCCAAACCAGCCTGCCCACATTTGAAAAAGTAATCACCCCCATTGTTAATCAACATTAATTAAGATTAACCATAGTTTTTGGAAGGCTAAATTGATTTTTAGAAGCTAAACTCAGCTCCTGGAGAGTTTTTAGGCAAAACCCAAAGATTGTCCCTTAAAGTTGATTTAAAATTATGAGTATAAAAATATGAGTAAAGAACACAAAGACCTGGCTCACTTAATGCAAGACTTATGCTGAGACAGAAATGGAACATTGGCAGGGGCGTGTTCCTCTAAATCTATTGTAAAACTGACAGCATTTCAGAAAAAGAGCGTATCAACATGGCGGTCGTGTGATGTACTGTCCCTGCTTTGCTGACACAGGACCTGGAAGACTTGGCATAATTAATGTAACCATAAACTGTCCTGTGTTGTAAGATATGAATCATTTGTGACAAAAAAGCAAAAACAAAAGAAATCTATAATCCTTTTCTCTGTTTATCCAATTCCATGTTTCCGTCTATGTTCTGTGCATCAGGAAAAATCATATTGGCTTAAAAATATCGGTCCGGATCAGAGTCCGCACTCTACTGAGTGGTGTGGCAAGATTGGCACCTGTTTTTTAATATTGTATATGAAATATTTAATTTTAAAAAATCTTTTTACTTTCAAATGTAACTAAAAAAGTAAAAAAAAACAATATATATATATATATATATATATATATATATATATATATATATATATATATATAGTTATCATGTGTAAGGTGTTAAATTTAAAGCACTAGACACGTTTGTAAAATTGTAGCTTTATCTTTTCTTGAAACCAAAGTACTAAAACTGAAAGCCACAGTTTTATTCCTTCAGTCCTAAACCTATTCACCCAACAAAACACTGACTAAATACATTCTTGAAGCAAAAAGTGATGGTTTGGCATAAAGTGCAGCAGGATGTGATGGCAGCCAAAGGTCACAGGAATAATAGGCGGACATGTATCTTAGTAAACCATCCACTAAACCAGGTTGTTCCAGCTGCTAGCACAGCGATCCACAGCTGACACTGTCTAGCTGATTCAGATGGATCGCATATCGTGGAAGAATTTGTTGTTGTTTTCTTCCCCTTTCAAAGGTAGGACGGTGACACTTGAAAACATGTGATGGATTAGGTGTCTGTGCCTGCTGTGACACAGTGGAAGAAGACATGATATGACTGATGATGGGTAACTGCCTATCGAGCCACTGAGATGGAAACAATTCTTCTGATGTAATCTCTGCCACTCTACAGTTGGTGATTAGTAGGTGTATGACCTAAGACAGTTTGTGTGCAGTGAAAAAATATTTAGTTTTCAATTACATCGAAATGGCTGTATAAAATTATTGCTTTCAGAACTCTAGGTTTGATGTTGAGGTGCCTAATGTCATTAACCACAGTGAGCATCCATGCAGAAACCCAATTTAAATGTCAAAAGTTATGTATTAACTCAGAAGTGGTAACCCTAGGAGACATTCAGTTTCATGGTTATAAATGTAAAATGGGACTCTCTTTAGGAACCATCTTATCTAAATGTTACAGAAGTTACATTCTTTTTAGTGATTCAGTTATCAGGTTAATATGTCCTTAAATTGCATTACACTGAGACCTGCTAGGTTAGGCTGTAATTTATTCTACAAAACAATAATCAAATCTTCAGCAGCTGTACAGGTATAGATGTTGGTTTTCACTGCTTACAATTTAACTTTTTCAGTGTCTCTTGTTAGTGCCATGACTGTCTGTAAATTACTGGCTTATACTGTTGCTCTGGGCTGTTAGAGCCTACTGTGAATGAATTTATTTGATGTATTTTTCCACCTCAGCATACTATGAGCAACTGTGCCAACTCATTCTAGGTGTTAACCTCTTTGGTCAAAGGACACATTTCTTCTCCAAACTTTAGTGGTGGATTTTCACTCTAAACAAACTAAAAGCCTAAAGATATATTCCTATAAAATAGGGCTGCCTTTTAGCTTTTGACACCAAGCTGTGCATAAAGTTAAAATTGTGTTTTAATTTCTAGGCTTTTCACCTGATATAATTCATTTTCAAGTAACAATTTATTTTTGTAAGTTACAATGAATATAGTATACTATACAAATGAACTGGGACATGCATCATGCATTTTGGCTGTTTTATTGATGAAAGCATGTAAAGACCAAAATATTCATAGTCACTATTCCCACAGTTTTTGTCAGTATAGCCTAATATTACAGCAAGTCTCAAAAAACCTCAACTTTGTTTCCAGCCCAGTTTTATCCAGAGCTGCTCACTTAAACTGCAAGTTAAAATTACATGAGTAATTACTAGGTTGTAGAGGAGTAACGATACATTCACATCACAAGACAAGTAATTGTCTCATGATAGTGTTAATTTATTTTGTTCAGGTTTGATCAGTGACAGTATTTTAGATTTTGAACTTGAGGATCCAATGCAGCTCAGACTTCTTAAAAATAGTGAAATAGCCCTTTATAGTTTATAATAAGCTCCAAAATGGATGCTAACATTAGCTGCTAACGTACTTGCATGTCACAACACTTTAAAAGTGGTGGAGTCATCTTCATTGTTTACAAAACAGAGTCCTGTCAGCTACCCTGATTACGTCTTCATTTTCTGACTGTCAATACAACAGGTCAAGAACCCTAGAAGTCTCAAAAATAAATGCAAGGTCTCAAATTAATAGAACTCGCATTCACATCCAGGGCTTATAACAGCTTAGACTACATAATGGCAGCAATTGGATTGTTTGTTGCAAAGCGGACTTTACTTTGGTGAGAATTATTGTGACATTTAATATTGTGAGATCACATGCCAGCCCTACGAGGTCATTGTCTATAGTCAGTCTGCATCATTGTTTAGGCTTGCATTTGCACAATGAGAGCTCTTCCTTACAAGCATAGACAGTTTGACCTCCAAGAATTGTTAAACACTTTTTGTCGGCTCAAAGGGATATCACGTTTAGCCAGCCTTTTAAGTAATTGTTTGTGCGTTTTAAGATGTTTAAAAAAAAAAAGAAAAATCAGATGTTCTTGTGAAGCAAACTTGGGTTCCTTTTGTTAATTCATATACCAAAGTCATCACCCTTATTTACAGAACAATCTGGCTTTGTAAAATCAGCTGTGTTCTGCTGGTAAGCATTGCAATTCAGCTCTATGACTATGTGCTCAAAGATGGTTTATTAAAACAGTCAACTGGTGCTTTAAGCAGTGCTTGTTTTATGTTAAACAAACATAAGAAAATACTCCAGTCTGGCCTTTCCTTGGCAGGCTCATCACATTTCACATATGGACTAATGTCAATTAACAAGTCAAAAGTTCATGCAACTCTTCAGACGTTCATGGCCTTATGAAAACATTGACTTCACTGAAAACAATCAAAAGGGATTCCTGCTGCCTTTTACCTAAGTGCCTAAGTTGGCATCTGCATTAAACATTAAGGGGAAAAAAAAACAGAACAGCTGTGGTCTATTATTTATACACAATTTCTATTTTGACACATTACATATTGTTTCTAAAATGTCAAAAACAAATGTTTTCTTTTTCTTTTTCAGTTGCTTACATCTTGTTCATGCCTCAATTTGTTTAACCATTCAGGGCCTTGAATTATTTTAATATTAGACTTATGTACACAGAACACAATATAAAGCCAAATAACATATTTAGCATTTTATGTATTCTCAGTTCTATAAATGGAATATGAAACATAAGAATTCTACTGCTGCTTACAGAAGCAAATCATTATTGTTGTCTGATATAATCAGAGATATTGAATTTCATGTATAGGTACATTGTAAAAAAAAAAAAAAAAAATCGCAGAAAATATATTTTTTCAACATTTCCTACCAAAAAGGCAAAACCTGCACATATTAATTTCACACATCAGTTGTAGTAAGCCACTCCTGAACCACAGACATTACAAATGTCTTACCATGCTAAGAATAAAAGGGACTGGACTTTAGCTCAGTGGTCCATGGTCCTCTTTTTAGATTAAAGTAAATTTAGCATTTCATTTGGTAATTAAAGTCCCAGAGTTTGGAGGAAGACTGGAGAGGCATAGACTCTAAGTTGCTTGAGGCAACATCTCAGTTGGCAGTGTTTTAATTGTTGGCAGTGATGATTTGTGTTTGTGAGGACATTAGCATTAGCAAGTGTTTTTCTTTCAAGTTTTGGATAAAAATATTAGACATTTGGAATGTGTTGTATTCAGTTTAAACTGAATGTCCAGCCAGTTTTGAGGTTTTTATTGCTCCTTGTTATGACTTGTTCTAATGTTGATTTTAAATCTTTTTTGGAGTCTCTATGACAGAGACTGGAAATAAATTATTATTAATTGTCCAATAGACTTAAGCATGTATAGGATATTTTAAAATGCTTGCAACCACAGCAACCATTACACAGCTCATACACACTTGGTGTATAATGAATTGTTATGGTCATATGACATGCTCTGGGGAGAAAGCTAACTTGAATGACATCCTTTCTCACTTGTGTAAAGAATCAATAAGTTTTATCTACTCTATTGATGCAGCTGCAGTATCATTGCACGGATGGTAAATGATACAATATTGTACATTGGCTCATACATTATGTCACACTCGTCTGCCAAAACATATTCCAGCAGCTTTTTGGTTTTAAGTAACCACATCCATAACCTTTTTTCATAAAATAAGTATGTTTGGTGGGCAGGAGGAAGTTAAATTTATGCCAGAAACGCAGTGTATTGTTCTTCATTCTTAAAACCCACTGCCTCTCAGCACAGCTGTGTGCAGTTTCAAAAAGCACCATAGCGTCAAACTAATTGACGGTCATAATTATCTGTATTTCTTTTCTTTATTGCTTATAAAAGATTAATAACATGGAATAAGTAGCACAAAAGGGACAATTAAGCCTATCTGTCAGCTAACCTTGATTTGATTAATGTATTTTGGTCATCAACTGTTATTGAGACATGACTGTACTCTATTGGTGCTCTGAGCAATCTGAGCTGCTCAACTGATGTAATTATGTGATAATTATAGATTCCAGCTGCACTTTGTGTGTGATCTGCATGTGTTAAAAAATATTTGACTCATGATCTGTTTTAATATTTTGTTGTGAAACGTTAGATTAATGATGAAGAAAGTAGTTCTGGTGTCTTGCAGACTAAGTGTGAATCTTGTACCTTAAAGTAATTATAGGTATATTAAAACAGTTTTGGATAAAAGTAATACATAATTTAGTACTATGGTGGTGTTCAGAACTAAAGCATTTTTTTTCAAAGTTTGGTGTTTTCCTCTCACTCACAAGCAAAAGTTGAACGTTTTAAGGTCTGTATCCTGATGGTCAGTCTTATTGCTGGGTCAGGTTCTGACATACATGTCACCTGGGATTACGACAGAACATTTGGACTAGATGGCACTATCAGTTATTAACTTGGACATAGGGGTTCAGCTCAGTGAGCCAAGCGACATAATTTGTCTGATTAATGTGTCGCAGCAACTCATGAATATTCATGATTTCCACCTGACTGGTCCTGAAGAGTCAGAAAGAGTGAGAGGAAAAAATAGAAGAGCTAAAACCTCATGAGGTTTTTACTTCAAACTGTGAAATGATTATTATGAAAGAAATGTAGAAAACGTTTTTCCTCCACCATTCAGACAAAAGCGCACAGTTCAAGGCTATAAAAACATCAACACATTTAGATATCTAGATGTGGGAAAAAGATAAGACAGACACTCAAATTTTGTGTTGTGTGCGATGATTGTCTCACAATTTCAAAACTTTTTCAACTTCAAAGTGACATTTTGTATTTATGTCTGTTTTACAATTCAACTGAAAAACATCTGTTTAAAAGGAAAAATACATTACCATTAGTAACGTCCTGATTGCATAAACATTTAGACCTATATATTTTATTGGTAGGACTCCATCAGTATCTCACATCATAACTTGGTAAAATTTTCTAAGCTATATCTTCCAAGCATTGCCAGCCTCTTGTCCACAGCCGTTATCAGGTCATTCCACAGATTTGCACCTGACTACAAACAAGAACTGAGGGCATGTTTTCAGGTAGGTGTGGTCAGGAATATATCAGCCTGTAGCTGCTTGAGTTTTCACCCAACAGGAACCTCACAGCTTTGTCAGGTAGTCTATGACTGCAGTGTTTCACATAAGACTTGCTGTCTGCCTCAGCAGTGACCACTCTCTTGCTCTGGAGAATAGCTGCCAGCAGTAGGCTGTGTCTCATGAATATGAATCAGATCCAACCCTAAACCCCACAAAAAGGGAGCCAGAAGTCACCTGTTTTACCATGATAAAAGATTCTCATGTATGAGCTTTAATTTACAAGGGGATTAGAGAAGCGATAAACAAAATAAATTAAAATAAATCAAATCAAATAAATTAAAATAAATTAATTAGGATGTTTTTGTTTAAATAGTAGCTCATTATATATTAACTGTTAAATCAGTTTTTATGTACAAACAAAACATTTACAATCAAGTTGGTATTTTAACCTTTTATAACATTTTACTCGTTAAAGCTATGCTCACACATTTACTTTGCGTCATTGTGGAATGCCATCTAACATTTTAGCTGCTTAAGAGGACAACAACACAGCCAACATCTTTCAAGGCTACCGCTTTTTCAGATTTCTTCATGATTGGTCACTGTGTAACCATCCCAGTCTGACATTTTCAGACTGAAAGCTGTCAGTGTCTCAAATGAAATCAAACTAAAATAAAACATCTCTGTTATCTTCATCTTCAGGAGGTGAGCGATGCAGACACAATGGAGCTGATTCACAGTTCGCTGGGGCGGATGACAATAATTCGTCAGGTTTTTCCACTGTGGAGGGACACCAATGTTCGCTGTATGAGGAACAATCATCGTATTTCGTCCCTCCTGTGTGACCCACAGGAAGGCTACCTGCAGTCACTGGAGGTAAATAATAGAAGAAATTTCAATGCACTATTTTAAAAATGAAAATATGACTTTAGCAATCTAACCACAAACGTGATGCATGTTATCAGCATTTTATTTGACAGATTAAAAAGCAGTGTGTAATTATACAAAAAGAAGAATTTTTTTTTATTTATTTTATTGTTTGTAATTTGTTTTTAAATCATCTGAAAAGTGTAGATTGGGTTTGTTTTCAGAACCTCTTGAGTAAATATTTGAGACCAACATTTTACAGCAATTAAAGCACATTTTTTGGGGGGTACATTTTCAGTTTTGCAGATCTAGAGACTGAAATATTTGGGCATCGTTCTTTAGAAAGTACCTCAAGCTTATTCAGATTGGATAATGTTTTTAGGTTATGCCACAGTTTTAGGTCTGGACCTTGAGTTGCTGATTCAAACAGAGACATATACTTTGATCTATTATGATCACTCCATAGTAGCTCTGGTTGTAAGTTTAGGGTTGTTGTCCTGCTGTCAGGTAAACCCTCACCCAAGACTTAAGTGTATTGCAGCCTTTATCAAGTTTTCTTCCAGTACTGACCTGCAGCTCCATCCATTGTCCTAAAAACTCTGAACAGTCCCATTGCCCCTCCTAGGTTAGAACATTCACACAACATGATACTATTACCACTATGTTTGAGACAAAAATTGGGTGTGTTGCATTCATGCCAGAATGTTAATTCATTGTTTCATCTCACCAAGGCATCTCCTTTCCCTTAGTCAGTTTGTGGTAAACTTTACCCTTCTTGTGGTTGTCTCCCAACCATGACCTTCTTCCTGCAACCCTTCCATCAAGGCCAGATTTCTGGAGAGTTTGACTAAAAGTTGAAGTGTTGACAGATTTTCCCACCTGAGCACTGGATCTTCGTAGGTCCTCCAGAGTTACAATTGGCCTCTTGACTTCTTCTCTGATAAATTAGTTAAGGTGGATGGTGATAATTTGGTTTCCAGCTATGCCATAGTCTTTCCATACTCAGATGATGAATTTAACAGTTCTAGATGAGATATTCAAGGCTTCGGATGTCCTAACTCCTCTAAATCTTTCTTCAACTTTATCCATGACCTTCTTGTTATGTTTTAATCCAGTTCAAAAATATTTGCTCTTCATGATGCTGTTTGTTCACCATGTTTCTTTAAGATTTTTGTGGCACCTGTGGCCTTTATTGACAGTAATCAGAGAGGAATTTGGCAGAGAGACGAGAGGGGAAGTAATGTGATCAAGTCAAAGGTCAAGAATCTATCCCCGGATGTGTCAGGAATAGTAGCTTCAATCTATGTGGTGTATGTTGGGTGTTGGTTTAAAATCCTTGTAAATACACTGGGGTT
Organism: Girardinichthys multiradiatus; assembly: GCF_021462225.1. Lineage (NCBI taxonomy): Eukaryota > Metazoa > Chordata > Actinopteri > Cyprinodontiformes > Goodeidae > Girardinichthys > Girardinichthys multiradiatus. The sequence continues at coordinate 17,998,612 of NC_061814.1, forward strand.
GGTGCTAATGTGAAAAAAACTGAAGAATATTTAAGTGATTTAAATGCTCTTGCAGGGCAATACAACTGACAGAAAATCTCTGGTTTCAAGTTCTACCATTGAACTACAGTTATGTTTATTGCTTGTTTTTTCAAGTCATCTTGCTCAATACCCAAACATATTCAAAAAAACAATGGACATTTTATTGAAAGAGGTAACATTTAATATTAAGTAAAAATGTGAGCCCAGTAAGGCAAAAGTTATGAATTCCTCTCCGGTATAGCACTGTGATGCTGTTAACTGATTCGTTTGTTCTTCTGAATCTCTCACCATGGACTCATGTTCCTTTCAGTTCTAAGCACCTCGTCATGCGGTAGGAAAACAACTACCAAACTGGTGTTTGATGGGTCCTCTGCAATCATTTCTTATTTCTTTTCTTGGAGTACATCATGGAGAACTGCTTTGCTTGTCTTCTGGGTCCCTGCTGTAATACTAAAACATTAGTTTGGAAGACCATACATGACCTGAATTCATTTGGTGATGATAGATAACGACCAATTAAAAACACTTAAATTGGCAAAAGGAATAGAAACATCCAAAGTAAAATATTGACTTAAAAATGCTCTAAATTTACATAAAACATTGCATATTTTCCAAAAGCAACATCATAACCTACAAATTCAAATTAGATTATTAGTAGTGGTACACTAAGATGAGAGAGTAAAAAATCCAAAACATGCAAGCAGTACGGTTATTTAGTTTAAACTCATGTTTAATTCTATGCATTTTTAGGCTTTGATTTCTATTTGGAATACGGTTTAAGCATTCAGCCACAGTGCAGCTGCTGTCAGAACATTACAAATATGAACAGATTATGTATGCATCTGAATGTATATTAAACTCCCTTGGCAAGATAATTATGAGAGAAATGGATGCCTATGAATGCAAATGACTGCAGCAGTGTTTCCTGGGAATTACTAGCATAACTAAGTAAATTGTTATCTTATACTATGAAAGCTTGTTTTAATTGATGTTCTACTGAAACTGAAGTCCAAAACACCTCAAAATCAGCACATTATAGTAAAACTAGAAATTGCCACAAATTAACCTTTCGGTGAGGAAAGTCCATAAAATGTTTCTTTATATGTTTTGTATTAAATATTTTTTTAACAGAGGGCCAACCATAGGTGAATTTAACCACTGTCAAAGAATAATTCTCAAAAAACATAAGTTGTACAATTGTATTTCTCTGCAAAGTCATTCCTTTCCCTGGGTTTTCAGTATCTTGACAAACACTGCAATTTAATGCACTAAGAAGCCTCTTTCACAAAACAGTTCTGTTGCAAAGCCACAAAAGGAACCCTTTCCAAACTCTCTGTCTGTTCATAAATTACATTCCTGCCATTTCCTTCACAGATGCATAAATGAAGCCAAAATCACTGACCAGGACATGATGAACCAAAGTATTCCTGGTGTGTTTTTGCCTTAATTCCCATGGAACTAGAGTTACTGTATATCCCATTTTACTCCCGGACATCCACAAAAATCCATGGGCAAAATTAGTTTGTTGCTGCCTTGTTTCAAGCACTCATGCCACCTCAGTCCTTTCAGAAATCACACAGGCATTGGCAAGATGGTGTTCAACATCAGACTTGAAGTGTTCTCTGAAAGGGGTTAAATATATTTGTTTTCCTCCTTTACAGTTTGAAGACTTTAGTTCGACTCAATCAATCTTTATAGCAATGAATTTTCTTATAGCTCTAATGAAGTGTTAACTTTCCAGTTAGTCATTACAACATACAGATGGCAAAACCATGTGGTGTGTGCACCCAAAGTGTTCAATATTTTACGTAAACTAGCTTAAACATATCAGATAATGGCAGCAAAATAATTAATCTGAACAGTTAAATGGGAAAGAGATGGCAGTTCAACTCCTTTCAGAGCCAAATAGCTGTTATGTGACCTCAGATGTACTGAACTGAATTTCACCTGGATTCAGCTTCTGACACACTGACCTGCAGGCTAGTAAAGCTGATTCTCAGAATTTCTTCAAACAAATGAGTGGTTTGGTGTGGGAGCTTTAAAAATGTCATGAACTGAATGCCAGGGGTAGTAGCCAAAATTGTTCAGAAAAATAGATGTCTGTGGGACGATTAGTTTTAACTTGACCTAGAATACCTTGACTGTTAAATTAATTGTTACACCCTGACTGATTCCAGAAAGGATGCCCTGCTGTGTCCATGAGGTGAGAAATGATTAAACGAATGGCAGATCTGGAGTAAACTTAACAATATCACACAAAATTACCATAACAATGTTACTTTATCATGCAAAATATTTTACTGGCAGGGAGACTGTCATCTTCTGTGACAGAACACAATTAAATCTCTGATTGACCTGATAGGTTGTGAAAATAGAAATAGTGGACAATCATGAATGAGGAAGAGCTGGATTTTGTAAAGGAGAGAACAAAAGCTTCTGTCAAAAGGTTCACATAAAGTTCCAAGTGAGGAGATGTTTTTTTATTCATCCCCGAAAAACCTTTTAATTCGTCCTTGCAATCTGAGGCCATACTGAAGGACAGGAACCTTCTTTTACTCTGCTGCACTCAGAAGGGTGAACTTCAGAGGGTTTGTCTCCTGGGGCCCAAAAATGTACAATGTTGTCTCTTTGACAAATCGTCTGTGTGCTATGGAGTTGCTTTTCTTAAAATGAATATTTTCCTCTATCCAACAGGTGTCCAATCTCTACCTGTATGACAGTGTTTTGATGCTGGCAAATGCCTTCTATAGGAAACTGGAGGACAGAAAGTGGCACAGTATGGCCAGTCTCAACTGTATGAGGAAATCCACAAAGCCATGGAATGGAGGATGGTCTATGCTGGACACTATTCAGAAGGTTAAAGTCAACTATTTTTCTAACAAAACTAAACTCTGCATTCTTGTAAGAACTCAAAAATGTATTCTAATTTTAGTTTCAATTCTGCAACATTGCATTAGTCTATCCTAGATCAGAATATAAACGTCATTAGAGGACAAGTGAAAGAATATGATTCTTTACCACTACTGCTATGAAAGTCATGAATGATATAAATAAGGTCTTAGTAATAAGCAGACAATGCTGTCTTTGTGTTTCTGAATTACATAAAACCCTTCATAATATTGATCACTGGATTTTAATGGAAGTCCTAAAGATGATATTTCTAAATAAGGAATTACATTGTTTTCAAATTACATCATTGGTAGAATCCAGCCATTTAAGGTAGATGATTCTATCTTAGATTTAGCTGCAAGACAATAAGGGGGTTCCACAAGGTTCAGTTCTAGGCACGTTGTGTTATTTACATGTAAATAACTGGGGACAGAGCATTCCAAACTCAGCTTTTTACTTCTATGCTAGTGACACTAATTTAGTGCCAAGTAACTACTGCTGCAAAGGTGTTGGATCATTTCCAACAAGTTTCCAAAAAGACTACAAAAACAGTTCTCTAACCAACAAGTTGTTATAAATGCAAAGAATCAACACCCATGGTTTTTATTACTTTAAGAAAAGCAAGGTCAGCACTTTAATGAATGGTCAACAAATATTGTTGCCAGGTTTTAAACTTTTTGTATTTTAACCTGATGACACCTTGCGTTTTAAAGGAGCACACTCATCATCTTGAAAAAAGACTAAAGATTAATTTTGGATTTTCTTACAGAAATATGTCCTGCGTTCATTTTCTTATAACATTGAAATTGATTGGATTGACCTTTTTGTCCATCATGGACTATAGAGGTGTACCACAGGAATACATCTGCTTATTGTCTATGTATGTTAGATCATCTATATCACAATCAGCTGAGATTTAATAACTGGGGTTCTCATTTTCTGCGCCACAGTAATGTAAATCAGTCATTTGAATTCGTTTGACTCATCAGTCACTGTTAGGAGTTTATATACAATTCTACTCTGGGTAAAATCCTTTCTCGACAATTTTAATACAGATAGAGGGAAATCACAGTTTGAATTCAATGGATGTTTTAAAATGCTAGTGTCATGAGAAGCTTTTTGAGAGGGTTCTTTTTTTTTTACCTCTGATGTCTGCAACTGTCATCTGAACTATATCACCATAATGTGGTTTCTATTAATACATTTTAAGCCCACTTTAAATGTTATGGAGCATAGGCTCACCAAGTACAAGCATGTCTGCTACGTTTGTTCTGTGATTTGTTTTTGAACTGTTGCTGCTATCTTGGCTAGGTCTGCTTTGCAAAATTGGTCTGTGATTTTTAATTACAAACCTTTATTCGACAAGGTTCGACACACCTTGTTGAATAAAGGAAATTTTATATATAATAAACTGCTTGAGAAAGCCGTAGATACTTTACAAAGATCTGGGATGCATGCGTTGGTAAAATAAAAATATTTATGAAATCAGGACTAACTGTTATGACAGATGAATCGCACTGCTTGCGAAATGAAAATTCAGTGATTTTTCAAAAGCCCCAGAGGAAGCTGATTATTAAATGTGAACTCTACCCCTGGTTTCAGGATGGATTTATGGCAGTTCCGGGCTTTGATCTTGTTATACTTTTGTAGCCTTCTCAGTTTTTTCAATGAAATAAAGCCCCAAATACTAGAAAGGGGTTTGATCTCATCCATCTCAATCTAAAAATTGATTTTTCATTGTTGCATAGAGTCATGATGGTTTAATTTTAGATGACATAAGATGGTTCAGTGAGGTCAGAAGAAATGACGCAGGCACAACAGTCTTGCTGTCGTATTCAAACCATGTGTAATCTTTCTTCAAATTATGTTTGTTTGTTTTTTCTGTAACACGTTAATCTTATACCAAAAATCCAACTCTGTATCTCTCAACCTGGTTAAAAAGCACACGTTTTTGTTCAGAAAGACTGACAGAGCACACTGAACTTTGTTTTATGATCCAGTATTGACTCTATGTATATAAAAATGTAATTGCAATTTAGTTTAATTCACATTTTGTTCTTTAAGCACAAAAAGAAAATTCTATAAATACAGTCACACAACAACGTTTGATAAATTATCCTCATAGACTTAAACACAGCATTTTTCTGGAAGTAACTTGCTTTAATGTATAGTAAATTGTACATTAACTCAGGCTTTCTTATATATTTTGTGCAGTTCTTTTATATGGCAATCTTTACCTACTGTTTGGAAGGGTGGGAAAATGTATCAGTATTTCATATTCATATTCAGTATTTGCCCTTCAAAAATCAAAAAAGCCCATAAATTGGGAATAAAGTAAATTTCATGTGGCCAATAAATATGCTTTTTATAAAGTTAAACAAGCAAATCTAAAGTCTTAATAGATTTTCAAACATCCCAAATCATTTCTAAACTAAACCATAATTTAGCTGTAAATATCCAGATGTTTGAAAACAGAGACATGTATTTTCAAATATCCTCAAGGAAGGAGCAATGTTGAGCAACGCTGTTTTAGTTAAAAGAGAATTGAATACTCTAACTAATTAAATGAAGGAATATAATTAATTAAAACTACTTAAATATGTTAAAAAGTAATTTCATTATTACATAAAAATGTGCAGAAGAAAATGTTGGGACAGATAAAACAAAAAGGAAATCTTCTTTTGAATGTGTAATTTGTTTTTGATCATTAATTGTTATTTTGTTAAAAGTTGCTTATTTTAACTGTGTAAAATGCATTTAGTTTGGCTTTTAAAGGTTGTGTATGTTTGCCATGTTTTATGTAATGGCCACTATCACCACAATTATTTTTATTAGTCATCTCCTCGTTTTGCTTTATTTCCAGTGTGAAATAAAAATGCTTCTCTAAATTAAAAAAAATTAAAAGAAAAAAAGGTGTTCTCTATTTTACCAGCAAAAAGACTTTACATTCTGCTTTTGTTGCAACAGGGACGGATCAGCGGCCTGACAGGATTGATGGACTTCCGCGCTGAAGGCTCTAATTCCCATGTACAGTTCGAGATCCTTGGGACTAGCTACAGTGAGACTTTTGTGAAAGATGTGAAACGGGTCAGTCGGTGTTTTTATTATATATATATATATATATATATATATATATACACACACACACACACACACACACATGTAAAGTTGTTTGCAACAGCTTTTCCTTTCGGCAAGCTCACAACCTAAATGTCAGAAATAACTAGTGCAATTTGTTATAAAGAAAAGCCACAGCTTTTTAGTTCAATATAGAACAGTGTCTGTGCCATGTCCCAGTTTTATAGTCTGTGCAATATGCTGAAGGCAGGTCAATTAGAGCTCCCTTATGAAAGTCCATTCAAGGGGTTTTCAATGGGTAAATTCAATTTTGCTCTGACTTGCATAGCTGTCCATGGTGCTGAGATAACCTTTGATGAAAGTATCCTGTATGTCTCAATGCGACTACTTAACTGTATGAGGCTGGAAATAAAATAAACCTTTTTTCATGCAAACTAACTTTAAATTCAGTTACTGGTGTTCATTAGACCAGCTGTGTTGTAGATGGTTTCTTTCTTTTCATACAATTTTTTTAACTATTTTGTTAGAAACAAAGAAGTCTTTTATGCATTAGCAATGAAAAATAAAAGAGTAGTAGAACAGCATCAGAACTGCACAAGTTTGTTTAAAAAAAACACTTAAAAGCCTAACAAGTTTTTTCTTTTATCGTTTTTATCCTGAGAATGAGTCATAACATAACATAACATCACTGCTAGGACGGCTGTATGTGGATCATCTGTATTCTGATCACTGACTTTAATGCTCATTGTGCTTTACATTAGTCTGAGAAGTGTCAGGTGTGCAGGTGCCCTCTACTGGACCTCTCGAGCTTCACAAAGCTGCTACAATCTTAGATTTACCACACAACAACTCTTGGTTTTCATAAATTAAAAAATTTAAACATATTAGAGAAAAACACACAATGTACATGCCTGCTTGTGTTTAACCTAGGGTCATTTGATGAGTGCAGGCATTCACAAATCTAAATGAAAACAAGCCAGCTAAGGACTGCTGCTGACTTGTTACTGTGAAATGTTTGATCTTTGAGTGCTGTGCAGCTGAACCGAGAGATTGAGAGCATTATCTGTGCACTCCGTTCTCAGCTGTAATTGCTGCTTTTTGTCCTAAATCAGTCAGGGACGTCTCCCAGAATGAAGAAGAATCGGGTTTCTTGACAATCTATGTAGAGCAGGACTGACCAGAAGCGGTAATGAAGATTTAATCACCACTCAGCCTGACTGAAATCATGAAGCCAATTCATCATAATATGGCAATAGCATTAGCAAGTAAGACACACACAGAAAAATTTAGACACATTCATGTTAGTCATGAGAAAAGCATGTTACAAACAGCAGAGACCCACTTATAATCATTTATGATTAATACAAACAGAACATTGAGTCAGGTAAATGCAGAACAAACAGCAGGAAGCATGCCAACATTTGGGTGCATGTCTCTGGAGATCATCAGAGACAGACAGTCAGCAGGGCCTGATTATAGAATGGCACCCAGTGCTGTTGTTCATTAACAGGTATGTTTGTGTACCTGCAATACTGGACAGAAACCATATATTGCAAGAAAACAGTAAGAAATCTAATCAGTTGATGTATATCCAGCATATTTTAGAAGGAGACAGAACTGCAGGATTGTCTCTGCAGGATGAGAGTAAGTTCTTGTTTCTTTGAAATTGTGATTCCTCATTCTGCCCTCCATCAACTCACAGTGTTTCTCATTTTGTCCCACTTTTAGTTTTATATTTTCTAATGTCCAGACCCTCTCTTCCACTTCTCCTCTGTGGTAGCTTCCTCTTCTGTCCCTTAACCTTTTACTCTCATTTTCAGCCCTGGTTTCCTCCCTCTCCATCATCATTTATCTGCATTCAGTCCATTTTCTACCCAGCCTGATGGCTCTCAGATGAGGCGTCTTTCTGGTTAGAAACTGTAATGAAGACTGAAATACTATTTCCAGAATGGCTACTGTGAGATTTCTGCACCATCTAGTGCTGATGCAGAGTGATCGATGCTGTTGTTGTTGTTTTGGTTTCCCGCTTTGCTCTTATTGATGTGTCAGCTCATCTTGAAGCTGATATTGCTAATGACTTCCAGCTTACATTGAGCTCTCATGGAGAAAAGTCTATTCATTTGAATGTAATTGCTCCTACAAGACAAGCATCTTGAATGCATCATGCTGTATATCATCTCTCAAATGTTCCTTCAAAAGCAATGTATCATTATTCAATATCATATTTTTAACACTTAAACTATCCATAATGATATTCCAATATGATGTTTCGGATTAATGGTATGCATGTTATCTTGAAAATACAAATCCATTCTCTTCTCATTTGTTTTTTAGGGGCAGTGTTTCTCAAATGACATTTTGCTAAGTAAAAATAGCAAAATGGTACATAGTGCAATTGAGTCATACAGTAAAGCTGTATGAAAGATGGCTATCACTGTTCTGTTAATACATGGTAATTGTTTCTGTAAATGTGCAAACTTCCCTTTCAAAAGCAAATCTGCTCTCACTTGCCTGTTTCATTGGCAAGCACCATGCACCATTAAGCATCAGTCCTTGCATGATCAGTTCAATCTGGTACCATCAGATGTTAAAATCAATAAATTGGTAGAGATTCACAGACATGCATCCATTTCTTCTGCCGCTGATTGGCTAACCAATATTTTTTACACAAATTGTTTATTGGTGTTGCTGGACAGTATTGTCAAAATTATCAGATGTAGTCTGTGGTGTAGCAGTAAAAGACAGATGCTATTAATTTGCTACTTAGGCACCTGGGGTTTTAGGCCCTACATTGGGAAGACAGTTCTATAGGAAAATATGTATTTGCTATACTATAGCTAAATATCAAAAACTATAACAACCTCAGTTACGGTTAAGACACATTTTCTATCTTCTACTGTATTAAAATGTTACCATTGTCAGCTTCAACATCTCAACAACTGAGAATGTAAATAAAGTGTAGACATTGAGGGCAGTTAAAGTCTATCCAGCAGGCTAAAAAATTGATATATAGAATTTGAAATGCATGGCTCTTGAAATGCAACATCCAACTAAATATCACATTCAAACAGTCCTTTGTAACATTGCACACATTGACATAGCGATTTCTACTGTCATTAGATATATTGTGCAGCTCTAGCCAGAATGTTGCCATTATCTCTGGTTGCTAGATCCTTGTCAATCAATAATCACAACCAATAACCTAGGCTATAACCTGACGTATGTTGTTTAATCTGGAGCTGACTCTCCTACTGACCAGGCAAAGTCTGTCCTCCTAAAATAAGCACATTCTAGTCATTCTGTATTGACAAGAGGCAGCTATCAGTTAATCCACTGAAGATGAGTTAAGTGTACAGGCACATGTTTATTAGTCACAAGGTTAGAACAGAATTTTCTTATTGGCCATCATCACCCTTCAAGAAGCAATTGCTGATGATGATAATGGATACAGGGTTCCCCATGAGCTTTAATGTGCAACACTGCATGCTGCATGTAAAACGCCATCACATTCATCCCACTGCTCAAACTAATTCCTCACTGACTCATCAAGCACCAATGACATTAAATATTCTCTAAAGGGCACTTCTCTCTTGCCAACAATAGATCTGCAGGGGGCTGATGGAAGTGTTGATCCAACAATTAATTTGCAAAGTGCCGAGAAGCCTGGCTTTTATAAACGCACTCTCTGGCCTCATCCTGTTTTTAAAATGTCCCCTGGCTGCTTGGAATCTCTCCCACAGGTGTTAAAAGCAAAAAACAAGCCAATTCACTGACTCATTTGCACCTTATTATAGTATTTGTACAATTCCAATTAGTTGCTGCATTCACAATAAATAAATTGCCATCTGTAAATTGAGAAATAAATTGTTCCAAATTAGTCTATTAATAAGAGACCAACACCTGCTAAGACTGCAGCCCCATAGTCAATTACAAACAATAATACAAATGACAAATTACTACGAGTGCCTTAAAGCACATCTTATTCAGCAAGCTAACAGCAGTAGACAGGTCAAGTTATATTGTAATAGATCATAGTATCAGCAATATTATTTGCAAAGCAGCAACTACCACAGATAATTTTGAAAAGTATGTGTTAATAAATTACTCACAGCTGTCTGCATATGTAAAAAAAAAGATTACACTGGCCATACTAAAATTTTCATGCCACAATCCCCTGAAAAAAGTAAAGCTCTTTTATCTTAAACAGTAAAATAATGAAGTATTATGAGAATTTTTCCACAAACCCTAAAGTATTCTTTCTCATGTTCTCCAGTTAATCATCATTATTTTAAATGTACATCATCCATTGTACCTGCTCCTAGTTTTTCCCACTTCACTGGGTGATTTTTTTGTGAATGTGAGAGGCTGAAAGCAGTAATAAGACTTTGCTCTTACAATAATTTGCATATGTGCATTTCATTCTGCATTGTTAATGCTGAAAAGGCAAAAAATGCCTTTGAGAAACATTGATGCATGCATTAATGGGTTTCGAACCAAATATAGATAAATATGACTTTGGATGTCTGCCAATGTTATTTTGTGGTCTAAAAACGGTTCATTTAAGTGTTAACTGTTGCTGTTTGTTATTATATGTAAAAACTAATATGAATAAACTACCCAGACACTGTCATCTTTACAGTTGCAATTTCTGCTTATATTTTCAGTTATATTCATAGCATTGATAATTTCATAATAAGAATCAGATTTCCATCATGTGCTAAATCTTATTTACATACTTAGAAAAACAGCAAGGTGCCGGAAGTGTCAGACTTCAGCACTTGAATGTACAACATACAATTTATATTGATTTAGGTAGTTTACAAATAAACAAAATAGAGCATAAATATGTTATATCACTAGATGGCTAAGGGTTCCAATGAAATTCTTGGTACCTGTAGAATATGCATCAACAGGCATAAAGAGGAGTTTGAGGTGACTTCACAGCAATAGTCTACAAGAGACTATGAGTGTTTTATATTTCTGACCAGCCTAAACAGCAAATCTATCACTCATTGATCATATACTATAGGATTGTCGCCAACAGTATAACTAATAAGTACGGTCCATAAGCGTATGCTAAGATAGATGTTACAACAGCACAAGGTTTAGAGTACTGTATGTCACGGGCATACTTTATTGGAAAAATAAATGACCGGCCCACATTTAAAACAAGGTTTAAATATTGTCTTATAGGCTTAGCAGTGCTTGGTACATTTTCAAAGTTTTATATATTGCTTCATGACCTAACCTTGCTTTTAACTCTATCAATGACCTGACTGTGTTCTTTCTTCCTGATTGGTTCACTAACATTTTCCAATGAAACCTCTGAAGTCGACACAGAACAGCTTTATTTGTACAAAGACTGAACAGAATGTATGACATAAAGTATTAGGTGTCTTCTTAAGACAAGTGGAAGCTGTGGATTTTTTTTTTTTTTTATTATTTTAGGGATATTATTGCAGGCAAATGTGACCTAAATCCGATTTTCTTTTTCCCCGTATGCAACACATCTTGCTCTTTTGTAGCAATCAGAACAGCCCAATTCCGATTTTTGTCACCTCCTGAAACATCTGAATTGTAGCACTGTCATATTTGGTACTAAATCAGATACAAATACATTGGTTTTCAAAGGATCCATGAGTCTAACGTTTACGTTGCATTTTTTCCGATATTTACATCATTGTCTTTTCTCTGAGTACACAACCACATAGGCTTCCCATAAAACACCGTTAATAGCTGTGCTGTCTTTTTTCTTACCTTTCTGTATCTTGTTATGATGTGGTCATCATATTGTTGGGTTCCATTGCTCAATAACTTAAAAATCCAAAACGTAGACACTGACATCCATTTTCTATTTCTGTGAATAGTGCAATGCTGTGTTATTTCAATATTCTCCTTCTGCACATGAGGGTTGCTTTGGGTTCGTGAACCGTTTAGACTGAGGTCTGATGGCGGTCGCAATTAAATAGTACTTTGAACCACCACACAAATAAATATGTATTTCAGCAAAACAAATCAAGCATCAAGACCTGCTGTGTGAACATAAAGGCAGCAGCCTATATTAACATCCCACGCTTTTCAGATTTGTATTTCTATAATAAAAGGTATATACTTCTTTATGTTGGTCTATCACATAAAACATCAAGTACATTTAAAGTATGCGATTCAAGAATTTTGCAAACCACGCTACGTCAACTCTTAAAATAGATTTGCGTCCAGTTCTTTTTTGACGAAGAAATTATTTTCAAGGAAAAAGCCTTAGCCTTATGGAGACAAGTGGTGATCAGCCATACATTTACTTGGTATATGCAGGTGATGTGACTTTGTTGTATTTATGGTTTGTGACCTTCCCAGTGACACACTGGTAGGCAAAGCTCTGTGAAGTAGAAGTGTTCCTCTTAAGTGTTCTTTGGTTTACAGAGCAAGGATTGCTCAGTGTTTTTCATAGAGGACAAAACTGCTCATGGAGAAAATAGCCCCCTGTGAGGCTGCAAGTGCACACTGACATTTTGCCTCAGTGCACACTCTGAAACACAAAAACAAAGCACAGTCATGTAGACAGATGGGCAGAATTATTATGAGTAATTTGAAAAAAAAAACCTGAGAATCGCAAACAAGGCAAGGTTCCCAACTATCAGGAGATAGCTCTTATTTAAAAACAAATCAAAAACAAGACAAATCGGGAACCTATATTGATGGAGGAAGAGGAAGTACTAGAATCTGTAAAGACTCCAGCTTGCATCTCTTAGTTCTTAGTGCCAGATACCACAGGCCACCATCAGATGTACTGTTTGTTGGTCTTTGCTTAGGAAGTGTGCAGTTTGGCACCTCTCAAAGAACCAAAGCTTATTGGCACATCAGTTAACATCAACACAGATGTATGAGCTGGCATCATTACACTGCACACCAGCAAATGTGTGCTCACAACTCACAAGTTGCTCATAATCTACTTTCACATCAACATTTCTTACATAACCTTATAGCTAAACCTTTGCTTCTTGTCATAGAACTGACATTACACAGAAGACACATTTACTGAGTGACACTATAGCGGGATATACAGTACACACACAAGCCAGTTTGCCACTAAGCAAGAGTCACTTTATTAATGAGTTTGGAGTGAAGCTATACATAGCAATGAACTGCACTTAGACTCGGCAGGTAGGTTGTGACAAACAAACTGAAAAAGAAATGTAGCTTTGATTTTCTCACGTTTTTTCTTTCACAGCCGAATACCTTTGTTGTTGCTTTGTGTTTCAGTAGTAATGATTTCTTACAAATGCATAGTGTATGCTTTCAAGACTGCACAGATCTTGCTGGTGACACAGACATACTTGTGTTTTTTTAGAGATAAAACAAGAGCACAGAAAACTAATTTTAAAAACACAAAGCTAATAGCTTTGTGTTCTTGAGCTTTTTTTCCAAGCTACTTTAAGGTCCAAAGTGCTAGTCAGCTCAAAGATTGGAAACTTTCAAATTGGAAAGTTTTACAAATTGCATTTGATAAATCTGAAGATTTTACTGTCTAAAAATTATATGTAATATTACAAGTGCCCCACAAAACGGTTTTGTTTCAGTCAAAAAGTTTCATGTAAATTATGGGAAACTTATAGGATAGAGAAACACAAAGTAGCTCATAATTTTGAAGTGGAAGGTAATGTTTACATGATGTTCTTTTTTAAGAAAGCACACTCATGGTTTAGAACCACCCAGTCATAGTCAAATTAATATCCAACTGAGTATTGGTGGCAACACTTGAAAACTGATGCTCACAGATGCTCTCCAGTCTAGCTTGAGCTATTTTGTAAAGGAGAATGGATAAATATTTTAATCTTTAAATATTAAAAGCTGATAGAGATGTACCCCCCAAAACATTTGCAGATCTTATTGCAGTTAGAAGATGGTTTTACAAAGTTCTGGCTCAGGTGGCCAAACATATGTTCATCACACTTCAGATTTTTATTTGAAACAAAGTTTAGAAACCACGTTTCATTTTCTTTCCACTTCACAATTATGCTCTATGTTGTGTTTAAATATAATCCCAGTAGAATACATAAAAATTTGTGGTTGTCATGTGACAAAATACGAATACGTTCATGGGGTACCAATATTTAAACAAGGCACTAGAAGGGGAACACTTTTAATATTGAGTTAAATGAGTAAAATAATGAATCAACACATGAAAACAAGCTTGTTCAAATGAAATGAGTCTTGTTCTGTAAAGTTAATCATTATGGGTCTGCCATTTTTATAGATCAGAACAAAAACCCTTCAGGACTAAAGTTGTAGGTGGAAGTTATAGTCAAGTCAAGTTTATTTATATAGCGCTTTTCAGCAACAAGCCACTCAAGGCGCTGTACATAAGGAGAAACATTACAGTGATAAAAAAAATCAAACAACAAAGGTAATTAAAAAATAAAATAAAATAAAGAGAATAGAATGATGGATAAGAAAATGAAAGGAAAATTGGACTGAAAACGTAACTAATATTGTTTAGATAACACATTCAATGGCCACTCTAAACAAATAAGTTTTTATCTGGATTTAAAGCAACTTAGGGTTTTGGCGCTTTTACAGTTTTCTGGGAGTTTATTCCAGATTAGTGGAGCATAAGAATGACAAGCTGCTTCTCCATGTTTGGTTCTGGTTCTGGGGATGCAGAGTAGATTTGAGCCAGAAGATCTGAGAGGTCTGGGTGGTTGATACTGACAACAAGTCTGTAATGTATTTTGGTGCTAAGCCATTCAGTGATTTATAGACTTACATAAGTATTTTAAACTCTATTCTCTGAGCTACGGGGAGCCAGTGTAGGGGCTTTAGAACTGGGGTGATGTGCTCCACTTTCTTAGTTCTAGTGAGGACGCGGGCAGCAGCGTTCTGAATCAACTGCAGCTGTCTGATCGACTTTTTCTGCAGACCTGTGAAGACACCGTTGCAGTAATCAATTCTACTAAAGATGAACGCATGAATTAGTTTTTCAAGGTCCTGCTGAGACATTAGTCCTTTAATCCTGGAGGTATTTTTTAGGTGATAGAAGGCCGACCTTGTTACTACCTTTATGTGCCTCTGAAGGTTCAGGTCTGAGTCCATCACTACACCCAGGTTTTGAGCCTGATTGGTGGTTTCTAGCTGTATTAACTGAAGCTGTGTGCTAACTTTTAAACGCTCTTCCTTTGGTCCAAAGATTATTACTTCAGTTTTATTTTGATTCAGCTGAAGAAAATTTTGGCATATCCATGCATTGACTTCTTCTAAGCATTTACCCAGCGCTTGAATGGGTTCATAGTCACCTGATGACATCGTAACATATAGCTGTGTGTCGTCTGCATAGTTATGATAACTTATGTTGTTGTTTATTAAAATCTGAGTTAGGGGGAGCATGTAGATATTGAATAGAAGGGGCCCTCAGATGGACTCTGTTACTCTAAATTCCTCCATACCAACACTCTGGATCTTAATCTTCATAATATATAACTCTGGCAACAAGCTAGACTTCAGGACATGTCTTTCGAATTGAAAAGCTGGAATTCACTTATTTTCCTGCGAATTTATAAATTTAGTATAGCAAAACTTTTAAAAACCTTTTCTTTTTCTTTTTTTTTTTTTTTTACTAATTTGCCATCTTACTGTGCTGTAGTGTATTTCTGTGGGGGGAAAATATCTTCATGTTTCCTGAGGGCCAAAAGGCCTGTGGCTTGACCTTGGGCCATGAGTCTTGTTCTGTCAGCTCAAATCAAAGGCCACTCCAAATGAAGTGTCATATCCCTGAGAATCCTTGTCCAGCCAGCAGCACAGATTAAGAATTTAACAAACATCAGCCTCACAGAATGGAGCGACGGCTCTAGAGGCTGACCATGTGGAATGAGAAGTTTAAAAACTAAAGGATCGCGTGGACACAAGACACAAAGTCAAAGAGGTGTCTAAAGCTCAGACTATATTTGTGGTGACTTTATGTGAGGAGTTTGAAGTAAACTTAAAGTGTTCTCTCATTATTTTAATAGTCTCTGACATTTCTGCAGTAGAATGTAAGGAATGGTGCAAACTCCTTTTACAACAGAGGGTCTTGTTACTTGTAAACCTGTTATTTAGCGTCCACTGCTGGGAGTTGGTTGATGTAAATAAACATTGACTACTTACTATCAATTAAAGATAGTCGATAATGTAGGATAATTGCAGCAAGCAGAACTTTTATTTTATTCTGCAAATTGATTCTTGACTTTCACATAATAGATCTTTTTTCTGCTGTTACTCCCTGTAAAGCACCATAGTAGTTCTTGTTTTTAATGTGCTTTGTAAGTAAATACATAAATAAAATTGACAACATTCATTTGCATCTTTGTCCTTTAGAGAATACTTGGATTTACATTTTTTTCTAGTTATTTATTGCTCAACTATCTGATTTAGTTTTTTCCTTCTCCCTTAGCTGGCATCTTGGGACTCCACTCGTGGGTTGAACGGCAGCCTGAAGGAGAATCGGATAGAGAGTGGTATGCATGGAGTGACACTCAAGATTGTAACATTATTGGTAAGTTATAGGAAGACGCTGAATCTATTAACACTTGGGCCTCATGTCGGCAAATATAGTAACAAGGTAAACATGAACAAGGATCAGGTCACATTTGTCACTGCAGGATTAACTTGTAGTTTCTGGAACAAACTAAGTACAGAGGTAAAATTTATTTTAACAATTAAATTTTCTGCTCCAGCAATTTAATTTTGTTACTTTTAATTTTAAGGCGTTGATGGGCTTTTAATGATCTGCAACAGTCTCAGTATTTATTTTAGACTAAAAAAAGGCTGATGCGAATAAAATTGAAGCTAATGTGAGAAACACTGCAGAAAATGTCCTAAAATTGTAAACAAATTAAATAGTCATTTGATTATATTTAAATTTATTTAGTTGTACCTCTACAAGTGCATCTAAATGCATTTAATCGTTTTTTTTTAATAAAACAATTGAAGCTTAGTAATTCAGTAGCAAAAGTGAAAGTCATTATATAGATTCATTAAACAGGTTTAAATATTGTGTTTATTACTCTTCATTTTGATGACTATCCATTCATCCAACATTTTCTGCTCAACAGAGATTGTGTTCTGGTTGCAACTGGTCCAGTAGGGACACCCAGATATTCCTCTGCCCAGGGAAACTTTCCTGCTCATTCTGGTGGATCCCAGTTGTTCCCAGGCCAGAAAGGATATATATTCCCTCTAGCAAGTTCTGGTTCTTCCCCAGGGTCTCCTCCCAGTGGGCTTTCCCCAAAAAACTTGTCAAAGGAGGAGCCCAGGATTTATCCTGATTAGACATCTAAATTACCTCAACTGGTCCTTTTTAATGTGGAGGTGCAGCAGCTCTCCTTCGAGCTCCCTCTGAACGAGGGAGCTCCTCACCCTCCCTCTAATGCCGAGTCCTACCCTACACAGATCATTTCAGCTGCTTGTATCCTGGATCTCACTCTTTTGACCATGATGTTCTGACTGTAAGTTATTGCCAGAACAGTGGCATACTGGTAAAGTTGCTATTGCTGGCAACAGTGGGTCCATCAACAAATTTTACCTTATAGACTAAGAACAGGATGTCATGTAAAAGTAGACAGACAAATATTTTTGGTAAGTGGCTTCTCATACCCAAGGCAAACCGGTGTGTGGCTTAGTCCATACCTTATTAAACTGTCCCTAACTCTTGAATAGGCTTTGCTTCACAAATGCTTCAAGGCTGTGGTTATCCCTGTTACTTGTACACCTTTTCCTTCCACACTTTTTCCTTCCATCCAACTTTCCAATAATGGGCTTGGATACAACACTTTAAACAGAAAGCTTTTTTTCACTATTAGCTTTTGTAGCTTCCTTTGCGAAGGGTGTCAGTGACTGTCTGCTGGAGAACTGTCAAGTCAGCAGTCTGTGAGCCCACAACTGGCCACAACCTTCCTGTATTAAAAATAAATTTTTAATCTTGTGGAAAATTCTATTTTATTCAAAAATTAAATGTTAGGTTTTCATCAGCTGTAGGCCATAATAAGCTAAATTAAGAGAAATTAAAATTAGAAAGAGAGACTTAAATAAACACAAACTTTTGTGTAAGTGTGTGTACTAACAAAATTAAGTTTCACTTTTTAATTTACTGACTTGAACAAAATTAACTTTTAGAAAACATTACAATTCATTAAATTGCACTTGTACACTGAACCATGTAAAGGAATTTAAGAAAATGGCCAGGGGAAAAAATTTCCATTTCAAGATCAAGTACAGTTCATTGACCTTTACAATTGTAGTTAGAAAGTCATCAGTAGTTGAGAGAGAGAGAGAGAGAGAGAGATGTTTTGATGCTGTTCAATTTTAAATATAAAAATCTTTGTGTGAGAGAACACCAAACATCAGCTCCAAACATATTTTTCTGCTGCAAACAAAATTATTCCGAAAACCATTAAATAACAGCAGTTTCTCTAAATGTAAGACCTCACTTTTCCATGACAAAGTCTCAGTCTCAGCCTTAATCCTTTACCTCAATCACTTGTCCTCCTCCCGTTTTTTCCTCTTTTCACAGATTTACCTGCACCATATTTATTTACATAAGTTCTGCTCAGTGTTCTCCTGGCAGCGTCACTTCATCAAGTCATTTGCCCACTTTAACACCCCTCCTCATTCTATGTTCCCCTCCCCTTCCCCATACTGCTCAGCTTTTTTCACTCCACCTATTAAAATCTGCCATGACACTTCCACTCATAAAAGGGAAACCATGGTGGGAGACAAAAAATTTGAAATAGCTGTTTTCACTTTGATGGACTATAGCGGTTGCCATGGCACTGTTTGTTATGGATCAGCAGTTGCTAAGGAAACTAGTTTATTAAGATGAAGTTTAACAGAGAACATACCAGAGCTATTCATGAAGGAATCTTATGATGACTTAATGTGTCCTGGTTTCAGCTTTCAGTCCGACCATTAAGAGATTTGGGGTGCATCTTGAATAATACGTGTCTTTGACTGAGTAGAATCATTGCTATTTTTTAGTCTGACCTTAAGACTCAGCTTTAAAAAGTGTGATGTTGCTTGTTATTATTACCATGTCTGTAACATCTTCTAAGGCCTGTTTTTTAAAGCATCCATGGTATTTACATTGATACAGGAGGAACCTTTTGTGATGGTGGCAGAAAACATTCTGGGTCAACCCAAACGATATAAAGGCTTTTCTATTGATGTCCTGGATGCTCTCACCAAAATCCTGGGCTTTAAGTATGATATTTACCAAGTTGGTGATGGGAAGTATGGTTCAGCTCTCCCTAATGGATCCTGGAATGGCATGATTGGTGAACTTATTGGCAAGGTTTGTATTTTTTCCACTTGACAAGAGAGCAATATCTGTACTCATTTCAAAATGATCATTTGGCACAGCATAGTGTCATTTAGGAATGAGAGCCTAAATATCACAATCACTGAACAAATCCTCAACATGTAGCTAAAAAAAAAACAATAGTTTGTCTTCTTCCATTGGGTTGCAACTTGTTTGGCAAAGATTTTATTGGATGGAATGAGTTAAACAATTGTCAGAGTAAAAGGAAATGTAAATTGATACACTCACCTGCATTACATAGTCCAAAAATTTAAATAAACATAAAATCTTAGGTTTTTCCTTAACAGTGTTATTGTATGTTTGGTTACCTGCTTTTTTTGCAGAAGCGTTTTTAGAAGAACAAAGAATACGAGTGAATAAACAAGTGATTGGAGCTTGAGCCTCATTTGTTACAGAAACACAAACAAACTAAATATTCTAAAAGTCATGAAATGGCTAATGAATCCAGGTCAATTGTGTGAGCTTTCCATTAAAAAAATACGTAAAAACATTTTGCTTTATTTACAGCGGGCCGACTTGGCCGTATCCGCCATCACCATCACACCAGAGCGTGAAAGTGTGGTGGACTTCAGTAAGCGCTACCTAGACTACTCTGTGGGAATCCTGACACGCAAATCAGAGGAAAAGATCAATATTTTTTCGCTGCTGGCACCATTTGACCTGGCCGTGTGGGCATGCATTGCTGCAGCCATCCCTGTGGTGGGCATCATGATCTTCCTGCTCCGGCGTATCCAGGCAGTCAGATGTCACAGCAACACAGGCCATTCACCACCTCCCACCTCAACCTCACTTCAGAGCGCCATCTGGATTGTCTATGGTGCTTTTGTACAGCAAGGTTAGTCATATACAAGTACAAAGAATAAACAACCAGTCCTAATTCTATGCGATTTTCACAAACTACTGATTCATTTGCATGGGTTCTCAAACATCATAGATGTTCTAATTGATTCTGAAATGAGGTCAAAGTTCCGGAACAACTATTTATCAAAAGCATTTTATACAATTTACTTACAACCTACAACCAAATATAAAAACTAATTAATGCCTGCAATTGTTTATTTGTGACTGTAAGTTGCACTAATTTTTGACACAAAGGCACAATTAGCAAACTAATTTTATGAAAAACGTCTGCTCAAACTTGATGCTCTACCCTATTTTCTTGTGTACAAGAATTATCAACATAGTTATAAGAAAATATTTCCAGTTGCAAACAAAGTTAGTGTGAAAACTAAAGGCTGACGTCCCATGACTCCTAATATAATGCTGTTTACAGCCGGCAAGCTAAGAGCAGCATGTTTGCTAAGCAACCGAATATAGGCTCTACCAGAGCAGATAGCCTGACTGATTAACTAGCTGATATCGGCTCATTATACTCCAAGCTTTTCTCTACACTAGAAGGAATGGGGAAAAAGGGATATTCTATGAAATTTTGTATTTTTTATTTGATATTCTTTCGCTAATTGTTTGAAAATCAAAACGAATGTTTTAAATTACATTATGACATATTATACTGTTAGAATCTCATCCTAGCCCATGAGGATACCCAGAGACAATTGCAATTCACAACCTAGTGTGAAAAATTAGACTGCTAAACCTAGGTCCCTATTGTTTTAACATTTTTCTCATAAATTTTTTTTTTTTTTCAGAATTCAGTGTTTTAGTAAGGTAAGACATTATTTAATGTAAAAAGTGTCTAGTGACACTAAAGTGAAAAAAAAAAAAATGCATGGACTCAATATTAAAATAATCAAAATTTAGTAAGGTTAATATGGTTAAGCTCTTAAAAATATACCCTTCAGTTATCAATAAGTATTTTTATGATTTTAAAAAACTTAGCAAGTATTTTATATAAAGGTTAACAATCATTATATTTTTTATAACATTTCACATGAAACAAGCCTCCCTTGATTTTTACCCCACTGAAGATTTTCCCCAGATGCTAGGCATTAGCTTGCTTCCTCTCTGTTTTGATAAGACTCTATGATGATTCGGCTTACGTTTTCTGTGCAGTTTCCATTAACGATGTGTCATCAAAACTATGTTTTTCCTCCTCCTTCATTAACTCTCAGAAGCCAATTGCTTTGAACATTATAATTATAAATGACTAGCTTTATAGCTGATTGTTGTGCTGTGTTCAGGTCTTTCCCATGCAACTCTTAGTTAAGCCTCAGTTGAGTCTAAAAAATGTTTGGAATGAGTCAAGATTGATTGATTGATTTGGTCCAGATCCATTTTAAAGTCAATCCTAGAGATTCATTGTCTACACTACTTGTTAAAATGAAATCCTCAATAAAGTAGGTCAAAATATAAAAATAACTTACAGCATTTTTAAGAACAAAAGTTTAAAAATCTAGAACAGACACATCTTCATTCTACTGTGTACCCGTAAGCCAATTAGGACAAATTTTATGGCAATAAATGAATTACAGAAATGCAGTTTTTTTTTTTATATATATATGCTGTCACAGAAAAGTGGATCTTTGACATTACAAAAACACGATGTCCCTGGCTGCTGCTGTCATAACCACTGAGGTATAATAACTTACAATAAACTGGAAGACATATGTGGTTGTCACTATACAACAAATGCTGATACAGTGGATGGTAAATTGTAGGCACAATGCCCACCTTAGCATTTTTAGAGGTGCCTTTCTAAAGGAGGACACCCCATCTTTACGTCTGGTGCTGATCCAAATATGTGTGTTTTTAACAAATGACTGATTTTAAAGCCCAAACTGCATCTATCAAAGTCTGGCATACTGCCTGTGAACCCCTTTTAACCCAAAACCCACTATATTTCAAGAGAAGCCAAATTCATGCCTTTTATCTGCCCTCTTTTTCCCGTCCTCGTTTCTGGCTCATGTTCCAGTGCTGCCACTTTTTGTTTGATTCAAGGGCTTTTTTTGAAGGGGCTATGGAGTTGTTGTTAATGCACTTTGATATGGATCTGACTGCAGATGCTTAGTGGCCATTGTTGGTAGTTGAAACTTGGCGTCCAAATACCCAAATAAATCCATAATGATATGCCAGGACAATGCTGGTTTCTGTTGTGTTCACTGCAACATAGACTGATCTCCTCCAGACCCCGAGTTTCACTGACGGTTTCCTATACAGGGAGTGTTCTTTTGTTCCAAAAGAAAGTCAGGCAGATGTAGGATATAATCTGAACCATCTCAGGGACCAAATGGATATAGAAAATTTATTTCATTAGTTAAGTGTTTAATCAATGCATTTTATAGATAAGAGTGCACCACTGAGGAGCAATTAAAGCAGAACATTGACAATTCACATTCATAACCTTAAAAAACGAGGGGAAAAAACACTCAAAGCCATGTGTAATAGAAATGATTGATGCTGTAGTGCAATACATGTGACAAGAACTTCGTGCAAGCTTTCCTGAGGTTGCAGCTGTACCGATTGTGACACTTTCAGACAAATATGTTTTCATCACTTTTCATATTCTTGAAACTTTCAGATGACATTTCTATGACTTTCCTCTTCAGGATCAAAATTCAAGCTGACTTTTTTCCTCATTCATCTCTTAAGCCATTTTTTTTTTTCAGAGAACAGGCTAGTGCAACAACAGAAATCTGATAACAACCTTACTGTGACACACCAATCTTCTTTATCTAACAAAAAATGAAAGAAAACAAGGAATAGGAATGTCAGGAAATTAGGCAAATGGTATAAATCCTGGACCAAAGACTGCTTGACAAACAGACCACAGTTTGTGTAACTGAAGGGTTGTGTGTCTAACCAGGTAGTCAGCAGCGCAGGAGCATCACAGGGGACTGTACTCTCACCATTTATTTTCACACCTAGATCTCCAGTACAAGACAGACTTCTGTCATCTGCAGAAATACTCGGATAATTCTGTAGTCACGGGCTGCATCAAACATGGACAAAAAGCTGAGTACAGGTAGCTGGTGGATCACTTTGTGGCATGGTGTAGAAACAATAATCTCATATTTAACGTGAATAAAACAAAGTAGATGATTGTAGGTCAGTACAGCTATCCACCAGGGAATTATAGAGTACATAATGCCCCCCTGCCGACAACTTTCATGTAGAAGCTGATCTCATTTTCCAGCAGGACTTGGTACCCACCCACACTGCCTAAAGTACCGATACGTGGTTCAATAACCATGGTATCAGTGAGCTTGGTTGGCAAGCAAAATAGATTGCTGTAAACCTACAAAAACAATCTATGTAGTATTGTCAAGAGAAATAAAAATGAGGAACACCGAACCCGACAATGCAGACGAGCTGAAAGACACTATTAAAGCAACATGGGTTTTTTGAAAACCCCAGCAGAGCCACAGACTGACCTCCTCCATGCCACAGTGCATTGATGAAGTTTGTGTTCACCTCTGTTTCGTATCTGCTGTCCTGGTTCAGTGCTGCTAACATTTGCTCCAAATTAGATGTTGGAACCATTTCAGCCTGGGTGAAATTTTCTGTGGGTTGATCGAAAAGCAATTTCGAATTAGTTGAAGATCATTTTTCTGAAGTGATTTATTACTATTGCCTAATGTTTCAAATAATAACACACTTGATGTCTTTACTTCTCACTTGTGAGGACTTTGTGGAGTTTTCATTTCGAAAAGTGAATATTTGTCCTTAATTGAGAAAAATGGCAGCATGTTTTACCACTGCAAAAACAATTAAAGGTGATGTCTTACAACCCTGCTTAACATCTGTAAAAATGGATATGTGGTTCTCTCTACACTTTTAAACCATTTTCATCTCAACCCCGTGCAGGCAGTGACTCCATTCTGGGCTCAGTGGCCCTGCGTATTGTTATGGGCAGCTGGTGGCTTTTTACCCTTATCGTGTGTTCGTCATACACAGCAAACCTGGCTGCCTACCTCACTGTGTCACGTATGGACAATGCAATCAGGTAAAACACTTTTTTGTCACACTATTTGAAAACAAATTGATCTATTTTCAATTTAAACAGGGCAAAATGTAATACTAACTTGGTGAGCATAAATAGTTGTATCTCTGTGCATCTCTTGAGATATATTCAGCGCACTTACGTTATTGACTGGGCACACATGTATCTTTGTTTTTCATGGCTTATAGATTTATTTTTTTAGGTCCAGTGCATTGTTTTTTCATATTTTCCATACTTAATCTACTGGGACAAAGCTTTGGTTAAAGATTCATCAGATAGAATCTCTGAGCAGCTTCTTTTTTTTTTTACAGAGTTTCTTTAATTTTTGACCTGCTGCATAACAATCAACCATTTTTCAGTCTAAATGTTATTCCCCAGTGAATCCAATTTGGCCTGATGTCATTCTTTCTAAAGAATGGGCAGAAAGACATTTGATTGCATTGGTTCTGTCTAGAGCTGAACAAACAGCCACATTGGGACATATCCGTACACTGAGAATGCTAAGTGGCACATTGCTTAAGTGACTGTGTTTAAAAATAATTTGTTGGGATTGCTATACACAATAAAACTTGGGAACTGCAAACAGGGTTCTTGCACATTTTTCCTGTGAAATTCCAGACAAATCATAACCATAGTCCATAGTTCTCTGTTCTCTTTTTAGCTAATATGAAGTAATAATTCAAAATGTTATCATAAATTTATGAAAGAAAGATAAATGTTTTTTGCTGCATGGGAGAAAGGCAGATATTTATCACTTCACATCTCCACCACCAGCCGCCTGAACTGTTAAATGTAAGGCATGATGGATCCATCCTATGATGTTGTTTAGGCCATATTCTGACCCAACATCGGAATATCTAGATGCCTAAAGGCTTTTCAGTTGCTGACATGTAATTGTCTGATTCGCTATTCATAAGTAATTGGACAATGTAAGTAGTAAAGTGGCTAGTGAGTCTATCTACAGTATCTTTTTTATTTTGTTTTTTAGAAATTGTTCTTTGTATATTTGTCTGGCGACTGTGGCTCAGTAGGAAGAGTAGTTGTCTTGCAATCAGAAGGTTGTGGGCTCAATTCCAGCTTCCTCCTGCCATATGTTGATGTGCCCCTGGGCAAGACACTTAACCTCAAGTTGCCTACCGATCTGTGTATCGGTGTATGAATGTGTGAGCGTTAGTGAGTGCAATTGGGTGAATGTGGTGCTAGTGTAAAGTGCTTTGAGTGGTCTGTATGACTGGAAAAGCGCTATATAAGTTCAGTCCATTTACCATCAATATCAGGACCTGAATCCAACTTCTTAAATAAATCAGCATTACATAACAGAATTACATGGGAATTGGCAAATAATACACAAAATAATAAAAGCACGGGCAGCTAGAAAATAGTTTTAAAAAAGAAACAAAATCCATCTTTTGAATGTAATCTCTCAAACCTTATAAAATGACCTGTTCAAGCAATTCAGAGTTTCTTCAATTCGAGGTCCATTCCTCTTGGTCTAGCAAAAATAAATCAGTGTTTACCTCATTTGTTGCACTTTTCTCTGCTATTTATTATCCTGTTGCTGTCTTAAATACAACTTTGTTTTAAATGGTTGAAAATATATTGATTCTGTTTTGGCTTTGGGTCTTAATAAATATCTAAAGGCTTTCTCTTGGGGTTTCACTTTGAAAATGTTCAAAGACATGAATAAAGGTCAAGCAGAATGCAATCTTCCTTTGAGGCTGGCAGCTGGTATTTTTGCACCGTCACCGACTAAAGGACAGATGGTAAAGAAACTCTGCACACGCACTGCTGCTGCCTTTCTCAGTCTTCTGAAAAACATTGCACAATTGCCTAGGTAGAGAGACATTTAGAATGAGGATGCAGTGAGCAAAATATTTTTCAAAAAAGTCAAGGAGACAGTTCAGGAGGATACAGCAAAGCAGATACAATTTGTAGATTTCAGGCACAGGGTGCAAGAAACTCAGAAAGAAGAGTTTGTGCTTTTGGCTTAGTAAAATAAATCAAACCAACTCAATAATTTTATTTTGCATGAAATGGGAGCAACTGGTTGGGCAAATGTATGAAACTCAATACATGTAGTTTACTGGATTAGGTCATTTCAGTCCAGCTTGTTCAAATATGAAAACATCAATGAATATTTTGTCTCATTTCAATGCAAAACACTGCACATTCACTGAAGATTTATTCATTTCTGAAATGCTTTGTGTTTGACAAATTGCCATTAGAAGAGTATTTTCCCTTTCTAACTAAATCTGATGTTTTGACCCTGGAGTCGGTATGATTTGAATTTGAAAGCTCTGTTAGGTAGAGTTTCAATCCAGAGAAACATTAAAAGTAAAATGTTTAGATTCTTGAAGAAATCAACATTCTGCTACAAGTTGGAGCAAGTCTGCTACTTGTTAACTAACAGCTCACTACATTTCTTCCTCTGTTAAAAATGATCTAAATATCTTCTTTTTAGAAAGGTATCCTGCAATTTTTATATGTGTCCCTGGTCCAGCATACCTGAATCAAATGGCTGGATTACCTCCTCAGTATGCAGCCAAGTTCTCCAGAGTCCTGCTAATGACCTAAATATTTGATTCAGGTGTGCTGAAGCAGGGGCACTTCTAAAAGTTGCAGGACACCAGCCCTCGAGGACTGGAGTTTGAGTCAATTTATATTACAAAACCACTTGCAAAGAAACAGCTGATTATGATGGCATGTCTGGCACTTTAAAGAACTCTGATGGTGTTTAGGCGTGATTGAATGGGCAGCAGGGTTTACACTTCAGCTGTTTTTTTTTTTTTTCATACCATAACTTCCCATAATTTTCTTAAACAGCAGACTTTAGCAATAGCAGAGATTCCCTAGAGTCGGCTTTGTTTTGGTGTCAGTTTTAAAAATTTCTCGAGGGAACACAGAGTTCCACACTTTAGTTCTGCGCACATATTCTTAATATGCACAGGTTTAAAATAAATCTGTATTTGTTTGGTATACATGAGTCCAACTGCAAGGCCTTCAAAAATACTAAATTTGACCCAAAGCTTCTTAAAGAACCATAGTGCAGTGCAGAGGGGAACATTCTTTCTAATTAGTACATTTTATGAGTAAAGAACTCCATAAAATCTTTACAGTTGAGCTCAGAGGGAATACATTGTTTAACTGAACTATGGTTTTGAGTCAATTTGGCCATAGCTTTAAACAGAAACCTAGGATTTTTCTCATTATTGAATATTAGCTCAAGGTCTGTTAGCTTAATTTATGACTCCAAAAGTAGTAGGAACCTTATTGTTCTTATTTTTAATGCTTTTACAACTTTGGTCAATTTTATGTTTATAATAAAGTGCTTTCTAATAAAATCATGTAATCCCAAAACCAATCCAAATAGAAAATTTTTGTGAAAATTAGTAACAGGCACAAAATGTTTAATGTGTTTTATAAACCCCTATGTAATAGGGTAAACTGGAGGTAGTCATGTTTTTTCTATTGCTGGCTAGATCAGTCAGTCATTTTCTACCCCTTATTCCATAGTGGGTCACAGGGGAGCTGGTGCCTATCTCCAGCAGTCTATGGGCGGGAGGCAGGGTACACCCTGGACAGGTCACCAGTCCATCGCAGGGCAACACACACTCATTCATTCATTCATACACCTAAGGGCAATTTAAAGTGACAAATTAACCTAACAGGCATGTCTTTGGACTGTGGAAGGAAGCCGGAGTACCCGGTGAGAACCCACACATGCACAGGGAGAACATGCAAATTCCATGCAGAAAGACTCCAGGCTGGGAATTGAACCCAGGACCTTCTTGCTGCAAGGCAACAGTGCTACCAACTGCACCACCGTGCAGCCCTTGCTGACTAGATCTCATTTAAAATCATATCGGCCGGTAAAGGTAATAATGCCAGGTTCTTCAGATTAAGTGATTGAACAAAATTATGTTATAATGGTTTAAAATTACACTAAAAGGAAAAAGGATATAACATTTTTAACCATGTCCCCAGCACATGGAGTACACTTTTTCTATTAACCTAAAGTGTGATACATATTATTCATCCTGAATGATTTAGTTTCTTGCATGGCAGCAAAGCACACAACTTTATTATTAACTTTACCTAAACGTTCTTCAACTTTAACTCATTCCATCATGTATATTTTCATAATGTTTTCATAGTGTTAGGGATGTCGATTTTAAGAAATTTTTAAATTCACTCATGATTCAAAATCACATTAAAAACTTATCCAACTCAGCCCAAAGGCAGATGAAATTCAGGCATACAGAGAAAATTGCTAAGCTGAACCTATTCACAGCTTTCACAATGCTTAATATTAGAGCTTGTGGCACTACTACAATGATTTTGTCCAAAAAAAATAGCATGCCCAGACATTAATCCAGCCATTATAATGTGATGGTCAACAGTAAAATTGTCGAAATGAGACAAGGCATTACTTAAATAAATATATTATTGTGATCTAACTGCTCTGGACAATGGACAAACTTAGCAACCCTTATGCAGAATGTTATGTTTTATGTAGATATATCTATCAAGGGAGACAGAGACAGAGATATAGATATAGATATCACAGCGTAGCATAGCATTTTTATATTAGGCATGTAAATAAAATATTTGTAAGTATTTATATAAAAAGCAGCTGATTTTAAATTCTTCAAAAAGAAAAAATGAATTAATAAACAGTGACTGGTCACTGAAGTTAATAATAAGGGGTGCGACATCACATTTTAATTTGCCTGACTCATCCTGCTGGTAATACTAACAAGTAGGAGTAGGGCTGTCTAAATCAGTTGATCTTAGTCTGAGCAAAGGAACACCTTTTATTTCTAAATTTACCTTTTACACGATTGAAGGAATTCATGAACACTTACCCCAAATTTTGCATTTTAGAAATTGTAACATTCTTAAATGTGAAGATTGCTGAATAAGGACATAAGCAATTTCCTTTCTGTAGAAAAAATTTGTTGTGTGCCATAGCTAGACATGAGACCAAAATATTCATACCCCTGCCAGATTTAGAAGTCAATTTATTTTCATATGACAAAACAACTTTTTTCTGATTTGCATCTCTCTAAAAATTACAAAGGATGATATTTTTAAATCCTGTTTTCATTAAAATTTTATTTTTAAAAAATCCCGTGTTGAAAGTTATTTATACCCTTCTCAAAAATCAGTTAATCAGTTAATCTGTTAAACCCTTTCTATGATTACTGACCAGCTTTTTGCATGTTTCCACTGGTGCTTTGACAGTTTTTGGAGATGAACTCCAAGGATTTGAGGTTTAAAGGCCTCCTTGTCATCAGCTTAATCTTTACCCCTTCACAGATTCTCTAGTACATTGAGGTTTGGACTCTGGCTGGTCTACCCTTAGAACTTAATAGTCTAGTCAGAAGAAATATGTTGGTAAAATGAAAAGGTTACTTAAATCTGCCAGTGTTATGAATAATTTTGGGTTTAACAGCATTGATATAAAGTAAAAATGAAAAATAAACCTGTGACTACGTTGGAGCATTAAATACTTACTGTTTCAAATCATTAACCTAGAGCTAAAGAGAGTGCTAAAGGTGTGTAGATAGATGGCTGTATGTCTGCTTTTAATCACTTCGAAAATGACATTGCTCTAAGCCATTCAAACAACACATATTGTGGTAGGGAGGAGGATCTGAGTTATCTTCTTGTTTAAGAGTCACTGAAGGTTGTGGATTTCCACATTGTTAAACTTGAGAAATATGTTGAAATCTAATTTGATTAATAAAAGCATCATGGGTAAATTAGTCCACATGTTTCCATACAGCTTTGCTTTATTAATCAAGTTATTGTTAAAAACATCAGTCATTTTCTATCACTTCTTCCATAGTGGGTCACAGGGAAGCTGGTGCCTATCTCCAGCAGTCTATGGGCAGGAGGCGGGGTACACCCTGGACAGGTCACCAGTCTGTCGCAGGGCCACACACAAACAACCAAACACACACTCATTCATACACCTAAGGGCAATTTAGAGAGACCAATTAACTTAACAGACATGTCTTTGGACTGTGGGAGGAAGTCAGAGTACCTGGAGAGAACCCATGCATGCACAGGGAGAACATGCAAACTCCATGCAGAAAGACCCCTGACTGGGAGTTGAACCCAGGACCTTCTTGCTGCAAGGCAACAGTGCTACCAACTGCTCCACCGTGCAGCCCATTATTAAAATGTATTGTGTTAAAAAATGTTAGTGCTTTAATTGTTTTCTTTTACCCTCCAAATAAGGTCATTCCAGGATCTTTCCAAACAAGTGGACCTTGCCTATGGGACAGTGCGGGACTCAGCTGTCTATGAATATTTCCACGCCAAAGGCACAAACCCTCTGGAGCAGGACAGCACGTTTGCTGAACTCTGGAAAGTCATTAACAAGAACAATGGCTTTGATAACTCTGTTTCAAGTCCATCAGAGGGCATCAGAAAGGTGAGTGTGAAATACTGGTCAGATACAGTTCTGCTTATTCAAATCCCAGTGAACCAACTTATGGCCTGCCATTAACCCCACAAAAGAAAAAAAAAACCTGCTTAAAATATTCCCAAAAGCCTCAGAAAATACCATAAAATTACTAAAAAGGGACTTTGTTATTGCCAAGTATTACAAATATCAATAAACATAACATGCCAACTTTAAAACGTAACATTCATGTATTATTTTAACATGCAGTCCTTTGTTTAGCAAAAAATTTCAAATGTTTGTAAATATTAAACAGTTTCTGAGACATAGGATTAGCAAATAAAAATAGTGTAATCTCTTGAATACAGAAAACTACTCTGCAGATGATTAGACAGCTTTACGTATCTTAACTGCATTCAGTGTAAGATAAGAACACAACAGCTGTTTCTATAACTTTCACCCTAATATTAAAGAACTGCATGTTTGCATTCTGACTTTTAGTTCACAGGAACAACTGCAGCATGTGTAAATTTACTGTATTTCAGAAATCCTGAAAATAATAGCTTTATCTTTATTCCTTTAAAGATTTAAATACACTAATTGGGCAGAACTCTGGTCACAACAAAACAAATAATTTCTTTTAAAATTTGGAATTAAGGGAACAAAAAAGGGTTTAAAAAATGCCTTGCATCTAGAAAATCCAATTTTGTGTCTTGCAATATACTTTGAGCAGAGAATGTGGAAAAATGCAAACATTCTAATTCACATATTTAAGAAATCCAATAATATGGTTATTATTCAACATTGTCTTTGAGTGGGTTTTTTTTTTTTCTGAGGAAACCTTTAGAATGTTTATTTCTGATTGTGTTTCCTAGTAAACATAAGTCAGTGCATTGCCCTACTAGCAAACATTGATTTAGAAGGTGAAAATTAAAACAATGATTGTACCATGCTATGAAAGTAGAGAATGGCAATAAAATGGTGGCTAGGTGATTTTAAGTACAACCTTTCTGATGCCCAAATAGAACAGAATCTGGTAAGGATTCAAATAAAATGTTGACTGTGTCATTAGAACTCAGTGTATTTTTATTTTAATGACACTTAAATCTGTCCTAAATTAATATAGTAATGTCAAGTTATCGCAAGCTAACTCTAATGAGTGAAACAAAGCTGCAAACCCCTGCTTGTTAAAGCGTTGGAATCCATGTCTGTGCTGCTTTGCTATAAACATGTTGTTATGTGATTACTATGTTCCTGTTTTTGTGTGGGTGTTGTGGAAATCATTTCAAATGTACAGGCGAAGCGCGAGTCATACGCCTTTCTGTGGGACATGGCTGTAGTGGAGTACGCTGCTCTGACAGATGACGACTGCACACTGACTATAGCAGGAAATGGCATGAGCACCAGGGGCTACGGCATGGCCCTGCAACACGGCAGTCCTTACAGAGACCTCTTCTCTCAGAAGTATGCAATCTGATAATCATCTCACACCATCAGATGCTTGTTTGTTTATTTATTTCAAACATATTAACATTCATACACCATGATAAATATTTACTTGACCATTGGTTTTAATAGGAGATAGGCAGAAGTATAAGCTTATTTGAACCTACCTCCTTCCCTCATCTGTAACTTACTTCACACATTATTCTTCATTTAAAGAAAAAAGGTAATAATACTAAAAATAAAATGAAAAACACTTTTTACAAGAAGAGACATAAGATACCCAAACAATTTCTAATCAATCAAAAAATCAATAATTTATGTTTATCCAAAAAACAAGATTCATTTTAAATAGAGAAAGCAAAACAAAAGAAAACAAAGGACTTCCTTTACCGGATGTTAATCCAATACCATTAAATCTGGCTTAAAGGTCAATAACTTTTAGCATGATTTTGTGGGGTGTTTGATCATTTCAATCAAAAGGAGAATTACCTTGAAGCTATAACTATTACTATCACCTGAAATATAAATAGAACCCCTTATTAGGGTAAACATCAGTTTTTTTTTAAAAACTGCAGTTTTAAACATTTGCTACAATATAAATAATTTTACAGAGATTGACAGCATGCCGTTAATGTGAATACATTTATCTCCATACGATGTGGACTTTTATTTCGTTTGAACATACAGCACAGAAACTTAGTTCAAGATGAGAAAAACACTATATTTTTTTAGCACCTTTCTCTAACCATTAAAATAAAATACCTACATTTTAGATATGAGTCATTAAACATAAAGAAGCTTGACTAGATCGGTGTGTAACAACACAAAAAAATATCACAAAAAAACTGCTGACATAAACAACTCCCACGTTGAATGGGGGAGGTTTATCGGGCTCAACTTAACAGCTTAATGCATTCATCATTGATTGGAAATTGTATATTGGCAATGATTGTGATGTCTTTATGTGTCAACATAATGTGATAGTGTTCATGTTTTGAGAGCATGAGATGTGAATGGGATCATAGACCACCGTAACAATCTTCCTTTAAGAAGACAAGCGCTCTAACACCTGAGCCACAGCTGGCCCAATCTAGAGCCACTGAAAGGTGTGGGTAGAATCCCAATTGTTAGAATTATGATTATTGATTAATTAATCTTTATCAATAATTATAATTAAAAATCATAATTTGACCAAATTTATTTCTTAACCAAAATCTTCATTATGAATCGAGACCAGAGATGTCTTCTGGTGTTGTAAATGTGGCTCAACGCCTTTGATAATTACAACCGTTAAATACTCAGTAATAATTGATAACTATTACCAGAGATGTCACTGTTTAATCGACCGTTTCTGCCAAAACGTGTGGAACTTTTAACCTTATCTTGACTGACGAATCACTCTTGCACAAAATAAACACAGAACGCCTTCTGTTTATCAATGTGAACATTTATTAAATCACAGCCTGATACATTCGCTCTTCCGATTTAATAATCTTCACCTACTCAAACATGCAAAGTTCTACGCAAAAGGGGTAAAATATCTAACTAAACAAAATAAAGCAAAACAGCAGTGGGTGTGTATGGAATCAACCAGCAGTTATGGTAAAAATAATAATATGACAAAGGGATGTGGTGGTGAGTGGAGGGTGGGGCGCAGCTCTAACTGTAACTCAGTTACACCACCAACTCTTGAGCAGACAAAGGGTTATAAAACTTTTGGCGGCAAGCTAGCAAGCAGTAAGGTTGAAGACAAAGAAAATGGGGAATTTCACCATGAGGTTATTTTAACAGTCCAGTCTCATAGCGCACCTGCGCTTGCTCTCAGGGGTTCAACAACCCCGCAAAACCCACACAAAGCTGGGAGCGCAGCGGCCTCCAGACATCAACACGGCACATCAAAGTTTCAATAAAAAGGTTACATGCACATATCATTCAGAACACATTAGATTAAATAGCGAATCTCATCGCACTAAAACCTCCTGTACCCTGCCCAGACTTTCTAAGAAATAAATAAAATAAAGGATGGGTTTTACTTGTCGTTGTCTCCCTTCTGAGAGGGGTTGAGAGAGAATGGGGTGGAAGTTGGAAGTTACTATCTGTCCACAGGAAAAGTGGTCAATCTTCGTCCTCTGGCCTCCTTGGCGAAAGGGAAAATATGATCTGACCATCAAAGTCGACTAGGACAAAACACGGTGGCGATTCGTCTCCTTGAAACTCCGTGTTTTTTAGTTACGTGTTAAACTTACGTCTTCGATCGGCAAAGTGAAATTTCTGGCCTTCTTAGTCCAGAAACCTCAGTTATGAATTCTTCGTTGGCCAACGAAGGAGAATAAATGAGATCCACTCGGGACTCTTCTCCAGGTGATGCTTCAGATGTTGGTAACCTGACACGGTCTCCAGCTGAAAAGCGAATGTTCAAAATGGGCGACTTCCTATATGCTGTCCTGTGACGTCAGACTGGGGCGCCCCGTCATATCAGTCGCAATGTCCTGGATACAAAATGGCCGAAAACGCCAGGAGGCATGGTGGCGTCCAGCAACGTGCAAATGGTCCAATATTCAGCAAACAAGTGGTCCAACACAATATTCTGCTAAACATTTGTTTTTATAGCGATGACATTTATCTATTTCACAAGATATATTAGGTATATCTAATATACCTAATAATTCCAAATAGTAAATTGGGACAACAGTGTTTCTCCAATCTGTGAAATATGATCTTAAATACAAAGATTGATCACTGTGTGTTTTGTTGAATGGAAAAGAAACTGAATGTGTGTCAACATTTAGGGTCAGATGAATATAACCCTGTGTGATGTCATGACTAAAACTGCTTGCAATAAAGACAAAGACCTGCATTGCTATTAATTTCACTGCAGATGTACCAAGCTGTGCTAAATTATGTAATTTTGTTCAAAAGCTCAAGGGTTATTCTGTCCAGTTTTTCACACTGAAACAATATAACCCTTCTTTATCATATAAAGATACCATATAAATATCACTTTTACTGCAGCTCATCGCAACAGTCATGAAGCTTAGAAGCTCCTTGTTTTTCACTGATCATGAAATGGAGACGGTGAATTAAAGAAAAGACATTCATTATATTTGATGTCTTCACTTCTGGAATCAAGATTAGAAAGACGAAAAAGGTAAATATAGCTGCACAAATTAAGTGTGATATGCTAGCTGTTTTCCTAAATAGCATTTGGAAGTCTTTAGGGACGCATTAGCAAATCATCTGGTGGCAGAAAATTTGTCATTCTTGTATTAAAGACTAAGTAGAAAAGCCTTCCAACACTGCAAGAGGAGGAGTTCTTATGCATGATTGTTTACACTTAAGAAAAACAAAGCATAAGGAAAATATATACAGGCGCTTTTTAATTACATCTTTAAAAAGTTAATAACAGAGTGTCATATTTGGCCATTTTTTATATTTTTTTTCTAAAGAAATCATTACACATGACCAATAAAAAAGATTTTTATTATTTTACTCCTTAAAAGTATGTCCATGTATAATATATGCACTCAGTAGTTGGTCGGTGTTCCTTTTGCATAATTTATTTCATCAGTACAGCTTAGCATGGATGTGATCAGTCTGGCTCTGATGAGGAGTTAATGATGCCCAGGTTGATTTAATAATTGTCTTCAGCATCAGTCCAGTGTTTCTGATCTTTCTCCTGATAATACTCCATAGACATTGGGCTAAGGTCTGACTAATTTGGTGGCCAGAAAAGTACAGTTCTCTTGACGGTGTGGGCTGGTGCCAAGTCCTTCTCTAAAATGAAATCAGCATCTCCATACAGCTCCTCAGCAGAGGGAAAGTGGGTGACTGAAATATCATGGTAGACTGCTGCGCTCACTTTGAACTTGATAAAACCCAGTGGATCATCACCAGTGGAAAGCTCCCAATGGATCTCAAGCTGTTTGGATTCTGTGTATCTCCATTCTTCCTCCAGACTATGGAACCTTGATTTCCAAATCAAATCCGAATTGGAATTTTATCTAAAAATAAGACTTTGTTCCAATCCCTTTTCTCCCTACCTCAGGAATGATGCTTTTGACATTCTCTCTGGCTCACCAGTAGCTTAATTAAAGGAAAGCGACAGGTGTAGCCCATGTTCTAGATGCATCTTTGTGTTGTGGCTCTTGAAGGACTGACTCCAGCTACAGTCCATACCTTGTGTATCTCCAAACAGTTGAATGTGCTTTACTTCACAATCCTGTAAAATCTATTATAATCTCTGCTGCTTTTGCAGCTTTTTTCCTACCATACCTTTTCCTCTCACAAAACTTTCCATTAATGTACTTGGAGATGACACTGAAGAGCCAGCTTCTTTAGCAATGCCCTTTTGTAGCCAGCCATACTTTTGGGAGATGTCAGTGAAAACTGTCAAATCTTGCCCATGATTGTTGCATCACATTTCTGCATTTAAAAACAATCAACGTTTTGGTGGTCTTAAGTATAATTCTAATTAGGAAACTGAACTTTGAGTTTTCATTAGCTGTAAGGCATAATAATCAAAATTAACAGAAATAATCACATTACTCTAAGTGAAATGAATGAGTGTCCCTTTTTAGTTTAATTAATGAAATAAATAAACTGTTTGATTTGATTGAAATTTATTGAAATGCACCTATTATACGATTTTAGTAAAATTATTATACATTTTCAATGCATTGTTTTGTGCTCTTATATCCCCAACTTCTGCCAAGGTATTTTGAACCTAAAAGCAGGCACCTTTGTTTTTGATTTGTTCATTTTATGGTATAAAACTACACAAATGACTCTGGCTGCTGGTAATTATATCTAATTTCAGTTCTAGTTTTGAATGAATCTATAGTAACACTAGCACTGTATGTACCACACAGCTCTAAAAAGGCTGCCAAATCACAGCGACTAAACCACTCCATCTCACTTGTGTTTGCAGTCCCTTATGATCATGCTACATTTGTTCTTCCTATTCTCTTTGTGCTCTTACAGGTTAACCATACAGTTTGATCTTCTTTGAAGTAGTATTTCAAGTTTGAAATTCATTATTTTTCAGGCAGCTGTTTCTTTTTTTCCATCGTAGCTTTCAAGGACTGGTCTTTTAGATCTTGTTTGAAATCAATCATTATGTTTTGCACTCTGCTGCTGTAAACTAAAACCTGCAGTGTTTAATAGCACTTTACTCTCTATGGGTTTTTAATGATCCTGCAGTCAATGCAAATGGATAACATTAACGTGGCTGCATTTTTCCTTATTATATTTATTTAATGAGCTGTGGTATTTAATTATTGTTACATAATAATATTGTGGTAATTGTTCTGATCTGCCCAAAATGTATTTTCCAAATTTCATTAATG
The DNA here is from genome assembly GCF_021462225.1 of Girardinichthys multiradiatus. Classification (NCBI taxonomy): domain Eukaryota; kingdom Metazoa; phylum Chordata; class Actinopteri; order Cyprinodontiformes; family Goodeidae; genus Girardinichthys; species Girardinichthys multiradiatus. The sequence continues at coordinate 18,036,045 of NC_061814.1, forward strand.
TTTGTCTCTAAATAAATATTTTAATTATCTGCTCTATGTTCACCTGAACTTCCCTACTGAGGGCCGATAAAGGATATTTCTATTTTTGTTATTTTATCAGTTAGCATTTGATTTCAGTCAGTACAACTGATAGATTTTCCTGCTGTCCTGTAGTAATGCATGAAAATGCACACCTATGGCAAAAGTGTCTGAAAGATTTTTTTTTTTCTGTGCAGGCTTTTGGAACTTCAGGAAAAAGGTGATCTAGACATCCTGAAGCAAAAATGGTGGCCAAAGAAAGGCCGCTGTGACCTGCAGAGCCACACAGACGCACAGCCAGAAGGACGGGCACTGCATCTCCACAGCTTTGCCGGTGTGTTTTGCATCTTAGCGGCCGGGCTTCTACTTGCCCTCCTGGTAGCCGCACTGGAAACCTGGTGGAACAGCAACCACTGCCGGAGAGAGCAGCCCAAAGAGGTGACAACCGACAACTCATCGGGCCAAGCCTTGCTAAACCACAACCGGGCCATGGTGGTCACTACGGGTCCCCCCGCCCCACCAAGGCCCCGGTCGAGACCCAGACCGCCGGGCCCCCCGGTCCTGCCCAGGGATGCTACTGCCACACTCTACTTTATGGATCCAGCAGGCGCTGACACCAGCCCCGATTTAGTAGAGCTTCAGTACACCCAGTTATAATAGGTGTGCCTTGGTGATAGTTCAGACATCAATTTGCTCATTCCTTCTCATGTCGGGAAAGAGGTGGGGTGCTCAGTTGGGAATTTCGAAGGCTTCTCTCACGCTGATTCATAAGAGAAATGATTAGTTTCACAAAATCAGTCACTGGTGCTCATGTGGGAGAAGCTGTGAAGACAAAAGTATATATTGTATTGCTAATTCCAAACCACAAACTGAAATTGTACTCTGAGTCGATAAGCGCTTCAGTTGTGCAATAGCTCTCTTTAGCTAATCCATTCAAGTCTTAATGCTTTAGAGCCCTGCCTTTATCTTGCTGCTGTGAACTGGGCAGCTCCTCTGCATGAGGCGTCCAGACAACTAAGGCTTGACATGGATCCCTAAACTAAAGTGTGAGCCTTGACCAGCCTGTTTGACTTGACAGTCCAACAATACTGGATGAAAACACTCATTTAAAGGCCCAGCCCCATTATGAAAACAGACCAAATCAAACTCTACTAGTATTCAACTTTGGTGCCAATAAGAATACAAGTTACTGTTGGTAACATATTTTGTAGTGTTTCCATGCAGCTGCTATAAAAATGCATAGTGTTATGTGAATTTCATAGCTGTCACCATTCAAAGACTGCAATACCTTGCAGGACACACGTTATAATCATGTGGTATTGTTATTTTTGTGGGCATGCTAAGGTGTTTCTACCCAGCATCTTTGTTTGGTTGAATTCCTATTCACTGTGGGGTTAAATTTTAGGACTGAAAGGTCTAACCAAGGATAGAACTGAGAAAGCAGCAAAGAATCGAGGTATAATTAACAATAAAAAAGACCAGTGTGTTGCAGATGATTTCCAAAGCTGTGTTCATAACAGCTAACCTACAAAATGCTCAGGTTGACAGGGTTGCCTATAGTTTTCTTTTTTTTCCTGCATACTATTACTGCTAGAGCTGCCATAAACAGCTTTTTGTCAAGTATTTTTAATTTTCCTTTCAAGATTTAAAATAATTTTTTACAATAATCTTTCATAATAACTGTGTACTAGAAAATAAGACGTAAACAAAGATTTGCACTTGTGTGCACTTTCTACATGTGCGAGAAGCATAAAGTCCATGCAAAAATAAATTAAATGAAGCCCTTATTTATGGTTTTACAGAAACATTAATTATTCAGAATGGTAAATGTGATGAGATTGAACACGAAATAAACAAAGATAGGTCATACTTGCAGCTCCCAAGAAATAATAACATGAAGTTTTATTTTTTTTTTAATAATATATTGGAAACCCTTCTTATCAGAGGGTGTGTTCCAACTACAGGGGGATCACACCCCTCAGCCTCCCTCGTAAGGCGTATGCCAGGGTATTGGAGGAGAGTCCTCGGCATCAGGAGGAGCAGTGTGGTTTTCGTCCCAGCCGTGGAAGACTGGACCAGCACCACATCTTCTACAGGGTACTCGAGGGTTCATAAGAGTTTACCCAGTAGGTCTACATGTTTTTTGTGGACCTGGAAAAGGCATTCAACTGTGTCCCTTGTGGTGCCCTGTGGGGGTGCTCCAAAAGTACGGAGTCGGGGGCCCTTTATTAGGGGTCATCCGGTCTCTGTATAAGCGGAGCAGGGGTTTGGTCCACATTGCCGGCAGTAAGTTGGACCTGTTCCTGGTGCATATTGAACTCCGGCAGGGCTGCCTTTTGTCACCCGTCCTGTTCATAGCTTTTATGGACAGGATTTCTAAGCGCAGCCAAGGGCCGGAGGGGGAACCAGTGGATTTCAAGCCACTGCTTCTCCACATCAAGAGGAGCCAGTTGAGGTTGCTCAGGCATCTATACTGGATGCCTCCTTGGAAGATGTTCCAGGCACGTCTCTCGGCTGGCCTGGGAATGCCTTGGGCTCCCCTCGGAGGAGCTAGAGAAGGTGTCTGGGGAGAGGGACGTCTCTACTGAGTCTGCCGCCCCAACGACCCGGTCACGGATGAAGCGGAAGAAGACGAGTACGAGTGCGATATTGGAAACTGAAATACATTCCAAATAAGCTGCATGTATCATTTAAGCTTGTCTGGTTTGAATTGAACCTATTTAAACCATAGTTTTCCATCTCCAGTCCTCAAGAGCCAGTGCTCTGCATATTTTAGATGTTCCCCTGGTTTCTACACACTTGATTAAAATAAACACTTCACCACTAGGCTTCTGCAAAACTTGCTGAGACACAATTTTTTGCATGATTTTATCCCCAATTCCCATGCGTATGTCCAGCAGTCTACAGGCGAGAGGCAGGGTACACCCTGGGCAGGTCGCCAATCCATCGTTGGGCAACACATACACATACAGGACAAACAACCATGCACACACTCATTCACAACTAAGGGCAATTTAGAGAGACCAACTAACCAAACAGTCATGTTTTTGGACTGTGGGAGGAAGCCGGAGTACCCGGTGAAAAACCACGCATGCACGGAGAGAACATGCAACTCCATGCAGAAAGAACCCCAGCCGGGTTTTAGTTTAAAACCAATATTAAAAGCATTCCAAAACCCTCAAACAACCCACCGAATATAGTCATCAATATGCATAATCATTTGTCGGATAAACTTCAAGTATTTTAAATTGCACCGCTTTCATTTTATGAAGGACAGTGGAAAATAAATATCCTGTCATTAATCAAATGCAAGTCTGAACATTTCCTACAGCACACTGGATAGCTTTCAATCTGTTTGGAAAAAAAAAAAAAAAAAAGATAATGCTTGTCAAAACCAAAATGGAAAACCAAAAAATCTGCTCAATTAGTAGCCAGATTGAGTCAATAGGTAGTAATAATGTTGAGAGTTTTTTAAAAAGTTGCATCTTTTTTTCTGTTGCATTGATACATACCAATTGATTTTCTATCAGTAATTCAACTCAAAACTGAAGTCTATTGTCAAGATTGTCAGGGCAAAGATAGCCAAAAGAACACAATTACCAACATATTTTCACTGTTGTTTCCAGTGTGTGCTCTTTTCACAAAGCAATAATAGATTAGCCTTTACTTTTAATAAAACATCCCTTTGTATACATGCTTGTTTTAAGACATAAACTTAAGATATAAAAAAAAAAAAGAAATTATCAGGTTTTCTTCACCAGCTGAAGTCACCAAGGAAAATGATGATACTTTAGTTATTACATTGGAAATATTTACAATTCTGATTTTCTGTCAGAGTTTACCAACAATGAACTCTTTAGATAATCTAAGACAGACTATACTGGATATACAATCAAATTGATTGTTGGCGCCATGCATAATGTGTAGGCAAAGTGAACGCTGTTTAAAATGCAAATCTACAAAAACTTACAGGGATCAGTTAAATGGTTTGACATTGCGGAAAATGTTTTTATATTTTTCACCTGCCAATGCTCAGACAGAAAAGGAAAAGATCCAAAGCATAATATGCCTGAGAAACGAGAAGCCACTAGAGACCTTTGGGTCAGGATCAAGACTGGAAAAACTACATGCATGGCTCTTGTTTGTGTTCTAAAAAAAGAATTTGAGTTGCTTCAAGATGCCATATCACTCAGTTTATCTACAGCCTAGTTCTACTTATGTATTGTAAAATATTTCCCCTTAACAGTTTTTGCAGCAAAAGTATTGCCACATATAGCAGCAAACCATAGTGCAAGTTGATTTTTTTTATCACTTACCTTTACCATACGACTGAATGTTAAGATTTTAACGACACTGCATCAATGTCTTTATCTCCGAGCTGCTCCTAGTCAAGAAAGTGCTCAGATAAATTAACTCTACAACAATATTCCAATTTGTCTGCAACATTTTTCAATTTTAAAATGTAATTAAAAATAAATTGTAATTTTGAAGGAAGTTGTCAGGGATGTCTCAATTAAGGTTTTTTGCTCCCAGTACAGATCATTTAAGAACAAGCATTACCTGCTACAGAATGATAGCCTGATGCTTCAATAAAGTTAACAAAATCAGTCACATGTATTTGCTTGAAAGCTAAGCAGCTTCCGTGTAAAGTGAAGTAACACAACAGTTCACCGGTATTAAATTTAACTCACTCACCAGTTAGGTCTCCAAGATTCAGTCAACAAAATGGCCATGCACTATGACAGTTTTGCAAATCTTGCACACAAAAATAGAGGGGATCTGCTAAAAATTTGCTGTCCACATTAATAGGGGTGCAACTGACATACTCCATAACAGTAGGAGTTATCAGGTACTCACAAAAATGTTACTATGTCTAGTGTATGGTCTTTACAAAGAGCAAATCATTACAAATCAAGTTAAGGTATTGTAAATATGTCAAAACTGAAGTTTTTGGCAGTGAGATATTTGGCCCCCAGAGATCTAAATTCCAAAGATACAGAAAGGCAGTTTTTGTTGTTTTTCTCAAAGTTATAAACTTGAGTAAATTTATTTGAGGGTAGACCCACACTCCTCAGGTGTTTTAGGATTCCTAATACTTGTAACAGAAATATTAACAGGAAGAACAAGACACATAATTTCAGTGCAATCATAAATGTTGTTCACCCAATGCATTTTTTTTTCATTTTGATATTGATCACTGTAGATGCAATCTGATTTCCAAAGTAGTGCATCTTAGTGTTTTCTTTAAATGTCAAATGTTTTCTTTTATTAGTAATTAGCGGCTGTTCTACGTCATCATCAAATGCAAAGGAGACTCTTTTGTTTGAGATCAGAATCTCTAACAGGTGAAAAAGTATGATGGTTTATGGTTGTGGATTTGTGGTCTACTGACAAATGACACAACAAGATAGGAGGAGGCTGAGACTTTTGATTCAAATCAGGAAAAATCCAACATACCAAACTGAGCTTTAAAAGAAAGGAAACTCTTTTCTTTCTTGTTATTTCTGTTCCTTTAGACATATCACCTGCTCTTTGTGTGGCTTAAAAAAGCAAGTTAAGAAGAATCAAGAAAGGAAGACTTGTTGCCTTCTATTCAAGCACCTAGGGTCTCCATGACCCAGAGAGAAATATCAATGTACTGATGGTCACTGGCTGCTACAGGGCACTAGAGCAGGGGGCTGGGCAGGAGTGCACATCATCCATTATTTCACCTCATGGTCTGTCCTATATCTGAATCTGTCTGACCTAAATGGGTGCATGAAAAGGGAAAAAAGCCAAAATGAAGTATGAGAATATTTATTGGTTAATCCATCTCAAACAGCCACATTCTTCGTTTGGCTTCTTTATCTCCTAATAAATGGATGTTTCAAAGCCGTACAAGTTCCATTTTAAAAGCTAAAATGTATTTTTATAGAATTGGGAGTGTAGTGAAATCTGCTGGAACAAGATCCTGCAATGTTAAAACATTACATTTCTTGTTGAGGTGAAGCCTGTTTTGCTAAGAGCTATCCAGTTGCTGTCAGCAGGCAATTGTCTAGCAAAATAATTTTAAGCTCTTATTGTTCGCTCCACATAGGAAGGTGTGCTTTGTGATCTACACCATGTTATATCTATGCTAAGACTGGTTTTGAATAGCTTTGTTGTTGTCTGCCTGACTGAGTGAGAGAAAAGTTTTAATTTGTAGAGGTCAGAGGTTACCACAACAGCTAACCAAAGTTGCTTTGGTGCTTGCTACTGGTGTTACACTAAAGGGCTTCTTCACAGTTTTTAAAGTGTGAGAAGACTACATTTGACCCTCTCGTTCAAAATTGAACACCCTAAGGCTGATGAAATATGAACTGGATGATTTCAAACTAAACAGTTTAAGATGAGTAATCTTTATTATATTTATGAAAACACAAAAGGACAGATTTTAAAGGATTTTGGCATTGGTTCCGCCCTTAAATATGGATCAGATAAACCTGGGTTTCATAATACTGCAAATTCTTTAAAATGCACTTTTTAATTTGTAAGTACTGTTTTATGTAAACCGGGTGGATGGGGTGAGTCGGATCTTGGTATTGCTAAAGTCTTGTCTGGTTTTCAGGAGTCCAATATCATGCATCATCTTGTGAGCTGGATGTATCATCACACTCCTACAAAAAATATTTATTTGTCCTTATTTAAATTTTGTTGTCTTTGCATTTGTATGTTGTATTGGAATCAGTCTTGTGAGTCCTGCGGTCACCCAATATACAAAAAACAAACCCTTGAGCATGAAGCAGCACATTTAAATCCATCTTAAATGGGAGATCTTTTGTGGCAGTTGATATTTACTATTGCAAACACAAAATATTGGCTTTAAAATAGCAAAGTAAATATATATTTTGTCTGTATGAAAAGCTGGAATAAAATTATTTCAGCATCCTTCGAAGTCACAATGACAGAACATGCTCTTATGATTGTAGAATAGACTGCATGGAGTGCATTTTTAAGTAAAGATTAAACTAAGAACTATATTAACAAATCTCTTTTTTTATCCTGCATTTCATTTCCTCTTTAACCTTTTTTTCTCAAACTTGGCATTCATTTTTCACTTTTATTTATCATCCTCCTCCTAAATAACATCCATGCTCTTTCTGTTCCAATAAATTCTCTATCCACAATTCTCTGTTCTGGCTTCTTTTATTCTTCATCCACTCTTTGGCACTGCCCTCCCTTTCATCCATCTTTAGGACAAAGAGGTGAACCTGGAACAGGTCCACCAGCGTTTGAACAGCCTCCTGGACGAGGACCTAGCACACAAGCAGCTGCCAGGTCAGTCAATCGAGATCTCCGCCCTTGATATTGGCAGTATGCAGCCCAGTCAGTCTTTGGAGGCATTGTCTGTTCGAGACTACCCATCACACCGTGGGCCCTCGCCTCTGTCTGTGACCACCTTCCTTCAGGAGAGCCATGGGGCAGGAAGGATACTGGGAGCAGCCGCTGGCAGGACCTTGCCCCTGCCGCTCAGCAGTGCCACAATGCCCTCTATCCGGTGCAAACACAGGGCACCCAACGGGGGGCTCTTCCGGCAGAGCCCAGTCAAGACCCCCATGCCGATGTCCTACCAACCGGTGCCAGGAGGACCCATCCCAGAAGCAAGTGAGCCCAGCCACGGCACATCTATTTGAGCATGACGAACATTCACAAACACTCAAGCTCAAACAGAAGAGTGCAGAGCTAATTGGAGTGCCTACAGTATGAGGAGATATATATAAACAATACAAAGGATTTTTATTACAAGTGAGATGACACATGACGGGACACTAAGACTTTATGTACTGTAGATATTTGTAAGTATAAATAAAAAGCAACATTAAAAAGTGTATTTTGAATATTCTTCACAGTTGGGTTTAAAAAAATCTAAAAGATTGAAAAAATGACTGTTTGAATGGCTTTGTAAATTTTGTTCTAAATGAATAAAGGTGACAATTCTTTGTGGTTGTTTTCCAAGTGCCAAGTTTAAAGATGTTTTCTTTCAAATCAACATTAACTGATTGTACTGTGAGAATACATGGAACAAGTGACATTTCACACTTCAAAATACATGAAAAGAGTTGATTTTGTTTAATAAACTAACACCAAAAGACCCAGCTGTGTGTTTGAATACATATACTGTCAGACTATCTGGGAACTGGGGTTATTTTGTGATTAGCCGCCTAACCTCTGAGTCAGGTGGGGAAATTAAGATTGCTTGTGTAATCTGCAAGCTCTCTTGTCAAATTACAGAGGAAGAGTAAGGGGGAAGTACAGGTATCTCTAGCTTGATGGTCCTCCGGTTTACAGTGGCAAGTGAGATCAATAGTTTTGCTTCCACCTCTGGGTGGAACCCTATAATAGGGTTCCTCATGTTTGTCCTGTTTCAAGATATTTCAAGATATCGTGTGGCTCGTATTAAGTAATTTTCCCTTTGGTGCCAGAAGGAGCAAGATGTATGTGACCTTATGTGTTCACCATAAACTGTCCAGGTGCTGCAATCATGTGCTTCTAAGTCCAGTTGTTTGCTCAAATTATGTCATAAATTAACATTAAGATAATGAGGTTCTGACATTTGTTTAATTAATTCAGAATCATCCATCCCCACATCTTGATGCACTGAAAATAGATATCACCTCCCACACCTTAACTGCATGAGAGATAAAAATCAGAATTAACATGCACCATAAAGAGTGGAACAGGGGTAACAACATTGTTTTCAGTACCTTAAATATAGCGCAGCATGTTGGAAAAGCGTTTACGTGGTGTTGCCTCCCAGTCCTCAGGTATAATTCTGCATCTATTCTGTGTGCTAAATGGGCTTTGTCCATCATTTGAAAATTGGAAGCAGTGTGTCTGGTATAACATTCCAATTGTTTAAAGTAATTATTATTATGGAGGTGCCAGTTATATTATCAGAGGCATTGCAGTTTTCTCCAGCTGTCTTAAGAATAGAGTAGGATTAAAGCTCTCCCACACCTGTTGCTGCACACAGTGGTCTAGCTAGTCATAAGACAACTTCATATAGAAAAGAGAAAAAGTGACAATATGTTGACTGACCAATCAATAGCCAATAACAACATTAAAACAAAGTTAAATGTTAACTGCTTCATTGCTACTTATCAGGGATAAAGTAAAGGACAGTTTCACGGTTTTTCTTTAATAAGTTAAGACTGCACTTGATCATCTGTATCTTGAAATCTAAAATCTATCCATGCATTTCTCAAACATGAACTGGATAATTAAACACTAATTAAAAGGTTCCTTAAAACACAGTTTGAGACTTATAAAAACTATATTTGTGTAAAGGTGCCATTTGTTATATTATTAAAAAGAAACATTTTATTGCCTTTTCGGCATGGAGAGCACCTCAGAAATACACATATCAAAACTGCTTTGAACTAGTTAAACCTGGTCTTAAACCTGGTCTGAATAATACTACGTGGACTAGAGATGATTTGAAACATTGTTTGATTTGTGAAACATTTACTGTAATTGTGAAAGTAAAAAATTGGTCAGAAATTGGTCATACTGGATTTATCATTTCACCCCTACTGATAAAAGATATTACTTTAGAAGCAGTAGGAATTATGTTAATTCTATGCTTTTTTTTTTTTTTTTAAGATTTATTTTCTGTAGCACTAGTGGCCTTTATTTTTCCAGTACTTTTTTGACAGTAGTTAGACTGGAAATGGGGGTGGAGAGAGAGGGGAAGACATGCAGGTACTTGAACACGGGACAGCCACGTCAAGGCCTAAGGCCTCCGTTTATGGGCTGTGACCTTAACCCCCTACACCACCAGTGCTGCATCTGTTACTTCTCTGCATTGAATAAAAGCACTTATATCACTTTATTGGAAATTTGTATGAATGTAAAACAATTATATTTTTACTCAAAGCTTTTATAGTGTAATAATTTCATACCCACTGTGCCTACTGCATGCTGATGGAAAACTAAACTTTCAACAGAAAACAACCAGGTCCAGATAATAAAAGGATAGATAGTAGACTTATTTAAACCGAAACACCAGTTTTTAATTATGTACTTAAGCCGTCCACCATATTTACTACTTGGAGCCAACTACTTATCAGTATAACACCATAAATTATTATTAATAGCCACATTGCCAATGTTTAATGTAATTAATATCAACTGATAATCTCACTTTATGCCTTAATAATCCCTTTACATGCAGTCCAACTTGGCAAAACATTTGAGAGAGAAAAGAAAAAAAAAATCTGTAAAAATTGAGGACAACTGTTCACACTCCCACCACTCCAAGCAGGCACATACGGGGCCAATATGAACAAAACGTAGCCTTGTGCCAGATTCAGCAGGAGGAGCGCACATGGACACGGATGTTGGGAAAGCAAACAATAACTGAAGACAAAGCAGGTCTCTGTCACCATGTTTATGTGGGTGCTCAGATAAAAATGAAACAAAATGTGGTACATAAGCTCTAAAGTAAACTTTGCATTACAATTGAGTCATTTTCTATCTAGTTTGTACCAAAGATCTGAAAACCATTGATCCAGAGGGCAGGTCACAGAGGTAACCCATCTAGGAATTTTCAGTTATAATTGTTACTTACATGACTTGAATTCAAGATAGCAAAAGCTTTTGAGTAGATTGTTATTTATTTTTTGAATTCCCATTATCTGTGTCCTGAAACATAGCTAAGGATTTCTGAGGTCAACCACAGCAGAAAGTGTTCAATGCTCCCTCCAGCCATCACGTACGTGACAAACACAGAGAGGTGCTCTTTGATAAAACCATCCTCACAACTCTCCCGCTGACTTCTTTGACCTGCTTACTTGTGCCCACGTTGAGCTCAGTGCCGATGCCTTTTTTTAAGCTGCAAAATCTCTGCTCTAATCTTGTCGACTGCCACCACAGGTAAGAATTCAAAACACCTCTGCAAAAACTGTCACTTCACACTGAAGTCAAAGTTTAACTCCTACCAAGCAAATAAGGCTTTAAACTAGAAACTAAATGCTAAACATAGTAACTAAAGATAAGCATTTCAGCTGCATTTCTGGTTAATGTAACACTGTAGGGTTTAAAATATAGAATTTGCATCGTGTAATTGTTAGTTGTCTCCAAACTAACCCTATTTTAATTCTACCTTTAAGATCTTTTTTAAAGCATGGCACGGCAGGAGAGCTCAGCAGCTCTTAAGGTGTGAAATATCTTTCAAGCATGAAGGCCTTACAGTCAGAACTGAGGACATATTTTAAGTAAGGAACATGTCTTTAACAACAAAATGAGATATGACAGCTTTTTGTACAGGTGCTTTGGTCTTCTAGCAACTCTGATTTTTTTTTGTGGAAATAGATTAAAGCTAACCAGATCTTTTTTCACACATTTGTTACAACCTTCTTTACAGTATCAATGATACGTGATGATCTTGAGAGTGCTTAGGCACTTCTTAAGGAGCTACAATCAGAGCTGATTGGTTTAAATGTGATTGTTCAGACAAGATTGAGACAGATCTTGTGGTCTTTCCTAATAAGCTCCAAGAAAACTAGAGTCAGAGACAATCAAATGTTTTGGGTTGCCCAATTTTTGTATCCTTTTTACTCCGCATGTGGGTGTTTTCCAAAAAATGCCAAAAACCAAAACATTATGGGCTACAAATAATAACAGGTGAAAAAAAAATCTGCATTTTCAGCTAGCAATATGTTTTTATACAAAATTCATCTGCAATACTAGAGAGCAAAACTGTGGCATGCTTAATGTAATTTAATACCACCACTGGTTGCAATTTCTTCTTCATCTCATAAAAATAAGTAATAGAAGCCCCATATACTGCATGATGTGCCACGTGTTCTCTCTGTCCTATTGAACTGTTCCTCGAAAACATATTGTAGTTTTATTGTCCAGTGCTACAAGAAATACACAAAATTAAGGGCAGTACTCATTGGCAGAAGCAGGTAAATAATTTGCAACTATTACTTTCTATGAAACAGCATTCCATGGCAGAGCCACCAGCAATCCTTTTTGAAGTTGTTCAATATGAAACTGTCAACACTTCTGATAAAACCATCTAAGTCTGGAGTCTAATAATCTTTTCTCTTTGCAAACGTCTGTGCGACGTGTCTACTGCATGTTTAAAACTGCCTATTGATGAGACACACCTGATGTGCTTTCCCCTTCAGCTGAAAATTGTGTGAATGATTATGAAACTGAAAACTTTGCTTTACATATTACAGACTGCTACAATCCATTTACTTAATCTTAACAACTCTTCCAAAACCTTAGAAAAATAAATAGTGGTTTTAGCTTGCAGTACAGCTTGTACAATGGTTCTTGAACCCGTCTACATTGGGGAGTTATGATTTCCATCCCATGTTCCATCCCAGTATTAGGACTCATGGGATTCCAGGAGTGACTGATGAATTGCTTACAAAAGCCCTCTAGGTAAAATATCATATTTGATTATTTCCTAAAACTGCATACTTTTTGCAGTGTTCTTGTGTCCAGCACGCCACATCAACAATTACTTGAATGATGCCTTTCCAATCCTTAAAGCAGCCTCATTGGTGACCTAGTCAATCTTTACAATTAAAGTAACCATCAGGCGTTGTGTTCTGTGCCCAATGTAGTACAGACACAACTTAGAAAAACACAAAATAGGTATCCGTAATAACCCAAGGTGGAACAGTCCAGAAGTTCTTTAGGGACAGCTTTTTATCAATCAAAATGAAGTCATGTAACCCAGTACTGTATTAGAATACTTAATCAGTAAAAATGTACACCAGAAAAATGGAAAATATGAAACTGAATTTAAGCCTCTTTGCAAAAAATACAGGTAAGCACAAAATGCATGATAAAATATATTATTTTATTCCTCTAAAATGTATTTATTTATACTTAACATCTGTATGCTGTGAGCACCTGAAACTGAATTTAAATTCCTGGCATGTGCACACAATTCTGGCCAATAAAGCTGATCCTGATTCTTCTTATTCTATTTAGGTTTGAAGTAAACTTTGATTTTAACCTGTTTCTTCTGCCCTAAAGTAATAAATGTTTTGGAATAGCCAGAGTCCCGACTTGAATCTATGAAAGGATCTGTGGATGGTGCTAAAGATTAAGGAGACGGGTAACATCAAATCATCAAAATACCAGTGGAAACATGTAAAAAGCCTGTCATCAATTACAAGGAGGGATTTATTGCTGTAATGCCAGTAAAATCAATTTTACATTGAAAACTCTTAATGTGATGTTTTCAAATAAAATGTATTTCAAAACTGATACTCTTTTATACCCCATAACCCGACACCACATAAGTAGAAGACAATGGATGGATGGATGGATACTCTTTTACATCGTTTTATAATCTTTTGCCTGCCTAATTTCCTATGAGAAATTAACTTCTTTGTTAAATGAAAATAATCGTAACCCTAAACTGGCCAGTGGAATGGATATTTCTTTGTTTAGCTGTAAATTCATACAAGAAAAAAAAACAAGGTACTCCAAACAGATTTAAAGTAAAAAAAAAAAAAAAAAAAAGTTTTGTATAAATATTTCCATTAATGTCATGAGAAAGTCGCTCGTCCTTGATGTCAAAGTTAGAGATTAGACAGTTTGATGGTCACAAGTTGAAGTGATTTCCTGAGTTGTTCTGAACTCTATACAAATCAGTCAGCAGGCAGACACTCTTATAAAGGAAATACGAACTGGTGGACTTAACCATCTCCATGTTGTAATTTCTACAAAGAGCCTGTCTGCCTTCAGATTAATTTGGTGTCAAATATTATAAAAGTAAATTGGACAAAATAATTAGGATTATCAGCAGGTTGCTCTCAGGCCCAACTAGCACAAGGTTTCAGGGTATTCTTTCTCTATCAACTTAAAAATGAACAATAACTTGATTCTGCAGACAGCCAGATAAGTCAACTTTGGGCAAAGGTAGCAAGTACAAGCTCACTGTTACCTTTTTTATAAAACAAAAATGTCTTGGAGAGAGTTCCTGATAACAACGTTTTAAATGACTAAATTGACTGTAGCTAGTGGGCTGGGATATGTGCCTAAATTTGGACATGCACGCTTGTAATGGAGAAAAGTGAAGACACAGTTATGATAGATGTGAGTGGGGGATCTTTAATTCGATTACTTAATCGAATAATTATTCCACAGAGCACTTGATTAATACAATTTTCAATAGCTGTGGCCCTAATCAGGATCCTTTATCACAGAAGATTGAGTCATAATCATTTTATTAAATAATGTTTGCAAAAGAAAACAACTTTTTAGTAAAGAAATTAGCTCTACACAAGCACAGATAAATTATTTCACTCTTCCAAACAGCTCTGCTTATTATATACAAGTTTACAAACTAAGATAGCCCCACTTCACAGAAGTGTGCCACAGAGATAAAAACTGCGGAAAGTTAAAGAAATTCTCCTATAAGTTCCTAAGAGTGCATGCACTTTCACATAATTCAAAATAGAGAAGTGTTTCATTGTGCATTGACCCTTAGAACCCCTCATACCTGGCAGTTGAGTTTCCCAGTTACAGACACCCTGGTCAGCAGAGCTGTAAAGTCTCCATAGCTGGTCTGAAAGAAGCCACTGACCTTGCTTTGTGAGAGTCAAGCCGAGTGTTGTCAGGTAGGTGATTCCTGATTTTGCCTTACATAAACAGCCTGCTGCCAACTCTTCATGTCAAGACTCAAATTTGTGGCCTCATTCACCTCTACATCAGATACACAATGCACAGAGACCCTGCCTCACTTCAAAGAAAAATAAATCCCTAGAGGTACTCTGATACATTTAATCTCATTTTACTGAAGAGATCAGCTTTGAGACAAATCCTTTTCACACATTACTTAGGGGAGAGCTAAAATGAGCACAGTGCATTGAAGAAAAATCTCCTAATAGACACAAATTACATGAAAAAGCAAGATCTACATCATTTTGTCATGTAGCACATTATAACAGGAACAGAGATTTTGCAATTACAAAATTTTGCCATACATGACTCGCATGAATAGTCTGTATAATTAGCTCGTGTGGGCAGTGTGAGGCAATCTGCTGTAAAATAACTTCCATTCTCCCTGTGGGTAGATCACTGACCGTCTGTCCAGACTGCTGCTGCAGCCTTATTATCCCATTTATTGAGCCATTGTACCTTAGAGTATATGAAGGGCTTTCACCATAGTTCCCAGGGTATGGTCTGTTTTTTGTAACCACCCAAAGTGGAATTTTAATTAGCTTATAAATGTTTATAATTTGTATAAACTGAAATAAGACAAGCTCTGCTGTTCAACTCTCAGGACAAACAACATATTAATTTGCATACTTTATCTTAAAATTGACAACGGTGAATTGAGTCCTATTCAAGCTAACAGTTTCAAATATGACTTCCCACCAATGAGAGAAAGTGAGTTCCATCTACCACTACAACCCAACCCTTATGTTACCTCAAGAGCCATCTGTAAATGTAATATTTTTTGAAGAACAGGACAACCTTTGCTTTAACCTAACTTTGCTCTGAAAGCTTTTACTAGGAGGTTTAAAACACATTTAAAAAACACACAATGGTAGTTGGTGATTATTTCTTTACATTTTCGGTTGCACTTGTTAGGCAAATTTGATTGTTTTGTACAACACAAGTGGTGATTTGAATAAATTAGATTCAACACTAAGTAGCACTTGACTGTGGATAGAAAATTATACAAGGTTGTAAACAGAGCCGGCCCAACTCACAGTGAACTACTGTAAGTTGCTGATTGGGGCCTGCAAACCATCAGGGTTTGCATCCTGATTTTTGCTTTGTGGGAAAGTTCCAACATAGACAAGCAGAAAATGTTGCTTCAAACCTTTCTCTAGAACCACTGTAAATGGTGGTAGAAAAGATGTCTTGATTTTATTAAATAAGTAACACCAACCACATGGTGTTTTAAAACTGACATCAACTGAATTGTACAAGTACTTCTCAAAGCAATTAGAATATCGTGAAAATGTAAAAAAAAATAAAAAAAAATTGTTACTAATTTCAGAAAGTTAAACTCATAGATTCATTACAGAGTAAAATATTTCAAACCTTAATTTCTTGTAATTTTGATTATGGCTTACAAATAATGAAAGCCCAACGGTCAGTGGCTCAGAGAATTAGACTACATAAGAGCTATAAAAATGTTTTAAAAATAAATGTCAGGCCTCTGAGAAGTACGTTTATTTCTATATATTCAAAACCTGGTTGGGCCTCCTTTTGCATGAATTACTGCATCAATGCGGCGTGGCATGGAGATCAGCCTGTGGCTCTGCTGAGGTGTAATGGAAGCCCAGTTTGCTATGATAGCAGCCTTCAGCTTATCTGCATTGTTGAGTCTGTTGTCTCTCTTCTTCTTCGCAATACCAGGAGAGTTTGCTGACCAATCAACCACAGTAACACCATGATTTGGTACCTGTGACAGTTTGGGCAGGTACCAAGTCCTGCTGAAAAATTAAATCAGCATCTCCATAAAGCTTGTCAACAGAAGGGAGCACAAAGTGCCCTAAAAGTTCCTGGTAAATGGAAAACACAATGGACTAACACCAGCAGATGACAACCCAAATCACCACTGACTGTAGAAATTTCACATTAGACTTCAAGCAACACTGGTTCAGAAGCCTCCCCACACCTTGATTTGCAAATAAAATGCAAACAGTCAAATACTTTACTCCTTAGCCCAGGTAAGATTCTAATAGCCCATGTATAAGATGTGTATGTGTGTAGTGGCTCTTGATGAGCTGACTCCAACCTCAGTCCATTCTTTTTGAAGCTCCACCTAATCCTTGAACGAATGTGGCTTGACAACCCTCTCAAGGCCATGTTTATCCCTGTTGCACCTTTTCCTACCAGATTTTTTCCTTTCTACATAACTTTCTATGAAATGCCTGGATACAGCATTCTGTGAACAACCAGCTTCTTTAGTAATGGCATTTGGTGGCTTACCCTCCTTGTTGAGGGTGTCAATAAATGTCTTCTGGACATTTGTCCGGTCAGCAGTCTTCCCAATGATTGTGTGCCTACTGACCGAGAAATGGTCTCAGACCATTTAGAGGCTCAAGAAACGTCTGCAGGTGTTTTGAGTTAATTAGCTGATCAGGATGTCACATGAGTTTCCAAAATTATAATTGTCAGCTATAATCATCAAAATTATAAGAAATAAAGGCTTGAAACATTTTTCTCTATGTGTAATGAATCTATAAAAAAGAAACTTTCACTTTCTGAACTGAGTGACAAAGAAGGCTTAATTTTTTTTAGATGTACCAGTTTTCTAAATTGACTGTTTACTGAGGGTATCTTTGCTTTCTGACAACTAAAACATAATATGAACGAGAACTGCAGTAATGGAAATCTGGCCACTAAAAAGTACCATTTATGTGAGCAAAGAGAACAAGAGAGAGGCACAATCAATTTTCTAATTGCTGAATGATGTCATGAACAAAATATGACAAATTAACAAGTAAAAGTTCATGTTTGAGTTCTGAACATAGCTCAGGATATTTAGTCAGTGAACTATGAACATGATTTCATTCATTTTAACTTGGCAGAAGTGAATTAAGAACTGGCTGTTGTTAAGGGTAAACTGTCACAACACTGACAGTTATGAAAATGCTCAACGGTCAAGGTGTGTTGCATAAAGCCAAAGACCTAAATCCAATTACTGCAGCTGAAAGGAAGATAAATGTGAGGGAGACAAATCAGTATTTCTTTGCAGGCCTTCAAATATTGTTGAGATATTTTCATCTGGAACAAAATAGAGCCCCGATTGACTGACAGACTGTGAGAGTCTCAATGGAGCCAGAGGGTGGCGAACCAACAAACTGCATTGTTGCATTCATGCATAGAATAAATTAGTCAACAGTTTCCTAAACAGTAGGAAAACAAAACACAATGCGAAGAGCAGTGAACTGAGCTTCATGTCACACCAAGGCAAGAGGAAAGAACTTTTGTAATGCACACTGTCGGGAGTGAGAGAAACACAACCTTCTTTTAACAAAAGTAAAGAAAACTGAAGTTCATTTCCCTCACAATAACAAACTGTGCGGCTTAGAAAACAATGAATTTTTAAGAAGTAAAAGGGCCTCTGCAGTAAGAGCACAGGTGTTACACCACGTTATTTCAAATGGGTAAAGCTGCTTAAGTGCTTTACTGTTAAATTATGTATTATTCACGCCCTATTAAACACTTTGTTGGTCTTCCCACAGTAAATACTTCTGCATTCAATGACCTGTGTTTAAACTTTCAAAACAATTAGGATTTTAAGCATTAGGATGAGGACCCTGCAGGTTCTTGAGCACCAGTGTTTTTTTCCTGCTAAAACTGCAGCCTAGTCACTTTGTCATGTTTTTAAAGGAAACACATTGGAAAACTAAAATAAAGATAAATACATGAAGCACTTGGGTATATACACTTGGGTCTAAAGTGATGTCCAGAAAAAATAAAAGTCAGCAGTCAAACTGCACCAATTTTAGTGGAGAAACATTTTGTGGCGGACTTCCCATCGCTGGTTTTTGTAAAGTTTTGACCAACGAATTTTAGCCAATTCAGATGTCTCCTTAAAACATAAGACCTAAATATAAGAAGATATAAGAACAGCACTATTTTCTTTTTCTTTTCGAGCATTTCTGCTCTGACGGGTCATTAATTGTTAATATTGTAAGCAGAAATACTATAAAATATTAGGAATTGGCTGGCTTTAAGATCTTATAATAGTGATTACAATGGTAATTAAGTGAGTATTACAAATAATTAAGGTTAGGGTAACTTATAAGTATATTTTTACCTTAAAAGGGATTTTTGAAAGGCTGCCAACATTTCCAAATCCAACTTGTTCCACAACAGAGAGAAAATAAAAACTTAGAAGTAGAATAACAGCACCTTTGTCATAATCTGTACAGCTTTCCTTTTGACTGCTGAAAGTCTTGTTCCCTTTTGCTCCCCTGCAGCATGAATAAATGGCAGAAAGGTTACAAAATATATTAAAGTAAAATTTTAAATAGCTTTCATCTTTGTTCTTCCCCGTCTTCATTTTAAACACACCCGTGATACTAATAACGGCCAACATCAAGACATCTTTTGTCAATAACAGCATCTACACCAAAGTGAGTGCAAGTAGAACACTTAGTTTGGAACGTTAACTGATCAGGAAAAATATCTGATTTTTGAGCTTCCAACAGGATATGCAACAGTCAGGGACAACTAAGGTATAGATTTTCAGATTCCGGTCACCAGTCAATTTTTTCAGTTAATCTCTTATTATTAAATGTCCAGAGAAGCACCCCTTATTAAGCAACACAAATTTCAAAAACTTGATACCTCTGTGCATATACCATTTTAGTACGTCTTGGCTATCATAATCTGTCTGAGGCAAGACTCTTTGCATTTTGTACCTAAATGAGTTATACTGTATTTAAAAATGGCACTCATGACTGAATTTTTGAAACAAGTTGTATTAAAATAACAAATGATCATTGTGAAGAAAAGAAAAAAAGATTTCATCAGTATAAATACTTTAAACATCTCTAACTTTCAGTCAAATTCTGCTTTACTGAGGAGGTATTATGTACCTTTTAACATAACATTTTCTATTGGGTTAACAAACAGGATGTACAGTTAAGCCTTATTACAGTTAACTTACTCATACCACTGGCTGAGTTGGGTGTAAAATTATTTTCATTCAACCACAAAGTTTGTTTCTAGTAAGAAACGAGAAAGGCATCTTTAAAATAAATAAATAAATAAAAAAGGACTAACAATTTAAAAAAAAGTTTTCATTTACATTTTATGAGAAAGGGCATTTGAAGGAGACTGATACTTTCACCATTTATCTTAGGCCTCCTACCATCACTCTAATCTTTGTATATTCTCCCTCAGATTCAAGTCGGTATTCTGGAAATAATCCTCAAGTTTTGGAGTTGCCCAACCATTAAACTAAATCTGCCAGGGGTGTGAATAATTTAGGGGCTTAACTGTATGCAAATACAGTTTTTAAAAAACCCATCATTTGTGGATTTTTTTGCCCTCCCTCTCACTCTAAGAAACCATAACTGGCTTTAAAAAGGCCAAACATATGTTTACATTTTGTTAGCTGCAGGTGAAACCTCTGCAACGTTATCTAATTCTTGCGACATGAGGCAAACAGCAAAGTAAGTCTGTAATGCCAGGGGGTTCAGGTACTCCACCCTCACCAAGTCATACACCACCATGCACGGTGCATGGCATATTGAATCAATATGGACAAGATAATGACTGTGAGCTAAAACAATGCCCTAGAAGGTTTATAGAATCAATTAGAAAGTATCTGTTTGGATCTCAACAGAAATGGAGGATCCCTTTTTATGTGGCATAGAAAGCTAGATTTGAAGTCATGTGTCATGGTCTTTGCCTGGTTTTTGTGTATAAACTGTTTTTCTGTTTGGCAAAATTTTATCTGTAGCCATTCTTAATATCCTTTTGGAAGCATTTGTTTTGCAGACTGTTTTCCTCACAACATAAGGAGAGCTCCCTAGACAACCTGCGGAGCTCACCTTATATTATGCATAAGTCAAACGAATATGGCGCATCCATTTTTCTACCTTCTAGCTGCAGAAAAACAGATTAATATTAATTATGAGGCCAAATATGTGAAGTTCCCTTGCTCCTACCTGTGCAGAGGAGTATTAACTGTGTGATAAACAACTTCTCACTATTTGATAAATAATCCAAGAGCAACACAGCATCCCGACAGAGCTATGAAACTTTTATGCACAGTTCTACGGAGGCTCATTCTCCTGCGGAAAAGCAGATATAGTGGGTAGAATTCCAGTATTTCTCTGTTTCTTCCAACCCCCCACCATTTCTGCCTCTTCAAATATGTCCAAATTGTATCTTTTACTCTGGATAGTTTAGAGTTCAGGGTTTGTATGCATCATCTTCCTCCCCTGCACACCAGCATGTTGCTGTGCGCCCACATTCTATATTACAAGTCTACTGCTTCCTCCCCTGCAAACTAGCCAGTTAATGAAGATGCCATTTCTAAAAGTAATTTTTGAGCAGGGGAAGCAGAGCTAATGGCTGTCCAAAAAAAGAAAAAAAATATACTGATAGCAAAAGATGTTTAAGCCAATGTTGCTTATAAGGAGGTTTTAAAGTGGCAGCTTGTGAGACCATCTGGTCAAAATAGAACAGATGACAGAGATCAATCTTCTTGTTGACTAACAGTATTAGTCTTTTCTTTCCACTACAGCAGGCATCATTAGCCAGTATCATCATGTGACCAAGGCATCCCAATTATTGAAATGCACATTAGGGCTTGTCCAGAATAATTTTAATAATAGTTAAGTCTTTGTCAAGTTACAATGGATTATAGATTAGCATACGCCTGGAATCACTTGGGATGTTTTCCTTTTCCTGCTGATGACAGTGGTCAATGGAAGTCAGAAAATGCACATACCTGGTAGAAACATTATTCTAATGTAGTTATTTTGAAAATTTAGAAAAAAACAGCCAGCAGAAAATGTGCAAGTACTTTTATTTCAATGTATATGTAGTCTGATCCTTTCTTATATATAAGTATGGGGACAAGGAGCCCTCCCACGCAAAGAGACGTCGAAACGACATAACTCCCAAGTAATTTTGGCACCTCTAATTTGGGTCCCCCGATGGTGCGGATGGTGACGCCAGATGACGTCTTTTTCCGACGTTTCCCGAATGTCTAGTTTTTGACGTCCACAGGACCGCCAATTGTAGTGCAAATGTGGTCCCCGTCTTTTCTAAATCAAATTTGAACTCATTTCAGATGGTGCGATGCTGCATCTATGCTATTCTTAATCATATTTCACCCATGGCTTTATTTGATTATCCCATCGGCAGATAACTGGAAACACTTACTAAAGGTGTAAGGCGTTTCCAGTTTAAACCTGCTACTGAGCCAAACAAAATAAGATAATAGTACCCGTTTGGTTTACAAATAAATCATCACTCATTTAAAGTTATAATCTACAGGGGTTGGACAATGAAACTGAATCACCTGGTTTTAGACCACAATAATTTATTAGTATGGTGTAGGGCCTCCTTTTGCGGCCAATACAGCATCAATTCGTCTTGGGAATGACATATACAAGTCCTGCACATCGGTCAGATGGATTTTAAGCCATTCTTCTCGCAGGATAGTGGCCAGGTCACTACGTGATACTGGTGGAGGAAAATATTTCCTGACTCGCTCCTCCAAAACACCCCAAAGTGGCTCAATAAGATTTAGATCTGGTGACTGTGCAGGCCATAGGATATGTTCAACTTCACTTTCATGTGCATCAAACCAATCTTTCACCAGTCTTGCTGTGTGTATCTGTGACCAAGACAGCAAGTCTTTGTGATATATCAAGAGCCACGGTATCCAGGGTAATGTCAGCATACCACCAAGAAGGACGAACCACATCCAACAAGATTAACTGTGGACGCAAGAGGAAGCTGTCTGAAAGGGATGTTCGGGTGCTAACCCGATTTGTATCCAAAAACATAAAACCACGGCTGCCCAAATCACGGCAGAATTAAATGTGCACCTCAACTCTCCTGTTTCCACCAGAACTGTCCGTCAGGAGCTCCACAGGGTCAATATACATGGCTGGGCTGCTATAGACAAACCTTTGTCACTCATGCCAATGCCAAACGTCGGTTTCAATGGTGCAAGGAGTGCAAATCTTGGGCTGTGGACAATGTGAAACATGTATTGTTCTCTGATGAGTCCACCTTTAATGTTTTCCCCACATCCGGGAGAGTTACGGTGTGGAGAAGCCCCAAAGAAGCGTACCACCCAGACTGTTGCACGCCCAGAGTGAAGCATGGGGGTGGATCAGTGATGGTTTGGGCTGCCATATCATGGCATTCCCTTGGCCCAATACTTGTGCTAGATGGGCGCGTCACTGCCAAGGACTACCGAACCATTCTTGAGGACCATGTGCATCCAATGGTTCAAACATTGTATCCTGAAGGCGGTGCCGTGTATCAGCATGACAATGCACCAATACACACAGCAAGACTGGTGAAAGATTGGTTTGATGGACATGAAAGTGAAGTTGAACATCTCCCATGGCCTGCACAGTCACCAGATCTAAATATTATTGAGCCACTTTGGGGTGTTTTGGAGGAGCGAGTCAGGAAACGTTTTCCTCCACCAGTATCACTTAGTGACCTGGCCACAATCCTGCAAGAAGAATGACTTAAAATCCATCTGACCACTGTGCAGGACTTGTATATGTCATTCCCAAGACGAATTGACGCTGTATTGGCCGCAAAAGGAGGCCCTACACCATACTAATAAATTATTGTGGTCTAAAACCAGGTGTTTCAGTTTCATTGTCCAACCCCTGTATATATACAGTACAGACCAAAAGTTTGGACACACCTTCTCATTCAAAGAGTTTTCTTTATTTTCATGACTATGAATATTGTAGCTTCATGCTGAAGGCATCAAAACTATGGATTAACACATGTGGAATTATATACTGAAGTGTGAAACAACTGAAAATATGTCTTATATTCTAGGTTCTTCAAAAGAGCCACCTTTTGCTTTGATTACTGTTGGAATTCTGTTGATGAGCTTCAAGTTTTCACTTCACAGGTGTGCCCTGTCAGGTTTAATAAGTGGGATTTCAAGCCTTATAAATGGGGTTGGGACCATTAGTTGTGTTGTGCAGGAAGTGGTTACAGTACACAGCTGATAGTCCTACTGAATAGACTGTTAGAATTTGTATTATTTGTATTATGGCAAGTATAAAGCTTATTATATATAATAAGATCATTAGCAGGAGTCTGTATAATTTGACTCAATACCAAGTAGGCAGTTTAACCATTTGATTCAGGTATGTTGGACCAGGGACATGTATAAGGTGCAGGACAAAGGCCCTCAAGGACCAGAGTTTCAATGCCCCCGTGTTGAACAATTACTGCCATTGCACTATTATAACGCACACTTTCTATTACAAGGATAATATTGTTTAAACTCTAAATTCTGTATTAGTCTTTTTTAGCATAAGCTGGCATTGGTGCACAAAGGTGTTATTTGTGTTATTTAAACAGAGAAATGTTGCCTTCAGATTAAAGCTGTTTTTCAAGTTAAAACTTTATTCTGATATGTTTGGAATTAACATTTTGGGCCCGTTTAATTTTGCATAGTCCATTGGCCAGGACTCGGGACTTAGGATACCCAAGCCTAATCTGCACTAGTTACCCGTACTTCATCAATTACACTCCTACCCATAACTGCATAACTGTTAATCAGGGTTCCTATTATAAGCTTATTTTTTAGATTGTAGAAGCAACAGACGATTATTTGATTAAAAGTTATCACAGCAAGGAACAAAGCAATTTAATCAATAAACTGTTAGTTTCAAACCAACAAAGCAACATTTAACTTCAAATATTACAAACATGTTGACCTAATCAGATTTGATCAGGGGACTCAGATAGCTGCAAACTTTCCAAATGAAAAACAATCCAAAGACGTTGTCACAAACACAGGAAGCAAATATATTTTGTTAATCTCCATGGATCAGCAACTCTAAAAATTCAATCATCTCTGCTTCTTCTTGTTTATTTTCTTGTGTGTCCTGTTGCCACAGCAACATAGTTTTTTTTGGGTTTTGTTACTGTAAATCATAGATAATTGAGTGACTGAAATGTTCTTGTTTCAATAGTTTACATAATTTACATAAGTTTACATACTTTTATCATCAGGGCAAAAAAATAAATAAACTGGTAAAACCAAAACTTACCAGCGAGCTGGTTGTCTTGCCAACACGGCACAGTGG
Source organism: Girardinichthys multiradiatus (assembly GCF_021462225.1). Taxonomy (NCBI): domain Eukaryota; kingdom Metazoa; phylum Chordata; class Actinopteri; order Cyprinodontiformes; family Goodeidae; genus Girardinichthys; species Girardinichthys multiradiatus. The sequence continues at coordinate 18,060,845 of NC_061814.1, forward strand.
TTCCACCTTTGCTTTACAGTCACTGCAGTCCCTCTTCTGAACAGTAGGCCTTACTCTGGAGAAAATAGTCTTTATAGAACAGGAATGGAATGGCAGCAGGAGATTACTAATACAGACAGTACACTCAGTCATTTAGGTGGTTATTTGCCATATTACCAACAGCTGCTTTTTACTGTTTCTAAACCTTTTCAACCCTCAAAACAAATTCACAGTGGAACCAAACTTGAAACTATGATTGCAAATGTGCTGCTGAACAACACAATGTCAATCAATAACTGTCTTCTGGCTTAACTTTTAAAAGGATGTGCAAATGGTGCCAGACTACTGCAGAATACCCAGACAAACCTCCAAAACCCATTATACACGGCAGTTCAGTTTGGGGTACCGTTTTTCATGGGAAGAGTAGTCATCTTGCTATCTCCAAGTTATGGTTTTGTTTCCAGCTTTTTTCATAGCCTACATGTCATTGTGCTCCTGGACAAAGCACTTAAAAATGTATCACCTTTCTTATCATCTGCCCTATTTGTTCTCTTTGCCTTTCCTGTCATTGAACAATTTCCATTCCGTTCACAATGGTGGAATTCAATAATCTCAAGACAAAATAGACTGCATCCAATGGTTAAAGCATATGTTTATTGTAGTTTGTTTTTGTTTTAGATTTTTTTGGGTGGGTGGGGGGAAGAGGGGTTTGCAGCTATTACAATGTCTAGGACTTTAGTCAAACTAATACAATTACAGTTCAACAGCACTTTTTTTCATATCATCTTTGGAGTTGTATGAATGCAGGCTGTTATCTGGGGTTTCGTAAGACAGGACCTCTCCTCTCTTTTGTAGTCCATATACAAAAAGGGCTGTGGGAATTGATTGTTTTGTGCTGTTTATCAGAACCCAAACACTGTCAAAGTGAAATATAAAAAAAACAAGGTATAGTGATTCACATTGATGTGGCAGAGTAGACAGTCGGTTTAAACCACAAAATAGCTTTAGCCAACATCATAAATGTAATTATCCAAATTATTATGACAGTGGTAGTAACAGTGGTTATACTAACAAATCTGAAAACTTCATTATTAAATGACGTCACAAATTATAGTTTGAACCAACAAAGCACCCAGTATTAAAACCCTAGTGTTTTTATGAGAAAAAAAAGCAAGATACTTTAAGCAATTTTATTTTCTTAAAAATGTGGCTGAAGCTGAATTGATCTGGTTTATATATAATTTGATATGAAGTGGCGCCCTATAAAAACCGGAACAGAATTAAAAACCTGTTTTCTATTTCTGGTTCTCTAAGCACCTAAACTGGAGAAATCAGTTGAAGTTTTGGGTAGAGCAGTATGAGGAAAAAGAATGTAATGTAAAAGTTTGCATCAGTTTGACAATACTGCCAATGATTCAGATCAATCTGGCTCCAAGTGGGCAGTAACAACATGCTGTTGCTTGTGTTTGATTTGGTTAGATTGAATTCCCTTTAACATCTTCAAAGGCTGCATTATGCTCTAAGATAAGAATATGGCTGTTGTTGATAGGTGCCAGTAAAGAGCATGACATGTTATCTTCAAGCACCAAAAATATATGAGGAATGAAGCTGTAAAGAATATATTCCACTCTATACAGCAGGAGCCTCGAGTACAAACACATCCTTCCCGATTCAAACTAACAGAGACATGAGTGATGGAAATGTTTGAAAGTTTCTTGGTTGAAACAGCACTTGGGTCTGGACATTTCATCAGCCGTTAGACACATGTCGAAATCTGAACAGATGTTTACCATGCACACACACAGGTTTTAAAAGTTGTAAAAAAATAATTTAAAAAAAGTGGTCACATTTGTATTGTAGAATATTGCTGGTAATATTTTTCCTTTTCCCTTTAGTCGGCATTCAGACTCCATAAATAAGGACCCTCTGTTTCCACTATAAGAACATGCATAAATCAAAGACAATAATGTTAACAGATGTATGTATACTATTATTCACTGGAGTAAAAGACTCCTCTTACACCAATAAAACGACCACAGGAAGGGGAGTTTTGTTCAAATAGGAAAATGTGTTCTTGCAGTGGAAGAGACATTCTCCTTGTGGTGAAGTAATGGTGATATTTGAATTGAGTGACTAGATTTAACAAAATTACCACTGGAAATGGACAGTGTATTCAATTGCAGTTATTGCAGTACCCCTTTGTGTAATACTGCAGACTTGAAGGACTAACTGAACACAATATTTGGTAGGATGTTACATTTCATAAATCAGACATAAGTTGCACAAGGATAATATATTTGGACTCTAACTGTACCTAAATTCCCACACCTGATTTATACAGGTGCAAACACACCCTCCATTTCTGCTACCTGTATGACCCCCTCTCTTTTCCAATGGTTATAATCAGTCTGACATAGAGAGGTATCCCGATCCTTGTGGTTTTTAGTATAACAATGACCATCAGTGGGACCCTTTGTGGGGTGCCTTGTGACGACATTGTTGTAAATAAGCGCCGCTTAACTAAACAATCTGTACTGAAACTATCTGTGTAGTTATGCTGCTATAGGCTTAGGCTGCTGGGGGACATAAGGACCACTTTCACTCTTCGCTACATTCTCACACTACTCTCCAATTTTGCATTATTTGCTGTTATTTCAGCTTTTAACTTTGTTCTCTCTTTTCTCTTCCCGGAAGCTACACCTGGCCTGGCTCTGTGTCTACCTGTGACACCTCTCTGGAGAGGGGCATCGTCCGAGTTTCTGCTGGCAACAACTTAATGCTCACCCTCTACCGATGATCCACATGGCCCTGTCTTTTAGTGTTTAACCCTTTCTCTCTCTTAGACAGAGTTTATCTGTTCTTTCTTTCTAGGTGAAATGACTAAAGGAACTACATCCATTAACATTTACTTCTCCTTCCCAAAGAAAGGAGTCCTAGATCAGTGCTTCTTTGTTCTCTTTGTGTCTCTGCTCTGTTCTCTCAAACCCCCAGTCGGTCATGGCAGATGGCCGCTCACACTGAGCCTGGTTCTGCTGGAGGTTTCTTCCTGTTAAAAGGGAGTTTTTCCTCTCCACTGTTGCTACATGCATGCTCAGTATGAGGGATTGCTGCAAAGTCAACGCCAGTAACTGTCCACTGTCTCTACATGCTCATCCAGGAGGAGGGAATGCTGCAAGTCACTGACTGGATGCAATCTGCCGGGTTTAGACAGAAAAACATTTTATCCAATTTGAATAAATAACTAACTCTGACTGCACTGTTCAATGGTTAGGACTAATTGGAATGTATGTACCTGACTGTTGTGAAGTGCCTTGAGACGACATGTGTTGTGAATTGGCGCTATATAAATGAAACTGAATTGAATTGAATTGAACTGAATACAGTCATATTCAATAAATTAGAATACAGGTTCCAATGAGGTTCATTTGTTAGATTAAAAAACCCTTAAAGCAGATATTACACATACTTTTCATTAAGCTCACATTTCTGTATTAAGCATGTTTTTCAATGGTCTAATTTAATATTTTTATAGTAAATCTTTATCTTAAAAGTGGAAAGTCATCATAATTAACAGCCTATGTGTAATTAATCTATATAATGCATTTAGTGAATTGATTTACTGAAATAAATATTTAATAATATTCTAATTTATTCAATTTTCTGTAAATTAAAGGACTGGGATATTAAAGCCCATGAGTAGCATTGGTAATAGCGAAAAAAAAGGTTCAAGAAAATGTAAGTTATTAGTGATCAGTAATGCATCACAATTTCCAACAATAGTTTCGCAGTTACAGTAAATATATGATATCATGCAGCCCTAGTTACAACATCGCCAAGACTGACTACAACTCCAGCAACTCGTTCTTTACCGACCAATATGCCTCATCCATCTTTTGAAATAAGGCACCATTTACTTTTATGTAGAGTGTAAATCAAAACAAAAACCGTTAGAGCTATGTTAAAAGAAAGTACACCCCCTTTACTTTGTATATATGTAGGGTTTTTGTGGTCTATCAGATTTTCATAAATGTTTCCATTTGAACTTCATAATTGTTTACATAATGATATAGTTTTATTCATTTCAAAAAAAAATTCTCAAGGGGTCAACACGCAACAGATACCTCATCAATATATTGTTAGATCTGCAAGATCTTTTAAACTGTTTGTAATTTTAAAAATATGCTTAACTCTGTTTCTTTTTCTGATTAACTGTTTTGGAGATAGAACAATTTGTATGCTCGAGGCAGCCTGTTGAGCCTTGCAGACCTAACTGCTGTACAAAGATGGCAGATAAGTAATGGTGTTAGGCAGGCTTGCATGGAGCTGGAATATTAATGTCAAATGTGGTAAATGTGGTCACTCTTCTCAATGGATAAATACAAATGAAAAAAACAAACAAAAAAACAGAAGGACCTTAAAGTTGGTATTGGAAATTCAAGTTAATAGTATTCGAGGTACATGGTGACTTTGGAAAACAGTGTCCTCTACAAAGCTGTCAGCTGAAGTGCTTTGTGTCTCTGTGTTGCCAAGTGGTTTAATTTCCATACCAGCATGCTAGTTTTTCAGCAGAACTAAATGGCTGTGAGCTTCAGTGGATGCTCTGCCAACTGAATTAAAAGTGGCATTAAGGAGAATTAAGAGTGTTAAACAGGGATTATTGCCACAAAATTGGTTTGCGTGTTTGAATGTCTGCTGAATATATCCTGGTGGTCCCTTGTAATGTTTTCTACCAGCAGAGGGGGGTCCACCCCCATTCTCCTTTTTTTCTTTGGGAAACTTTTAGAAAGCCCTACTGCAGAAAAAAGGTAGGGCTGGGCAAGTTAATTTGAGTTTCAGTTTGAATTTTGGATAAACAAAAATTAATAAACAAATAAATTAATTTTGTCAAATTATGATTGTTAATTATAATTCTTGATAAATATTAATTAATCAATAATCATAATTCCAACACATATGTGGTCCTGAATCCGACTCGTATCTGATCTTTTGGAATGTGACTCCAGTGGGAACAACCAATGATTAGATGTGGCTTTGACTTTCATCACTTTCCATCACATTCATCACAATTTTAGTGGAGAGACAGCGAAATGTTAGAGCTCATCAATAAATAAAACTTTATTCAAGCCTAATTGAAAGGCTCATAGGAGCCGTCTGGATGTTGGACGTAGTTTGTCTGTAAAATTAATTTACAATCCTTTGAACAGAGGACTTTTAAATGCTATCGAGGTTACTGAGCATGTAATGATCTGCCCTTGCTGCAGTCCGATACACTGCATTGCATCAAGTCTTCTGCCTGTGGAGTTCAGAGGAGAGCCATTGACATACACTACTGTGCAAAAGTTTCAGTCAGGTGTGGAAAAAATGCTGTAAACAAAGAATGCTTTCAAAAATGGAAGTTTTGATCATTTATTTTTATCAATCAACAAAATGCAGAGATTGAACAAAAGAGAAATCTAAATCAAATCAATATTTGGTGTGACCACCCTTTGCCTTCAAAACAGCATCAGTTCTTCTAGGTACACTTTCACACAGTTTTGGAAGGAACTCGGCTGGTAGATTGTTTTTCAAACATCTTGGAGAACTAACCACAGATATTCTGTGGGTGTAGGCTTTTTCATATCCTTCTGTCTCTTCTTTTAATCCCAGACACACTCCACGATGTTGAGATCAGGGCACTGTGGGGTCCATACCAGTAAGTCTTGTTCTTCTTTACACTGAAGATAGTTTTTAATGACTTTGGCTGTATGTTTGGGTTTGCTGACTTAGCATTTTGTAAACTGATAAAAACAAACAATCATTTATACGCTCAATGACTACTTTATTAGGTATACCTGTCCAACTGCTCGTTAACGCAAATTTCTAATCAGTCAATGTTAGGTATTATTTAGTCAACTCAGAGGTAAGAACGATACAGTCAGAGTTACTTGCAGCAAGGGTAGCCCACTTTGCAGTGAAACTACAAAGTTTTGATACCCTATCTCTTTATTTATATACACAATTCAACAGACAGTTCAGACAGGGTGTATGTGTGTGAGACAGAAAGGAGGCTGGTTCACACAGAGATAACAATAATCTCACACACACAGGGAGGAAGGCATAGTGCAGGTGCCTTGCAACACAAAGTTTTTACATGAGTGATAAGTTTTTGCACCCATCCAACAGTCCCTCCTTTTATCACAAGTAAAAACATTTAATATAAAAACAAATAAGAAAAATACTCTGTATGAGCAGAAACCCACGGACGGTAAACAGATTATATTTTGTGGGAAATACTCATACGGTCCCGCCGCCCTCGGCAACCATTAAAAGTTAAATGTTGATTAATACTTGAAATCATAAAAATAAAAGAATAATACTTGAAATCATAAAAATAAAAGAATAATACTTGAAATCATAAAAATAAAAGAATAATACTTGAAATCATAAAAATAAAAGAATAATACTTAATGAAAACAGTAAAACATAATAAAGGAATTTAAAAATCTGACCTGTTTATGTCATCATTGTACTTTTTCTCATTTCACTTAAGCAACAACTTCTTTCGATTTTCTGCTGTAAGGTCATTTTATGAAATACAATGTATGAGTACACTCAGGCTTTTGATGTGATTTATTTACAACATGTCATCATAATCGTCCCCTTCATTTTTGTGCATTTCTACCTGGTTCAGTGTTGCATATGCCACCGTGACTGACTGAGTTACTATTCTTTGTACCATGCATTTGCAACATGGGATAATACATATTGACAGGAGACACAGAAGGCCCATGCATGCTATTACTGCAACTAGGAGAACCTTAAACAGATTTATCCATCCCCCTGTGAACATCCAATCTAACCAAGAAGAGTTAGGATCTGGGTGGTCATGTGTCATGACATTTTGCAGATTCCGTAGGTTGTTTAATGCTCCCGTTATGTTTGCAGAGTGTATATTATCTGGGATATATGTGCAACAGGTGTTATTCAATAGAACACAAACGCCCCCCGTTGATGCTGTTAGAATATCCAAAGCCATGCGGTTCTGAATTATCATGGCTCGCTCATTTCTGTGTTTTGACCCTCTTCTACTATTATGGAGTAATTTAGAAACAATCCAAATTGATAACTTAAAGTTTCCACGCGCAGCATTAATTTGCCCACACCTAACCAGGGTAAGAGAGATAATAATGTTTTATCATCTTTAGACCAAAGTTTAAATTCATCTGGGACATTTGTTCCCCAAATGGGGTAATGTAGTTTAACATATATTTCCCTTTTTGACCTCCTATGTGGTATAACTATAGTCTGCTTACTAAGTACCACAGTGTGATCTGATGTGAAAACTGGGGCACATACACCATACCAACTGGGTGGAAGTACATAAGCGTTATTATCACATAACCATGCCACCCCTTCTATCCAGTATGTGCCGTTTCCGGGATTATTCCTGTAAGTGTAGAAGTAGTTACATTTCGTAGTATTCCCTACAAAATGAGTATGATTCCCTGTAATATTTTGTCTTATGCAGTGTCGATGGTTTCCGGGGTCTGTTACATATGCTTTGAATGGTTCTGATTTCCCTGTAATGTTGAGAGGTTGCCATTGTTTTCTGTCGCAAGTGCAGTTTTCTGGGTCACAACTGTAATTTAATCTCTGGTCACTGCGCAGTGTAGAATTCACAACGATCTGATTTTCATCTGTCCACATTCCAGAAGTGTTAAATATGAAAGATTGGTTTGGCATAAGAAATAACTTTTTATTTGTGTATCCTATCAGGCCCATTGATATGGCGCAACTTGTCTCGGTGAGGTTCATAGCTTTGACATATATGGTGGGGCCTTGGGAGTGCACGGGCATTATAGAACACACATAACAATCAGTTTTATTTTGAGTTTTAGCTGTGTCATACACATAACGATACCAGTAATTTTGCAGAAATGGGTGTGTGTCATGTCCTTCCGTCAGTGGTCTGAGATGGGTCCCGTCTGATGTCCATCTCTTCTGGTTCGGTATCGCCTCCTGTGGATCCCGCTATAGACAGAGAAAGAGTCCTGCTACCAGAATAAAGCTCAGGCTTATCAGTCCTGTCCTCATGTTACAGAGAGCTATTTTATAATTGGGCGCAAATTAGCTGTTTTCTTCACCGGTTTGAGACGCTGGGCCATATGGGTCCTCCAACTCCTTTGAACCCGGACTTCCTTCTGCTTACCCCGTCGGTTGATCTGGCTCTTGTAACGGCAAAACTGGCTTACAGTGACTTTTATGGATCCAGGAAGGCCTCTCTGCTATTTTCAGAGCTGTGGGCGTTGTCAGGAGTACTCGAAACGGCCCTTTCCACCAAGGAGTGCTCCAATCCTTCCGGTGGAGTGTCTTAATCAGGACCAGGTCTCCAGGCTTCAGGTCATTCTGTGGGATAGGAGCAGAGATTATCGGCAGACCACTGGACATTTGTTTTTCTTTTGTCTGCAACATTATATTCATCCACTCAGCTAATGAAGTTTCCTGTTGTGCTTTCTCTATTTCATTCATGTCAGAGGGCAGAGAAAACGGTCTGCCATGTACTATTTCTTTGAGAATACAAATTCACATCAGCAACTTGGTGCCACGTGATCTCAGGCTCAGAATATAGTGGGTGGAGCCATACAATGATGCACAGCAGGTGGAAAATGGGGTAAGACCAGTTTGATTTGGAGTTATTCTCATCCATAATTAACCAGGGATAGGCATTCGGGCCATGGCCTCCCTGTTTCTTCCATTGTTTTCCTTAATCTTTAACTGAAACCCTAATGCATTAGAACTTAGTTCTATTAATTTATTTACAAAATGAGTTCCATTATCTGACCTTATAATCTGTGGGATACCATATGTGGGGAATAAATGTGTCACTAGGTTCATCTATTGCAACTAGGCAATATTTCTTCCCCCGTGTTTGCAACAAATTATGCATGATCTGCAAAAATTATTTGCATAGTCAGAAAAATTTATAGTGTAGCATTAATGCTTTACCAGATGTGACATATTCCCCCCTTGACACTTGGGTCTTCCCAATGTGTCACTGTAGCCGCTGTGTTGTATACATTTTTTGGGAGGATTGGTTTATCTTCTATCTGATAGATGTCATCTTTTTTTTGTGCTCCTCTCTTTAGCCAGGCCTTTATTTCTGTCTCGGGTGCTGACTGTTGGGCGTCTTTCAGCACGTCTGTGTCTATAAATAGCAGATCTGACATTTTCTCTTTAATAGGTTGAAATGAGTTAGTTCTGTCCCTGATGATGTTTTAAAACCTCTATTTTGCCAAATCTTAGCATGGTGATGTACTGATCCGAAAACGTATTGGCTGTCTGTGTATATAGTAAGTATTTGTCCCTCATGTAATTCACATGCTCTTACTACAGCATATAATTCTGCTGTTTGGGCTGAGCATGTATTGGGTAGAGATTTAGCTTCTATTATCCTATCGATGGTTGTTACTGCATAACCAACTCTATTCTTTCCATATTCATCTTTAGATGCTGAGCCATCTACAAACACAACACATTAATCTGGTATAAGGGTTTGAGAAATATCTTGTCTAGGTTTTGAATCTTCTTCTACCTTTGTTTTACAGGAATGTGGTTTTCCATCTTCTGCAGTAGGTATTAGAGTACTTGGATTTAAAGGGCACATCTTTTTAGAGTTATGTTTGGCTGTGATAATAATAGCGATGTCAGTGTGATATGCCTTGCATGTAGCGTCAGGTGCTTCTCTTAATATTCCTGACTTCAACATATCTTGTATTACTGGCTTAGTACCTTCTTCAGCCTCTGGCTTGAAGGGGTATTGGCGGACTGATAGCCTTTTTTCAGATATTAGTTTAACCTTGTATGGTGGGAACCCCTTTATAAGTCCTACATCAGTTGATGATTGGGACCACAGTTCAGGTGGGACAGCAGCTAGGGCAGGATGCATGTTGCTCTCTTTGCTCTCAGCTAAGCCCTGTATTTGTCCCTCTGCCTCATCTAAATGTGTCCTTGGATGGACTTTGACTGTCCACGCCAGAATGAGCTTCCAGATTCCTGTATTAGGATCTACCTTTGACAGTGTCAGTGCTGTTCCTGCAGAGGTTTAAAGCCTCTGTTTTTCCAAATTCTTATTATTCTTTTTTATCATATTTTATATGTCCTTATTACATTTAAAAATGCGATCATTATTTTTGGTAGTTGCTATTATTTTAAATAATGCTTGGTTTAGTTCTTATTAAAAATTAAAAATAAAAACTCACTCACTGATGAACACAAAAAATGACGGGCATATTATATCTTATAATCTTACCCAGTTTTATAGATACAACATACAGTTTCAGTCAGCTTTGTATTTAGTTCAAGTAACTAAAGTTTGTTTCAATTAACTCAAGTTTTCTCTATTTCAGTCCAGTCCAGTAATTCTGTTAAGGTTCATTTCATCTTATGTTAAATTTGAGTCTAATTCAATCATTTTGAACCTGACTGGAAAAAGTCTAAACATCTGTTAAAATCTTTTTGTTTTACCATAGAGAACTGACCTAATATTATTATGGTAATGTTGAGGACTCTAATTTTTTACATAACATGAAACAGACATTTATTTCACAAAAACAGAAAGTCAAATACAGACATTTGGCCACATGAAGGTTTAAATACCCTGTTTGTAAAAGAATTATGAAAAATTGTAGACGGATCTATGAACTTTCCTATGGTTATCAGTATTTTCAATACAGGTAGAACCTTTGCCATCTTTATATGATTTTTCGAAAAAGATTCTGGAAACCTTATTAAGATATAAATTTGGCAAAGATCATCAGAACATCAGACCTTTATTAGCGCTTTTAAGGTCCCTCAAAGATGCATTACAATGAAATCAGTCATTCCCATTCACACACATTCACACACTACTTACTTATTTCTCTGTCAGAGTAATTTTATTTGCAAACATTTGAACATAATTTGACTTCTATTATTCTTAAAATGCACATTGTTTCCTCATAACACCTTTTGTTTCCACTAGGTCTGTTTTGAACGCTTCAATTCTTTTTTTTTATTCACCAAGAATCAATAAGGTGGTCTTAGTGGGTCCACCTTAAAGGTATTGTCTGTTGGGTGTCATGTTATCATTGTCAGGTCAGTGAGGTTCATAAGTCAGTCAGAACCTTGGTCATTTGTTCTGTGCACATAATGTTTCATAGATCCAGCCTATGATTAGTCAGCAAAACTTCCACCTATAGGAGAAAAATTGATTGTTAATGAATGAGCTGCATTTCCTAGGAACACTGTCTTCCTCCTGGATGAGCACCTGTTGAAAAACTTTCATCGTTTGTTTCACATATTCAATCTTTATATTATACCAGTAGGTGAAGTTGTTAGTATCTCATGTAGACTGACATATACTGTTGCATTTGAAGAGGATCTCAGATTAAATAAACATAGTTAGAGCTTCAATCCAGGTTCATCTTGTGTCTGCAGACTTTAGCCAATTTTTCTTTTTTTTATACATAAAGAGCAAGATGCAAAACATTTTCAAAAGGCAGATTGTGGCAGAATGTAGACAAAACTGCTTATTGATTGACAAAATAACATTCAAGCACACAATCACCATATTAAAAGGCTCTACTTCTAGAGAATCACTAAACATCTGGGGTCCGGTTTTGGCCCGCGGACCTTGAGTTTGACACATGCAGGGTAGAGTTACAATTTTTTTCAGACCTTTCAGCAGAGACAGACTTCTGCTGTTTGCAGAAGTTTTATCTTTGTTTTCAGGCAGCTGCATCTCTTTGTCAAGGTCGTTTCACAGAGCTGAAATTGAACTTCTCTCAAAGAGGAAAAATCAAGAATGCACACAATCTGAGCCAAATATGGAATTATTTCCCTGCAAAATGAATCTTTTGCATTTTATCATGATATCGTTGGTAGTATAACACCATAGAATGATTTTTAAAGCACCTGTTTCTCACTAATGCTTGCCTACAAAATATTTTACTCTCAGATTACTTCTTTAACAACATTCTGTTCTCTCTTCTCTAGTCATTGTTCACTGGGTTGTCCAGTTGGACAGTTTCCATGTTGTCCACATTGTCACCTCCTCTTTTAACTTCTTTTACCACGTCCTCTAAAACCACCTCTTAGTCTTTATAATTTGGGGCTACCTTGGTATTCTAAACTGAGATGGGTGGCGGTCCGCCCCCCTTATTTGTTTTCAGTTAAGCTGAAAGTTTTTTTCTGTGCTTTTCTTAAGGCCTCAGTATTATGGCTATGTCAGTTAAAAGCTGCTCTTATTGTTTTTTTTTTTTATTCATCTTTTTGTTTTAATCTGTTTATCAACTGTGTGCACTCAGGGACTGAAAAGTCCCCTTTGAAATTATAATCTGGCAAGGTTTTTTTATTGTCTCTTGAATCTTTTGAATGCATAATCTCCAGTTTAAGATCCCCGTGTAGTTTCAGGATTTCAGTGATAATTAAGTTACCTGAAAATCCGTATTTTTATGCCATCGTGTACATATTTCTGTTAAATCAGAGCTTTTTCTCTGTCCCTTCCCCATTGTTCTTTGTTATTTTTCTCTTTTTAGTTTTCATTATTTCTAATTTTAGATCCCCTTGTAATTTTAAGACATCCTTTGTATCTAATTTGCCCAAAAACCCATGTTTTTTATTTTTTATTCCATCTATGACAGATCATACCTGCTCCTTTTACATAGTTCTCCATAAACTTTACCTCCCCTTCTAAGTCAATTAGTTTACTTTGTTTCTTCCCCATTATGTTTTATGTTAGTTTAATTGTAGTATAAATGTCCCAGATAAAAGGTCACTGGCATGAGACTTTAAGGAGAGGACATTAACACGCCCTTCTACTGCGACTAATTCGCAGCGGTGTTAATTTTCTGGAATGAAATCCGACCTTAATCTCCAAAGTCACCAGTACGTAGTTTTAATCTGGGCAAAAGAAAACACAGGACTAGCAGAATCCTGCTATGATTCTATTAAAATGCTTAGTCCTCCAAACACACACAACACAGTCACACAGTTAGTTTCAGGTACCTTGTAATTTTTCTAAGTTAACTTGGTGTTATTTTATGAGCTCAATTTACTCCGTTCTTTTTACTTTTATAGCGCTTATTCTTTTCCCTCGCAGGGGAATAACCCTTAGTCGTTTTATTTGGCCCCCTTCTTGGCGGGGCCCTACCTTAATTTGTCACTATTCCTTTCAAGGTGGAATAAAACCATACCAATGCAGCGTCCTTACCGGCGACGCACTACCAACGACTTTTAAGTACTTTTCTTCTTTTATTTATATAGCGCTTACTCTATTCCCTCGCAGGGGAATAATCCTCAGTCGTTTTCTTTAATCCCCTTCACGGCGGGATTGTACCAAATTTGTCACTATTCCTTTCACGGTGGAATAAAACCATCCGAATGCAGCGTCCTTACCAACGACGCACTACCAACGACTGTTAAGTACTTTTCCTATGAACTGTATTTTAAAACTGTCTCACCTCGGAGTTGACTTCTTGGTGACTCTCTGGACCCTGTGAGAGTCGCGCCGAGGAAGGCAATAACCCACTGGCCAGGTGTGAATTCACACACACCGGGACTTTCAGCCACTCCGGCTAATGGAGGCTGTGCAGCGGTGCTTCGCTCGACGTCAGGCTTCCCCCACGGATCCCAGAGTCACTGTTAAAGCAAAGAGAAATAAGGTTATTGAATTAATCCGGCTTCGAAGGACCAATAAATGTTAGGTATTATTTAGTCAACTCAGAGGTAAGAACGATACAGTCAGAGTTACTTGCAGCAAGGGTAGCCCACTTTGCAGTGAAACTACAAAGTTTTGACACCCTATCTCTTTATTTATATACACAATTCAACAGACAGTTCAGACAGGGTGTATGTGTGTGACAGAAAGGAGGCTGGTTCACACAGAGATAACAATGATCTCACACACACAGGGAGGAAGGCATAGTGCAGGTGCCTTGCAACACAAAGTTTTTACATGAGTGATAACAAGTTTTTGCACCCATCCAACAGTCAATCACATGGCAGTAACTCAATGCATTTAAGCATGCAGACACGGTCAAGACGATCTGCTGCAGTTCAAACCGAGCATCAGAATGGTTTCTTGAACATGACAATGAGTTTACTGTACGCAAATGGCCTCCACAGTCACCAGATCTCAATCCAATAGGGCACCTTTGGGATGTGGTGGAACAGGAGATTCGCATCATGTGCAGCCGACAAATCTGTAGCATCTGTGAGATGCTATCATGTCAATATGATATTTCTGAAAGCATTCGTTTACAGCATTTTTTCATACCTGCCTAACACTTTTTCACAGTACTGTATAAGATTAAAAGTTATTATGTGTTAATTATGTGTTTTGCTATGACCCTTTCAGAATTAGAATTAGCTTTATTGCCAAGTTTGTACAGACAAACAAGGAATTTGACTCTGGTACACTTTGCTGTCAGTGAGGATTTTGTTTGTGTATATAATAATGGGAATAAAGAATATCTGCTGTTTCAGTGACAAAAAAGAAGTTTAAATATGTAGGTATATATAACACTGTCATATGATTGAAACTGACATTATTGAAACTAAATTTAAATCTTGATCATGATAATCCTGTTTTTAACTTTTTTGTTTGTTAACATTGATCATAATATTTTTGTATAAGGAGCACAATACCAAGAACTAAGAGGTTAAGCATTTTAAAATGTTACAATAAAATAAAGCTAGGGTACAACATTGTATAGTGGTAAAGAGAGCCAATTTACAGAGGCTGGTCTTTGATGCAGCCTGTCAGGGTTCGACTTGGGACCTTAGGACCTTTGTCCTAAGGTTGCAAGGTGTCCTCCTTCCTCTGCACCTTTCCCGTCTGAACATTGAATTAAGGCCACTAGCACCACTAACTCTAAAAAATAAAACTAGCTGTCTAATAATAAATAGAAAACTGATATTGTGAAAATAGTAATGAGTTTTGAACGTTCTTGTGCAAAGCTTACAATTTGTGTTTAAAAACAAAGGATTATCTATGTTACATGCAAACAAAGAACCATGCAAAAGGCCAACTTTTACATGTGCAGCCATGTGTTTAAAAAAAAAAAAAAAAGATTTTGGTAAAGTTCACAAATTGATAAAGATTTTAGCTACTATTCATTTCTCTCTAATAACTAAAATTAACAGTATTTAAAATAAATAAAAAATAAATCTTCTACTGCTATGAATCAGAAAAAGGCGGACCCAAGATTCAGCCAGACACAATACTGAAAGTTTAAAAGGTTTATTCAGCCACAGGAAAACGTCACACAGGTAACACTCCTCACAGCTTCCAGGAATCAATGCTTTTGTCTTGAGTGGAACTTGAAACCCAGAGGGGAAACCTCAGTGGGTGGCAGGCAGTGATCTCCAGAGCACAGGTAAGAAGTGACTCCAGGCTGAATAATCCAAGGGCTAGGCTGGCTCAATAATCCGAAGACAGAAACAGGGTCAACGATCGGAACAAGAGGCGTCAGGCAAGGGGCAAGTAGAGGCATAAACCAGATGCAGGAAACAAGGTCGACAACCAAAATCCAAATAGTCCGACAGGGAGCAGGCAGAGGCATAAATCCAAAAGGCAAGGCAAGGTCAAGAACAATGATCAGACAGGAAGGAACGCTGGATATCTACTCACACGAATGGCTTTCAGAAATCTGGCACTGTCTGTTTGTCAGAGTCAGTATATATCAGGGAAGACACAGGTGTATGGCATGCCACAGATTGCACTGCACAGCAGCAGCCACCAGGTGCATCTAATCTGCTGATTGCAGCCAGGGAGACAGTGTAGAGCAAACGTGCCAGAATCATAACATCTACATTCTAGCTGAATTTAAATTTAAGACATTTATTACAAACAGCTCAAGCTGACAGAGCTCACTCTTAGATTACAGGTTCTTTAACTTATTATGCATTTTTTGCACAGTTCAAAACAGAAAATTACAGCACACCATTAAAGATTTTATTGTGTTTTTACAAGATCAATTTCAAATTAACTGCTGATTTTTGTGAGGGAAAAATTGCCTTATTTACTGTGACATGTTTAAAACTATTTATATATTCTCCTTTGCATGTATGTATGTCAGAGATGGAGTCTCCTTGGAATGCTGCTGTAGAGAAAACAATGATTTCACAATTTCAAAACCAAGTAAAAAAAAATAATTGCCTTTTTCACATATAGTCACCTTCCTAAAATAATAGCCATTATTAAAAAATTATTTGTTTTTCAAGTTTGTGAGGAAACACAAAAAACTTCCCAAAGTATATATAATATTTATTAAGAACTTCACCTAAAAAGGTAATAACAACAGAAGAGTGTTGACATAGCCATATATTATGGTCCTTTTTATTAAGCTACATATCTTTCTCAATTAGATTATATAATGTGGAAACAATTAAAATTAAATTAAAAGAAAAACAGTTGAAGTAATCTTTAAAAAGAAAGAAAAGAGTTTACAAAAAACTTCTTACAGCCACAGGTTCTGAAGCTGTTTATTTTATTGCAACTTGTTATTTAATGCAGTTTACATTTATTTGTTCAATGGTTCAAAACAGGTTAAGATTATGGTGTGAAATAACACAAAAATCAAAGAGGGACCCAGCAGAAAATGTTTGGGAAACACTAGACTAATATATAATTTTTCTTCCAATTAGGCACTACTTTGTGTTGGTATGTCAAATAAAATACCAAGAAACGTACACTGATGTTTGTGGTTGTAGTGTGACAAAATGTGAAAAACCTCCAGAGGTATGAACTTTTTTTCCCAGCCTCTGTAATTGCAGATTGTTTTAGTTATTACTTTTATATTACACTGAGGTCAGAGTTGATACCAAGATGACTTAATAACACACCTGGTGTGTTTGTTAGCAACTTAACTTGTGTAAACATTCCTAACATAATATACAAATGCAAATACAAATACAAATACA
Source organism: Girardinichthys multiradiatus (assembly GCF_021462225.1). Lineage (NCBI taxonomy): Eukaryota > Metazoa > Chordata > Actinopteri > Cyprinodontiformes > Goodeidae > Girardinichthys > Girardinichthys multiradiatus. Next base: position 18,077,765 of record NC_061814.1, read on the forward strand.
ATTTGTAGTAACAAGAAGTACCCTGAAGGGAAACATTAACCCAGAATGCTTTACTTTAAGCACAATATGATAAAAAATTAATGCTCACAGCAGCAACATCACGATTAAGATACACATTACAGATTTACATACTGGTACATGTGATACACAGGTGTGGAGCCCTGAATGTTAGGTTACATATACTTTTTATTTTTTTCATTTACACACCTTTCTCAAACTATTTTAGGCCATATTTTTCTAGTTTAAATTACCAAAGCATGCAGTTGACTTCTAGCAGCTGGACCCTGATGTGTCATATGTTTCATCTTGGGCCAGGAAAGGTGATTTGGCAGTGTTGAGGTAACTAATTAAGTAATTGCACATAGTTCAAAAAAGGCCAGCAGAGCAATGCACACACACATCCACACATGACCGAGCTGTCTGTGCCTTGGCTTCTCGCGTTTTGAAACAATTTTTAATGCCACCGCAGCTTCTTAAGGTTATAGACCCTCATAGCCAAGCTGAACTGTGGTAGAGAAACAAAGCAAGTCAGGTGCAGGTCAGGGTCATCATTTTTTCTCTCTTTCTTATACTCATGCACACAACCACACTTCTTCTAACCAGTTTGTGCACTGAAAGTCAGTCTTAGTGCCCAGGGCACAGCAGATGCCCCTTCATATGGACAAAGCCAGAGAGAGGACATGGTTTAGATCGTATTAGGAAATGATCAGTTCATCAGTATCCAAATCATGTAGCGGCCTTAGGCTAATCCTACAACACATCATCTTCCATCCTCATTCAAAACATTTTGTCCTAATGAGTCTCTGGAAGAAAAGAAAGCTTTAGTGACAAGACCTTTCGGCTGCCATTATAAAAGTTCAATCTTTTGTGAAAGCAAGGTTTGTGGTTTATTTAGCATTCTCCATCTGAGGTTTTCTTAAGCTGACTCCAACATCTTCCAAAGTACCAACAAAACAATAACAACTGTTTCAGAAGATGACATGTTAATGAGGTTGTTGGGATGGAATATAAAAAGTATGAAAAGTATTTGACAATATAAAAACCAAGTTCACATTTTTCCATATCCAAATTATCATAAAACTTGATCTATCTCCTAATCAATTTAGAATATTGACTTATTATTATTAGACTGAAATTTAATAGGAAAGTGTTCTTTTTTTTAAACCTAATGGCCAAAGCTCAACATCCTCTTCATGAGCTGTACAGTAATAATAAAGAAAAGCCTGATAAAAAATTATGAATTGCCGATGCAGGATTTAACAAAAATACAGCTTTTAAAAAACCTCACCTAAAAATAAAACAAAAAAGGACTGACAACAAAACAGGATAATAGTAAACAACTAGGATTGAGACAAAGATCTGTTGATTTTAATAAACAGTTTGATGGATGAGCAACTTTGGATTTTGATGCATTTTCATTTATGCTGACGGATTTTCTTTTGCTGAGGGATGCAACTCTAACAGAGGAAAAGCTCCAGCACAAGGGGTATAAACTTCATAAATTTCAGCCAGAATGTGATCTACTACGCACAAGCCATGATGGACGTCAACATGGATGCCAAGGCTAAAATAAACTGTGACAAGTCATCGTCTTCAGAACTCAAACTGAGGCAATTACAGGTCCTTCTCAAAATATTAGCATATTGTGATAAAGTTAATTATTTTCCATAATGTCATGATGAAAATTTAACATTCATATATTTTAGATTAATTGCACACTAACTGAAATATTTCAGGTCTTTTATTGTCTTCATACGGATGATTTTGGCATACAGCTCATGAAAACCCAAAATTCCTATCTCACAAAATTAGCATATCATTAAAAGGGTCTCTAAACGAGCTATGAACCTAATCATCTGAATCAACGAGTTAACTCTAAACACCTGCAAAAGATTCCTGAGGCCTTTAAAACTCCCAGCCTGGTTCATCACTCAAAACCCCAATCATGGGTAAGACTGCCGACCTGACTGCTGTCCAGAAGGCCACTATTGACACCCTCAAGCAAGAGGGTAAGACACAGAAAGACATTTCTGAACGAATAGGCTGTTCCCAGAGTGCTGTATCAAGGCACCTCAGTGGGAAATCTGTGGAAATGAAAAAGTGTGGCAGAAAATGCTGCACAACGAGAAGAGGTGACCGGACCCTGAGGAAGATTGTGGAGAAGGGCCGATTCCAGACCTTGGGGGACCTGCGGAAGCAGTGGACTGAGTCTGGAGTAGAAACATCCAGAGCCACCGTGCACAGGCGTGTGCAGGAAATGGGCTACAGGTGCCACATTCCCCAGGTCAAGCCACTTTTGAACCAGAAACAGCGGCAGAAGCGCCTGACATGGGCTACAGAGAAGCAGCACTGGACTGTTGCTCAGTGGTCCAAAGTACTTTTGTCGGATGAAAGCAAATTCTGCATGTCATTCGGAAATCAAGGTGCCAGAGTCTGGAGGAAGACTGGGGAGAAGGAAATGCCAAAATGCCAGAAGTCCAGTGTCAAGTACCCACAGTCAGTGATGGTCTGGGGTGCTGTGTCAGCTGCTGGTGTTGGTCCACTGTGTTTTATCAAGGGCAGGGTCAATGCAGCTAGCTATCAGGAGATTTTGGAACACTTCATGCTTCCATCTGCTGAAAAGCTTTATGGAGATGAAGATTTCATTTTTCAGCACGACCTGGCACCTGCTCACAGTGCCAAAACCACTGGTAAATGGTTTACTGACCATGGTATCACTGTGCTCAATTGGCCTGCCAACTCTCCTGACCTGAACCCCATAGAGAATCTGTGGGATATTGTGAAGAGAACGTTGAGAGACTCAAGACCCAACACTCTGGATGAGCTAAAGGCCGCTATCGAAGCATCCTGGGCCTCCATAAGACCTCAGCAGTGCCACAGGCTGATTGCCTCCATGCCACGCCGCATTGAAGCAGTCATTTCTGCAAAAGGATTCCCGACCAAGTATTGAGTGCATAACTGTACATGATCATTTGAAGGTTGACGTTTTTTGTATTAAAAACACTTTTCTTTGATTGGTCGGATGAAATATGCTAATTTTGTGAGATAGGAATTTTGGGTTTTCATGAGCTGTATGCCAAAATCATCCGTATTAAGACAATAAAAGACCTGAAATATTTCAGTTAGTGTGCAATGAATCTAAAATATATGAATGTTAAATTTTCATCATGACATTATGGAAAATAATTAACTTTATCACAATATGCTAATATTTTGAGAAGGACCTGTATGCTTCCAATGTTTTTTAAAGTTTTCCATTTGATTAACTGTGTGACATGCCAGCACAGCAGTTACATAGATGAGACAAATGAATGTATTAGGCATTCTACAGATTTTCAGATGCATGCATCCTGAGACTGACTGGTTAGACTGGACAAATCATGCAGTGTTTGCTTGCTGACAGCTCTTGGCAGTTGCGACAGATGACGTGGCAGGTTTCCAGGTCCCAGCACAAGGTACAGCTCAAACCAAAGATTTACAGAAAGTGTTTAAAGAAGCACAAGTGTGTTTTCCTCACTGACGTGAAATTAGACTAAACCTCTGTTTTTGTTTGGTAGGATTATCAAAATGATTTATTTTTCCTAAATGACAGCATATGCAACAAGATTTTTTTTTATATTACTTTTTGTCAAGGTTTATATATTTTAAGATTACTATACCTTTAAAGACAGTGTTTTCCTATATTATTGGACGGGCGCCCCGCCCTTTCAATGACCCCCCTCCGTCAAGTTATTAAATATATGAAATTTACTTTCTAAACAATTTAGATCTCAGGTTCCATTTCCTATGTAAAACAGGTCTATACATGGTCTTTTTATGAAACAAACAAAATTGATGGGCCATCGTCCATTTTGACAGAAAAAGAAACTGTTATTATGCCTCCCTGCATGCACTGCAACTCTGACGTCATCACCAGAGGTAATAAATAGCAGCTAAAGCTAACCCTAAGTGCCATTTCCAGCTATAGTGTCCTATTGATACTAGGCAAGGAGGCAATCTCTGGAAAAATAGAAGCATGCAGGCAGGTTTACTTTTGTTCTCTACACTGGCCATTCCCAGAAGAGCTCGACAAAGCTGAGGATCTTGCTGCTTTGAAAGATCAGAAGATATAGTGATTAAGGACCTCCTGGATGCACAGCTATCCAGTCGAAGGTCAAGAACCAACAGAGGTTTTTCCAAGGAGACAAATTCCTTCCTTGTTTGTTTCAGTCGACTAACGGTTCATCATAATTTTCCTGTTTGGACGACGGAGAAGAAGTTGACCGTTTTGAGTTGTTCATTGACACGTGACTACTCCAGCGACCCCCTTTCCATCCTCAGACTCTGCAGAAGAGGGAGATCCTGGGCAGAGTGAAGTGTAGATTAAGATGACCTAGGATCACCACCAATTAATCCAATGTATTACACTTGTGCATAAATGTTATTGAACTGCTCTGCTTGCTGTTCTAATACCGTGGACTATGAAATGTAGCTGCGCACAGCAAAGTTTGAATGTCACTGTGTTCACACAGTGTTTTTGATCAACTGAGTGCTGAATCAGCTGGAGTTAAAGTGGACCTTGAAGCAAGCTGAGCACAATCTGAGCCTCGTGATGAGTTTCTGCTCATCTCCATTGTCTCAGCTTTTATGGCCCTGTATTTTTCCATGGGTTTCCTGCTCAGAGTTTTATGATCCTTTGCTTCAATACTAGTTCGCTATCAGCTGTTAGTGACTAAAGGGCCCAGCTGCTTGGCGCTATACCACGTCTGAGCTGGCCTGGTTCTACCGTTCTACCAGCTGACAGCTGCTATCAAGACGCATCAATGGACCGAAGAAGGTTTCAAAGTTTATTAATTTTGTTCTATTTTCCAAGTCAGTCCAACGTGTTGTTTTATTCCCACTTCTGTCCATAAACTGCTGGTTTGATCTTCATCTACCCTCAGCATACATCCTTATTTGTGGTTATTAGTTTTTTAAATAGTGCATGCTCAGGTGAAAGTTGTTGGACCAGAACAGTTGATTATAAGAGGGACTATGGTTTCATCAATTTTCACAAAGATAAAGAGACACCATTTGTGTTTATTTCGTGTATGAGTGATTATCTGTCAACTAAGCAAAGTGTTCCACACCATATGGTAAAATGGTAGATAACACGGTTACATTTTGGTTAATAATTAACAATTAATAATGACAATTAACTAATTGTAATTATTAAATGCTGTGAGCCCAATAATCACAACACCAGAGGATATCTCCGGTTTCTATTTGTAAGAAATAATTTTTGGTTAGAATTTATTACTTTTGAATTATGATTTTTAAGTCCTTACAAAATGGTCTTGCTATTTATGTTATTTTCACAACACAACCATTGCTGTCTCTACATGGACATGCCTATATAATGTTTTGCTCTCCGCATCACTTGGGGTAGTTTTTCACAGATACATGTGACACATGCACAGGTGAACAGGTAAGATGTTACAACTACCTGCAAAAAAAGTTAAAATATCTGTGTTTTTCAAATGCCTCCAGAATTGTGAGGATAGCAGCACTTACTCTCTTGCAAATTGCACCCATAATTATCCTGTCCATATCCAACTATAGAAAATAGCCTAAAGAAACAACGAGAAACAAAGATAGGGAGAAATAGACAGAAAGATGACAAACAGAGACAAAGATGGAGAGAAATGCATAAATGAGGACAGAAAAAGATACAGATACATATAAAGATACATTAAGAATAGAAAGAGATTATATGATATTTTTTATAGGAATGTTCTGTTGAATATGTACAAACCAATTAAACTAACCATATGTTATATTGCTGTTATTACAATTTAACATACAAACCATGTCTCATTTCAGTGTTAGTGAAGAAGAAATGTGGATAAAATCCAAGAAAACATTCTAGCCCACACAAAGCACACTAGCCTTGATTAGCAACACTCCATTATGTAGACATTGACTCTGCTTATAGATGTTTTTATTTCTAGTTGAAGATTTTCTAGTTTGTAATAAAAAAGTTAATTGTTTCACAAAGTCTTAATAAAAAGAAAGAACCAATCGCGATTACATGATAAACACTTACAGAAAACAATCAAATGGCCATTTATTTGCAATGGTAATTTTGCCCACATTACAAAAGCTTATAGTTACATAAAAATATTCAAAGCAAAACCAGCAGACAGAAATGTTATGACTTAGGCATTTAACAAAAAATAAATACAGCAAAGGAGGTTAAAGTTATTTTTTTTGGAAGAGTAATTTTCTTTGTTTTAGTTAATTCTGCTAATAATTTCAGCTCCAATCAATAAGAGAGGCTCTCGAGAGCCATGAAAGTTGTTTCCATAGAAACAGTTTGACATGTCATTTGTCAGTGTCACAAGATCATCAACAACCGGTGAATGCTGAGCTGCAAAAAGGAAAGAAAATTCATTAGAATGTGGAACGCAATATGTGGACCCGTAGACACGAGTGCAACACGAGTGTTATCTTAAGACTTACTCCCGCCCTTCTTTGCAATTCGAGTTGAGGCTTTTTTTATTGAAGAAAACACAATGCCATTCTCCCTCCACAGATTCCTAAATGACTCTGATCCATATGAGATGTCTATCTGCTGTGTCCAATCAAACCTGAACATCGATCCTGCCTTTACATCAATGTAGCTGCAGCAGCGCAAATTGCCTTTATCCTTCATAAGTGGACCATGAAAATCTAACCTGTTTCTTCCTATCTAAGAATGTCACAGAGAAACCATACTTGTCTGTGACTGAAACATGGAAGTATAGCAACCTTCATTACACAATTCAACCCACAGAGGTTTCTTAGAAGGGGATGCTATTTAAAGGAGATGGATTTTCTATCACTGTATTTCAATGGTGGACAAAACTAATTCAGACACACTAAACCTAAAAGGAGCAAATGCTTTAACTACAGGAATAATCGCCACATGCTCTGTATTACTACATGGATCTGTACTAACACAACCAGCTTTTCTTTTTTCTTTATAAATATATAAAAAATAATAATTTTGGCTGTTCATACACATACGTACATATAGATTAAGAACAAAATGAAATAAAAGTTTTGCACTGAGCCATGCAGTCTGCAAGAAATGAATTGGCTTCCCTGAGATCATGCAGCTTATTAGACCTGTGTTACTCCAAGTGCTTACGTTTGCCTTTGTTGAATCACCACTTTGTGGTCTAACACCAGTGGGTTCTGCAGTGACTGATTGACACACCTAGGATGAAATGATACCAAACGCACCAAAATGTAAATATGTAAATGTAAATACAGGCATAGCCGTGCAAAAAGGTGGTCAGCAAAACCTAACTGCATTCTACTCCTGTTGAAGTAAAATGGAAAAAAGATAAATAAAGCGTGAGGTGCTATACATATATTAAAAGACGACGAGTAAAAGGAATGCAACTAATTTAATATGACGAATTACTTAGAATTTACTTTACTATGTAGATTCACTATACAGAGTGATATATTTCAAGCTTTTATATCTCCTATGTTTTTGATGATTATTACTTAGAGCTAATGAAAACCCAACCATTAGTTTCTCAGAACGTTTTTGTATGACAGCATGGTCGTGTATTGTACAGTATACAGGTCCTTCTCAAAATATTAGCATATTGTGATGAAGTTAATTATTTTCCATAATGTCATGATGAAAATTTAACATTCATATATTTTAGATTCATTGCACACTAACTGAAATATTTCAGGTCTTTTATTGTCTTAATATGGATGATTTTGGCATACAGCTCATGAAAACCCAAAATTCCTATCTCACAAAATTAGCATATCATTAAAAGGGTCTCTAAACGAGCTATGAACCTAATCATCTGAATCAACGAGTTAACTCTAAACACCTGCAAAAGATTCCTGAGGCCTTTAAAACTCCCAGCCTGGTTCATCACTCAAAACCCCAATCATGGGTAAGACTGCTGACCTGACTGCTGTCCAGAAGGCCACTATTGACACCCTCAAGCAAGAGGGTAAGACACAGAAAGAAATTTCTGAACGAATAGGCTGTTCCCAGAGTGCTGTATCAAGGCACCTCAGTGGGAAGTCTGTGGGAAGGAAAAAGTGTGGCAGAAAACGCTGCACGAGAAGAGGTGACCGGACCCTGAGGAAGATTGTGGAGAAGGGCCGATTCCAGACCTTGGGGGACCTGCAGAAGCAGTGGACTGAGTCTGGAGTAGAAACATCCAGAGCCACCGTGCACAGGCGTGTGCAGGATATGGGCTACAGGTGCCGCATTCCCCAGGTCAAGCCACTTTTGAACCAGAAACAGCGGCAGAACGCCTGACCTGGGCTACAGAGAAGCAGCACTGGACTGTTGCTCAGTGGTCCAAAATACTTTTTTCGGATGAAAGCAAATTCTGCATGTCATTCGGAAATCAAGGTGCCAGAGTGTGGAGGAAGACTGGGGAGAAGAAAATGCCAAAATGCCAGAAGTCCAGTGTCAAGTACCCACAGTCAGTGATGGTCTGGGGTGCCGTGTCAGCTGCTGGTGTTGGTCCACTGTGTTTTATCAAGGGCAGGGTCAATGCAGCTAGCTATCAGGAGATTTTGGAGCACTTCATGCTTCCATCTGCTGAAAAGCTTTATGGAGATGAAGATTTCATTTTTCAGCACGACCTGGCACCTGCTCACAGTGCCAAAACCACTGGTAAATGGTTTACTGACCATGGTATCACTGTGCTCAATTGGCCTGCCAACTCTCCTGACCTGAACCCCATAGAGAATCTGTGGGATATTGTGAAGAGAACGTTGAGAGACTCAAGACCCAACACTCTGGATGAGCTAAAGGCCGCTATCGAAGCATCCTGGGCCTCCATAAGACCTCAGCAGTGCCACAGGCTGTTTGCCTCCATGCCACGCCGCAATGAAGCAGTCATTTCTGCAAAAGGATTCCCAACCAAGTATTGAGTGCATAACTGTACATGATCATTTGAAGGTTGATGTTTTTTGTATTAAAAACACTTTTCTTTTATTGGTCGGATGAAATATGCTAATTTTGTGAGATAGGAATTTTGGGTTTTCATGAGCTGTATGCCGAAATCATCCATATTAAGACAATAAAAGACCTGAAATATTTCAGTTAGTGTGCAATGAATCTAAAATATATGAATGTTAAATTTTCATCATGACATTATGGAAAATAATTAACTTTATCACAATATGCTAATATTTTGAGAAGGACCTGTATGTACTTGATTTTGGTTGGCACTTATTATCACCAATTGCTGTACTAATACCTTGTGGCTACTTATGAACTGATGTTTGCTTGCCAAAAGAGAGACTGTGATACTTTGCTCATTAGACCAGGTGCCAGTACCTCTGCCAGTGTGGGCAGAGCCAAGAGCTGTTGAAAAATTTTATCCTTATCTTTATATAGCTGATCAGCACAGGAACACATGGAATGCTATAAAAATGTCCTGACAGATGACTGTGGTTACTTTGGACTTGACAAAACAGACTGGATGAACACCAGCAAATGACACCCCAAATCAAATCATCTGACTGTGGAAACTTAAAAAAAACAGAAGGAACTTGGATGTAATCTTGTATAAAAAGAAATTACAGATGCCATAGTATGTTTATATCTTTCACAACAAAATGTAAAATAATAAGCATTTTTGTTATTGCACTCTTTCATGATTCCCTTTTTGATCTTCATGATCTTCCCTTTTTAGTTTCTCAGTTTGAGATTAACAGGTTGTACAACAGCATGTTTGTAGTCAGCTGGAACACAAACCAAGACAAGTGAGGTTAAGAAACCTGACTACCCAGGGACCAACAGCATTAAAACACCAGGAAATACAGGCAAATGGCAGGATTAGAGGTCCACAGTAAAGGTAAAAACCTGACAACACTTCCATTTGATTACTGCTCTGCACACTCTTGGCATTCTGTTGATGAGCTTCAAGAGGTAGTCACCTGAAATGGTTTTCACTTCACAGGTGTGCCCTGTCAGGTTTAATGAGTGGGATTTCAAGCCTTATAAATGGGGTTGGGACCATCAGTTGTGTTGTGCAGGAGGTGGATACAGTACACAGCTGATAGTCCTACTGAATAGACTGTTAAATTTGTATTATGGCAAGAAAAAAGTAGTATTAGTACTTTAAGAAATGAGTCAGTCCAAACAATTGGGAATACTTTGAAGGTGTCTACGACTTAACTCTTAAATAAGAAGAAATAAATAAATTCAAATCTATCTCATAGATGTACGTATTACATTTGCTATAATGGTCCCTGCTGACTTCTGTTTGACTCATGTTTTTTAATTGCAAATACGGCCAAATGAGCTGGTTACCATTACAATTCATACACTAGGCTACTAAAAATACCTGTAATAAAGTTCAGTAAATGTGGGGCATGTAGGCTAAGTTATTTTCTACTTCTGTGTGTGAAAAACTATAATGTAATCAGAGTATTTTAATTTACATTTACTTTTCCTTCCCATAGAAAGTACTTCTGGATCAGTGCTTCTGTGTTCTTTTTGTGTCTCTGCTCTGTTCTCTCAAACCCCCAGTCGGTCGTGGCAGATGGCCGCTCGCACTGAGCCTGGTTCTGCTGGAGGTTTCTTCCTGTTAAAAGGGAGTTTTTCCTCTCCGCTGTCGCTACATGCATGCTCAGTATGAGGGATTGCTGCAAAGTCAACGCCAGTGACTGTCCACTGTCTCTACATGCTCATCTGGGAGGAGGGAATGCTGCAAGTCACTGACAGGATGCAATCTGCTGGGTTTCCTTAGATAGAAAAACTTTTTATCCAATTTGAATAAAAAGTTAACTCCGACTGCACTGTTCAATTGTTAGGATTAATTGGAATGTATGTACCTGACTGTTGTGAAGTGCCTTGAGACGACATGTGTTGTGAATTGGCGCTATATAAATAAAACTGAATTGAATTGAATTGAATATCTAAATAGCAGACATCAGTTCTCAGGACTTGTAATCTCATTAATTTTTATTCTCTAAAAATAATTTATGTCATCTAACACTGGCTACATGCAGAAGTATAGATGATTCTTCTTATGATCATTCTCAGTCTTCATTTTGACTATAAAGATTTTATAACTCATTTTCTGGGTATAGTTGTTTTGCACTGTAGAATGGTCACTGGTTTCTCACATTTCTGAAGATAACTCATTTAGTGTGACCTACCTGGTAAATTTGGCAGTGTAACCTGCTTTGCTACAACATAAGGTTATTTGGTGCAGAAGACATTTTGTGATAAAAGTACAGAATGATATAGTCATAGTCAAGACAAACACGTACTCAGTATGTAAGAAGAAAAAAAAATTGACTCAGGAAGTTCAGGTTAAAGGCTGGTTGTGAGTCAGTAATCTAACTTTTAATCAATCTAATTTGTTGCCTTAGTAATCTTAAGAATTTTGTAAAGTGAGTTTTTTTTCCTGCGTGGTCATTTCCCGAGATCCCACAGGACGCAGCTTGCTTTGTGGGTGCTTAGTAATGCATTTAAATTATGTTCATGCTGTGCCTGTAGTAAATCTCACACTACAAAGGCAGCCGACAGCTCCATGTGCCGCACAACGCGCCCCTTTTTTCCACTCAAGCACCTGCCCCCCAAAATTTCTGTGCACGCCACTGATTGAGATACAGTTTCTAAATTGTGAAGCTAATGCCTTTTTGCCCTTTTGTTCACCAAGTACAGTTCTCTTGCTAGGTGCATTTCTCTTTCGTTTTTTTTAGCAACTTGAAACATAAAAGTAATGTGATTGTTCAAAGGAAAACAATCACTTAATAAATGAGTAAAATACAACTATGTAAATTTTGTTTATTCAGCTAAGATAGGCATGGTCTGTTTCCATGTTTGATATTTTATTATTTCTTCATTATTATTCTTTTTACTTTAACTGGCCTTTACAACAGCTAAAAACAGGGACCTAACTGGTCCTTCAAACAAAGAAATTCCCAAAAGACTAAATGAAGAAAACAAAAATGGGAGTGGCACAGGAGTGGGAGTTGTTCTAAATGGGAGCGGGATGGGAGTGGGAGTCAATTTACCAGGAGTGGGACGGGACAGGATTTTTTTCGTTATGCTGGCCTGGGATTGGGATGGGACAAGACATTTTTCTGTGGGAGCAGGATGGGACAGGAGAGAAAATCCACTCCCGTGTCACCCTCTATTGTGAAGCTACAATATTCATAGTCATGAAAATAAAGAAAACTCTTTGAATTAGAAGGTGTGTCCAAACATTTGGTCTGTACTGAATGGACAAGTCAAATGTAAACTTAATAATTTGTCTGTATGTTGTTGCTCAGTGCAAACTTCTAAAAAATATATCTGTCTGTTTGCCCGCCATTTTAGCTTGTGCTTTGAAAACAAGCAATATACTTTACCTAATGAGCAAGATGTCACATCTGCATATAAGATTATGGATTTCCAAAACTTTTAGCTAGTATCAGTTTGGAAGATGAACCATATCATTCAGAACCATATCCTGCAGGTTTTGGTTCAGTGCCACTCATGTTATAAATAATAACCAGACAATTAAGGCTTCTGATGTGGTACTTTGATGTACATGCACAAAAGGCCGGCAGAGATGAAGAGGAAGGAGTGGCTACTCTCTACTACTTTCGAACCAGTATGAATGTAAAATAGAATCCTTTTGCATTTCAGTGAGACAACTTGACTAACAAATCCCAAAAGAGGAAAAAAAAGCAAAACAAAACAGGGTCATTCAGCAACAAAGCTTATAACACACTTCTGGCCTTTTTCTTATGACAAGAATCATGTAATTTTGTTCAGAAAAGATAGTCACAGATATACCTTTAGGTCTTTATCAAACTCTAAAATCCTACTGACATTCCAACAAGCCCTGTTTTATTGTTTACATGTACCATGTCTTATGAAACCTTTTGTAACAGAACCCGTGCAGAGCAGAGACCGAAGGTTTTTATATCAAATAAAAAATGATAAGCGTAATGTTTTATTACACATGGAGGACGGAAGCTGCAAAAACAGAATTTTTGCTATAACTGCTATAGAGTTCTTACTGAAAGGAATAAATCATCCATACTTTTTAAAGTTTTGGAGACACCATCAGTAATTAATCTGTATGTGCTACAAATATGTGGGTGTTACATCACAGATGGGATATTTGTGATGTAACACCCACATATTTCTAGTTTTTATGAGTGCTAGGTGTTTAATAGTAAGGATAAATGAAGAGCCCTGGAACAAATTTACAAGTGGCAACTGATATAGTACAACATCTAATATATATAGCTATTTTTCATGGATATTTTTCTCTTACTTTTCTCTTTTTTATCTTACAATTTCTTTTCAAAGTACCCCTTTTTAAATCATATTGTAATACTGAGAAGCAACTCATCCAATCATAATTTTAAAACAATTTGATGAGATAAAATATAGGGCCAAAGAACACAAGTCACAATCTACACAAATGGTTAAAATTGGAAATTGTTTCCAGGTCACTTGACATATCAAACAGCAAACCAGAATGTAATTTCTAAAAGCTGCACTGTAATGTTAATGCTGGAAACAGAGCTGCAGCCGATCCCCGCACTCACTGAGTTAGAAATAGAGGGTTAATCCTTTAGACAGAGGGGTGAGACACAGGGGTGAGGCACGGGACCCATGTTCAAAGGCTTTGGTCCTCAACACACCCAACGCGGGTTTGACTCCTGGTCCAATTGACCTTTGCTGCATGTTTACCCCTCTCTCCACCCCTTTCCTGTCAGCTGTCAAAAACTGAGAAAAATGAAGGCAACTAGTGCCACAAGAAAAATAAAAATAAACATTTACAGATCAGATTAAGGAAAGTTGTAAGACAAACAGGTTAAGGGACATGCTATCTGTAAAAAGAAAATAATAAACATTTGGATATCAGGACCCTAAAATTTGTTAAACATCAGCTGCCTGAATCATAACTCTGGAAAAAATAATCTCTGAAAATCTCTCCATGACTGGAAAACACCAATGTGCAAAGACCAGGCTGAAATATAAGAAAATCAATTCTGGTTACTTATTTAGCACTAAATCACAACAAATTTCATTTTAAGGCACTTCGCAAAAAAAAAACAAAAACAAAAACTTTATACTTAAAAATATATATCACCTCAAATAATCATAAAGTGAAATTCAAAGTTAAATACATAAAGTCCAATTTGATCTCAGTTTTTTAAAAATGTTTATTGTTCAAATTAGTTTAAGGTATTCTAAATAAGGAAACCAGCCAATTGCATTGACCCACTGACTTTGCAGCATCACTAGTCAAAAATTGTATCTGACTCTGGTGTTACAGTGTGAATACAAAGTATTTAGTGATCATTTATAAATTATTAATTAAAAGATTATTTACAGGTCACATTTTGTAATATATTTTCCTTTTTACCATTTCACATAATGACACAAACTTGAGTTGTATCCTAATAAAGGCAGAGGCAAATTGAACCATTGTGATGACTTGATATTTGATATTTACTTTATGAAGGATTATGGCTATGGATTTCTGTCTAAATCAAAGCACCGTGTTAAAAGCCTTTGGACATGTGTTTTTTTATGCTATGTATTATAATGCTGTTCTCATACATTGTGTGTGTTTGCGGTTCATTGTTCCTCAATGTGTCCCTGTTGATCAAGCTATGGCCATCAGCTGTCCAACTTTGCAGTGTCCATTGCTGACTTCTTTCAAATTGTATTTTGAAGCATTTCCATTTGTCAAAAATGTCCTGGACCAGAAAGCAAATTAATTAAAAGTGGAAACTTATATTTTAGGTAAGGTAAGGTAAGTTTATTTATATAGCGCTTTTCAGCAGCAAGACACTCAAAGCGCTGTACATACAATTACAATACAATCACAAAGAAAATAAACACAGATACAGAAACAGAAAAACAAATGATAAAATCAAACAACAGAGGTCATTAAAAAAATAAAATAAAATAAAATGAAGAGAATAGAATGATGGATAAGAAAATGAAAGGAAAATTGGACTGAAAACGTAACTAATTTTGCTTAGATGGCACAGTCAAAGGCCACTCTAAACAAATAAGTTCTTAATCTCGATTTAAAGTAACTTAGGGTTTCGGCGCTTTTACAGTTTTCTGGCAGTCTATTCCAAATTAGTGGAGCAAAAGAACTAAAAGCTGCTTCTCCATGTTTGGTTCTGGTTCTGGGTATGCAGAGTAGATTTGAGCCAGAAGACCTGAGAGGTCTGGGTGGTTGATACTCTGACAAGAAGTCTGTAATGTATTTTGGTGCTAAGCCATTCAGTGATTTATAGACTAACAGAAGTATTTTAAACTCTATTCTCTGAGCTACGGGGAGCCAGTGTAGGGACTTTAGAACCGGGGTGATGTGCTCCACTTTCTTAGTTCTTGTGGGCAGCAGCGTTCTGGATCAAATGCAGCTGTCAGATCGACTTTTTAGGCAGACCTGTGAAGACACTGTTGCAGTAATCAATTCTACTAAAGATGAAAGCATGAATTAGTTTTTCAAAGTCCTGCTGAGACATTAGTCCTTTAATCCTGGAGATATTTTTTAGGTGATAGAAGGCCGACCTAGTTACTACCTTTATGTGCCTCTGAAGGTTCAGGTCTGAGTCCATCACTACACCCAGTTTTCGAGCCTGACTGGTGGTTTCTAGCTGTATTAAGTTGTGTGCTAACTTTTAAACGCTCTTCCTTTGATCCAAAGATTATTACTTCAGTTTTGTTTTGATTCAGCTGAAGAAAATTTGGGCCCTCCATGCATAGATTTCTTCTAAACATTTACCCAGCGCTTGAATGGGTTCATAGTTACCTGGTGACATCGTAACGTATAGCTGTGTGTCGTCTGCATAGTTATGATAACTTACGTTGTTGTTTATTAAAATCTGAGTTAGGGGGAGCATGTAGATATTGAATAGGAGGGGCCCTAAGATGGACCCTTGGGGAACGCCACATGTGATTTTTGTGCTCTCTGATGTAAAGTTACCTACTGACACAAAAAAGTCCCTGTCCTTCAAGTAGGATTTAAACCAGTTGAGTGCTGTACCAGAAAGGCCGACCCAGTTTTCCAAGCGCTCTAATAAAATGGAGTGATCAACAGTGTCCAATAATACCAGCACTGTGGTTCTTCCACAGTCTGCATTTATATGGTTATCATTGAACACTTTGACAAGAGCAGTCTCTGTACTGTGGTGAGCAGGAAGCCTGACTGGAAGACATCGAAGCGGTTGGTCATTGTTAGGAAGTTGTTTAACTGTTGAAACACAGCTTTTTCAATAATCTTACTGATGAAGGGGAGGTTTGATATAGGCCTGTAGTTCTGCAGTAGCAGCTTGTCCAAATTGCTCTTTTTCAATACAGGTTTGATAACTGCTGTTTTCAGGGCCTGGGGGAAAACACCTGACAAAAGGGACGTGTTTATTGTTTGTGTTAAATCAGATGTTATTACAGGCAAAGCTTTCTTAAGCAAAGCTGTGGGTAAAACATCGAGACAGCAGGAAGAAGAGCTTAGTTGCTGTACGATTTCTTCTAAGATTTTGCAATTTATTTGGTGAAATTGGGAAATTTTGTCAAAATCAGTTCTAGTTGGAGACAACATTGGTACTGGAGTTGATGTGGATGTGCTGACTGCCTCTCTGATCTTTTGGGTTTTTTCAGTAAAGAATTTAGCAAATTCATTGGAGGCCCTGGTAGAGTGGAGTTCAGATGCTACAGTTACAGGAGGGTTTGTTAACCTGTTGACTGTGGCAAATAATGCACGAGCATTGTTAATGTGTTTGCTGATGATCTCAGAAAAGAAAGATTCCCTTGCATTTTTCAGTTGTAGGTTATATCTGTATAGTCTCTCTTTATAGATAATATAGTGAACTTGGAGTCCAGTCTTTTGCCACCTGCGTTCAGCTTTTCGACACTCCTTTTTTTCACTTCTGACTGGTGGAGCACTTCTCCACGGAGACATTTTCTTCCCAGAAACGACTTTCACTTTAATTGGAGCAAATGAATCAATGATGTCTGAGATTTTAGAATGTAAGTTATCTACCAGCTCATCTACAGTGTTACAGGGCAAAGTGGAGGTAGAAGAGTAAATCTGGTTAAAGGTTTCAGCAGCACCGTCCATAAAGATGCGTTTTCTTCTCATGTCTCTTTGGCAAACTGAGTCATTGCAGATGATGCTTTCAAAAATAACAGAAAAGTGGTCAGATAGAGCAACATCAGTTACAGACACCTTGGAAATGTTTAGACCCTTAGTGATGATCAAGTCCAAAATATGTCCCTGTTTGTGCATTTGCTCTTTAACATGTTGAGTCAAACCAAAATTTCTAAGAGTGTCACATAGATCTATTGCAATTCTGTCTTCAGGATTGTCCATGTGAATGTTGAAGTCTCCCACAATAATTAAACAGTCATAATCAACACATATCACAGATAAAAGCTCATTAAAATTACTGATAGAGTTTGTTTTGGATTTAGGAGGCCTGTAAATATTGAAGAACATGGTTCAGACCGGGCTCTTTACCTGGAGAGCCAAATATTCAAAAGAGTCAAATTTGCCCAGAAATACTTTTTTACACTTTTTTTACACTTTTTACACTTTTTTACACTTTAAACAAAGTGGCCGCCCCTCCACCTTTTCTTTACTGTCTGCTCTCACAAAGAAAATTGTAGTTTGGAGGCGTCACCTCTATCAGAATGGGAGCTTCATTTAATTCATGTAACCATGTTTCTGTTAAAAACATAACATCAAGATCGTGGTCAGTAATGAAGTCATTGATTAAAAATGATTTTCCAAACAGAGATCTAATGTTCAGTAAAGCCAGTTTATATGACTTAGTTGCTGATATTAACTCTGTGTCTGGTTGTACCTGACAGTTTATGGCTTTTGTTGATAGTTTATTACTGTATCTCCTCCTTTTGGCTTTGACCTTTCTGGCACGTATAAGCACAGAGATTTTACAACTATCTCATATTAGGGGCCCAAGTTTTTCCTGGACATGCTCATTTCTGATAGTTACCACTGGGGCCCAGACTGTATCACAGAGAAGTGATTTGAAGGTCCTGATTAGGAGGAGATAGATTAGGAGGTGGTGGAGCTCTGTGGCATTTGGAAGATGTTGGCTTAGTAGTAGGGCCTTGGCCACGGGGAGTGTTGAATGGAGAAGATGTCAGAACCATTTGGGTCCCGATTTTAAGAGCTCCTTTCATGTTATCAGAATCCAGTAAAGCAAAAAGCGGGCTCAGTGGGGAGATGGGAGAGTTCTGTGCGGTCTGGGTCGGGGTCTGGGGTGAGGGGGGTTTACCGGGTGTGCCGGTCTGGGTCTGGGTTTGGGGGGCATAATGGGGGGGTCCACTTCTCCTGTGGATTTTGACGGGGAGACCTTTTGTGATGACCTCTCTTTCTCAGCCAACTGGCCGGTTGTTTCTGCTGGAGTTGTTGGAGGCAGCGTTATCATTGTTGGTGATACTCCATGTTCTCTGCTGAAGGTCGAAGATGCTGGTGGATTATTTACTGAATAGAAGAGATTAGATGTGAGACGTCTGGCTCCTGCCTTGTTCAAACAGAAACCATCTTGCTTGAGTCTTTTTTCCCAAAAAATATTAAAGTTGTCGATGAAGTTCACAGGTGTGGTGGCACATGTTTTTTTCAACCACTTATTAATCATCAGAAGTCTCGAAAAAACCTCATCTCCACAGAAAATTGGTGCAAAGGGTCCGCTGAGAAACACCTTGATATTGAGACCTCCAACAATATTCAGAACACAAGTGAAATCTTCCTTGAGTCCTTCTATTTTTTTCTTAGCCACGTCATCCATGGCTCCACAGCGTATAATAAGGTGTTCTAGAGACGGGCGGTTTTCTGTGATTGCAAGAATATTCTCAGAGATATCAGAGACCACGTTACTGGTACCAATCATAACGTCTGTGTTTTTCTTGTTGCAGAAGTTTTTAATCCCATCCACAGCTGTGTTGCCCACTATTAGGTTTCTTGGTCCGGTGGGGCGCTTTTTCTCTGGCAGCTTAGGAGAAGACTGTTTAGAATGAAGGTTGTTCTCAAACCTTTTATTGTTCTCAGAAGATGGATAATTTTCCTGGTTTTCGTTCTTTAGTGGAGCAAATCTGTTTTGGAGGGGAACTCCATTATTTCCAGCTGTCTCACTCATATCAGTTGTTGTGACAGCAGCTCGCTGTCGAAGTCTCCTTTTCCCGGGGGAAACGGGGGCATTTCTCTGTAATTCTGACCATTCTAATTTATTTAATTGCTGAGATCTTCCAGTGAGTCGTCCACCTTGATTTTTTGGGCATGCCCCTAAAACATGCCAGGAGGGTCTGCTGGTAGGTTTATTCTCAGTGTTCTGATTGCCGGCTGAGTTGTTGAGCTGGCTGTCACTGTTTGGGATCACAGGAAGAGTTGAATCATCGTTGTACCCCATATTCACCTACACATTCACTTCTAGTCGATGGATTTTCATCTCCAAAACAGCAAATTTCTGTAAAAGTTTGTTGAAGTCCTCTGTGGTGAAGGGAGGCATTTTGTGATGATTAGCTGGCGTCAACTTGTCCTGCTTTTGAGTTTGATTATAAAAACATCAAAATCCTTTAAAAAAAAATGTATAATAATAATCCTTGAGAGTTGCTGGTAAATGTAGTTTTAGTCCAATATTTCCGTAATTTTGGCTAAGAGATAAAAAGTTTGGAGTAAAAGAATGCAAGTAAGCAGGGAGCTTAGGAGAAAAGCGTCTGAGCAGGCAGAGAAGCGGAAAAAGGTGTTTTTGTTTTATTAGTCTCTGCAGTGCCCTTCAAAGAGCTGTAAACATACTGTAGGAGCAGACAAGGGTTTAAAATCTGAGAATTCCAGTTATCATTTAGTGTTTCAGTCTGTTTAACACTTCTAAACCTTTATTTAAAGATTATATTTTCTACTTTAATACAACCCCATCTTTACATTTATGAATCACATTTTGGTCCAATAACTTGATAATTCATATGACGGCAATGATTATGCAACTTATGGTCTGTACACTACAGATACTGCACCCTATTTTAATCAATTTCAATAAATTGTGAAGCATGACTTTCTATCTGGTACTCAGTCAACATTCAGTCCATTTTTACATCTTCAAAGAAACACCTCTTTTCTGTTATTTTATTTTCAAGCATAGGGATATAGGATGTGTTAGAGGATGGAACATTTTTTCTTGTAATTTTCTTCTACTACACCTTTTTGTAATAATCAGAATAATAATCAGAATGGCTTAATTGTTAATGATCTGCTGAATAAAACCAACCTTCTGGATGACCATTTCTCAACGGTGTCTAATTAGCTGCCTTTAGTTATTTAAATAATATTTGAATAAATATTATTAAAGAGGTATTTTGGAAAAGAGCCAAATCTTTCTGGAGCAATGGGGCTTAATGGTGTTTACTTAGTTATCAGATCTAGTAAATGATGTTCAGGGACTATTACTCACTAGCTTGAAAACCAACAACCTTTCTGTTGACTAGTCTTAGTGCTAGCAAACACGTGTTCTTACCGTTAGCAGTTAAGCTAAGAAAGAAGCGGATAGTTTAGCACCAGAATCAACACATACCTTTAAAATACCAGGGTTAATAAAAGGGTTAAAATGCATAAGCGCGGACAGCGCGTTATGAGCGATCTTCTGTTTAAAATCACCCTTCAAGTAAAGTTTATCTTAATTTTAAAACATACAAAGAACACAAACCGGCCTGTGTGCTACAGATAGCATGCTAGCACAAAGATAGCCGGGTTCCACAAAACAAACTTCATAACATGAAAACGTTTAGATCATTTCATCCTAAACCTATCTGTTAATCTGCCCAAACCTAACCTCTGACCATGGTGAGGAAATGTCCAAGGGGCGATGAAGTTTGAAGAAACGTCCACAGTCAACAAGCGGTTAGCTTTCAGCTAACCTGACCTCCGGAGCTGTAGCTTGAAAGACGGCTCTTCTGTCCGTCAACCAGCTGTTCATTACTGTAACACTGTGGTGCAAGCCGTGGTCCTTCCTTCAGACTCGGCTTGTAGAAACAGCTTCTCTCCCGGGGTTTCTCTTCAACACAGTTTTGCTTCTGCGGGGCTTCGGAGAGAAAATGTAAGCAACTCTTACACCTTAATTTCCCCACTCATGAATGAAAATACCGGATACACAGACAGTATTTCATTCTACTTAACTTTGCATATGAACGGTGATCGTATGGCTTCCTTGGATCCAGTTGAATGTATGTCTTTTGCCAGCAAAAGACATCAGCGCGCTTTGTTTTCCTCCTATCCCGATGGTCATCAATGTGGAAGAGAAAGACTTGTGGAAAGGTGGGGGTCTTATGCGGCAGTGGCATCATGGGAAGTCCTCTGCTACCCCCCCTTCCCCTTTCGGAGTTGTGCTGGAAGTCAGTTAAATGCCATTTATTTTGAAAATTCCAGAAATGTTCGTACCGGAGTTTAATGTTGAAATCCATGGCTGTAGGTCACAACAATCTGTTGCCGAATTTTCTGTTGATTTTTTGTACCTTAGCGGGAGCTTCTGGTTTGGATCCCAGCGCTTTAAAGGCAGCCTTTTTCATGCGTTAAACGAATCACTGAAAGACAAATTGGCAGTTTTGGATAAACCTGAATCACTCAATGAGTTTATCGCCCTAGCCATACGAATAGACAACCGTCTCAGAGAAAGGAGAAAGCTCCAAGCCGAAAGAACGTCCGCAGGCAGGGGTGCCGTCCCTAACTTCTCAGGACCCCCTCAACCCTTAATGTCACCCAGTTTGTCTTTGGAGTCTGAACCTATGCAGATGGGCCGTGCCCACCTCACAGCAGAGGAAAGGCTAAGGAGAAGAAAGGCAAATCTCTGTCTGTATTGTGGCTCTTCTGAACATTTTCTAGTCTCCTGCCCAGTACGACCAAAAGATCGGGTCCGTCAGTGATGTCGGGGAGCCTGATGGACCAAAACTCTTCACCCTCTCTTCCCCGCTTAGTCCTATCTGCCAGGATTTTGTTGCTGGATTCTTCCTATCTATCAGCCCTCATAGACTCTGGTTGTGAGCGGGACCTGATTGATAGTACGCTTGTGGATCAAATTGGACTCCCTACCGATGAACTACCCACACCATTTAGAGTAATTGCCTTGGACGGAAAAGACATGGTCGGCATCACACACCAAACCCGACCCATTCAACTAGTGCTCTCAGGTAACCACCGTGAAACCATTTCCTTTTATGTTTTCCCCATTTCTCAATCATCTATCGTGTTGGGGTTTAGCTGGTTGAAACGGCATAACCCGCATTTGGACTGGTCTTGGTCCAGAGTCCATTCCTGGTCTTCATTTAGTCTCTCCTCCTGTTTACAGTCTGCTGTTCCGCCTGCTACTGCGCCGGCGGTTCTCGAGGAGCCTGACCCCAGTGAGTTGTCTGATGTGCCTACAGTGTATCATGACCTAAGAGAGGTGTTTTGCAAGCAGAAAGCCCTATCCTTACCACCATACCGTCCCTATGATTTTGCCATTGACCTGCTTCCTGGAGCACCCTTATCCACCAGCAGGTTATATTCCATTTCTCGTCTGGAACATCAAGCTTTAGAGGATTATATCACCAAGTCTCTAGCAGCTGGTCTTATCAGACACTCCTCTTCGCCACTGGGGGCAGGGATCTTTTTAGTTAGTAAAAAGGATGGATCTCTGCGGGCGTGTACTGATTATAGGTGTTTAAGTGCTATCACAATGAAGAACAAATACCCTCTTCCTCTCATGTCAGTTGCTTTTGAACCAGTCCAAGGGGCAACTATTTTTACTAAACTTGACTTACGCAATGCATACCATCTGGTACGCATTAGGGAGGGGGATGAATGGAAAACAGCATTCAAGACACCCTTAGGGCACTTTGAGTATTTAGTAATCCCTTTTGGACTTTGCAATGCTCCAGCAGTCTCCCAGGCCCTGGTGAATGATGTTCTACGTGAATTTCTGAAAATTTTTGTCTTTGTATATCTTGACAATATACTTATTTATTCCAAAGACATGACCAAACATCAAATCCACGTCCGCCTAGTACTTTAACGGTTATTAGAAAACAGATTGTTCATTAAAGCTGAAAAATGTGAGTTTCACCAGTCCTGTGTCCTTTTTGGGGTTTGTCCTGAAGAGTGGTCAGTTATGTTCCGACCCAGCTAAGATTAAAGCAGTACTTGAGTGGCCCGTACCAGACTCCGGGAAGCAACTTCAGTGTTTCCTGGGTTTTGCTCATTTTTACCGTTGCTTCATCAGGGACTTTAGTCGCATTGCAGCTCCTCTAACGTAACCTCTTCTAAGGTAACCTTCTCTTGGACCCCTGAGACCAACGCTGCTTTCTTAGCCTTAAAAGAGAGGTTTGCACAGGCACCCATCCTGCTCCAACCTGACCCGTCCAAACAGTTAATCCTGGAGGTGGATGCCTCAGAATCTGGGGTGGGTGCTGTGTTGTCCCAACAACACAGGATAAGAAACTCCACCCTTGTGCCTATTTTTCCCACAGACTGACCCCCACTGAGAGGAATTATGATGTGGGTCACCAAGATCTCTTGGCTATCAAACTAGCCCTGGAAGAATGGCGTCACTGGCTGGAGGGCACTACACAACCAGTACTGGTCTGGACCGATCACAAAAACCTGTTGTATCTCCAGTCAGCTAAGAGACTGAACCCTCGTCAGTCCCGGTAGTCTCTATTCTTTTCAAGGTTTAATCTCACTATTTCTTACCATCCAGGGTCTAAGAATGTTAAACCAGATGCTCTATCCCGTCAATTCTCTCCAGACGTCACTGATTATGCTCCAGGCACTATCTTACCACCTAGCTGCAAGATCGGCTCCTTAACCTCGGAAATTGATCATAACCCAAGCATCATGTATTGACCCAGGTCCCAGCAACTATCCTCCCAATAAGACTTATGTCCCCTTGTGTGTCTGTTCCTGTCTGATTCAGTGGTTTCATGCATCTAAGTTCTCTGCACACCCGGGTTCTTCCCACACCATCGCCCTAATCACCCGCCGTTTCTAGTGGCCAACCCTCCACAATGATGTGAAGGGGTTTGTGGGCGCCTGCACCATCAGAGCCCAGAGTAAGCCCTCTCATCAGCCCCCTGCTGGGCTGCTTCAACCATTACCCATACCGAAACGACCTTGGTCACATATCGCACTGGATTTCGTCACTGGATTACCTCCCTCACGGGGCGTGACCACAATTCTCACCGTGGTGGACCGATTCCCCAAATCCTGTCCTCTGGTCGCCCTAAAGAAGCTTCCGTACGCCTTCCAGACAGCTAATTTACTGGTCAAACACGTTTTTCGTCTCCATGGCATACCTCAAGAGATCCTGTCTGATCGTGGCCCACAATTAACCTCACAGGTATGGAAGCAGTTTTGCCTTGCACTTAACGCTCAAGTTTCTCTGTCATCAGGTTTTCATCCCCAAACTAACGGCCAGACTGAAAGGATGAATCAGGAGTTGGAATCCATGTTACACTGCCTGACTACAACTGATCCCACAACCTGGAGTGAATTCCTTCCTCGGATTGAGTATGCACACAATGCTCACATTTCTGCTGCCACAGGGTTGTCCCCTTTTGAGGTGTCTTTAGGTTATCAGCTAATGAAGAAGAAGAGATTTCTGTAACCTCTGTACAACACCATATCCGCCGTTGCCAAAGGATTTGGGCCAACACTGTGGCAGCGCTGCAGCGCTCTACAGACAGGAATCGCCACTATGCGGACCGACACAGGGTTCCGGCGCCTGTGTACTCCCCAGCACAGAAGGTATGGCTGTCTGCTCGTAACATTTCCCTAAAATCATTTTCCAAGAAATTGTCCCCACAATTCATTGGTCCTTATGTGATCGACAAGATCATCAGTCCCATGGCTGTGCGCCTACACCTGCCCGCTTCTATGCACATCCATCCAACCTTCCATGTGTCTCATATCAACCCCGTCCAGACCAGTGACCTTGGATTTCCTACATTTTGGCAGTTTGGTTTGGCTCCTGAAAAAACTTCTGGATCCCCAACCTCTTCAGTAGCCTCCTGGCGGTACTGCAACCTACCTGAGACCTAGTAAGCACAACTTGGTTTTTCACATGTTTTTGAAGAAATCTTCCCAAAGTAACTCTTCTCTCTCTCACCAGTGAAGCCTAAGAAGCCAATGTGCCTTTCCGTGGTTGCCTGACCTAAGAAACCCTGAACTAACCCTGAGCTGTATTAATAAACCTTTTTCAACTTGATTTGCTCCTGAGTGTGGTTTGCATGTGAGTCAGACAAATCTCTAAAGAGATGACAGTAACGGCTTTTTTGAAGCGACGGGTTCTGTCTACGGAAAATACTTTGTTAGGTAATATTGGCAAAGAAAACCTTACAAAGGAAGAATGATGTTTACAATAAATGAAGCTAACCACAAAATATCCTGTGATTTGATGAGCTTTTACATATTGACGTGCAAATAAACAATACAGAAAAGAAGAAGACTGAAGGAATCACAAAATCTCTGAGGTGTGCATCTCTTGATTAGATATATTAAGGGATTTATTTATTTGGCTTCAGTCTAAAAGACAGTTCAACATTATTTTCTTTAATCATAAATCAAAAACTTTCAGTTTTCTTAGACTAATAACAATATTGAATGTGTGATGTCTCATATCCATATTTGAACCTTAGTAATGCAGGCAATGTGACAAAATGTAAAAGTGTTAGACTAAGTCAATATATAGGCTACCCCTATATTTTTTGTCCTAGCAGTGTTAAATTGTATTTAGCATTTTCTTTAGAATCAATGTTTGTTTAAATTTGTTGTATTGTAAAAACCCTACTAGGTCCTAAACTCACACTAATTTGATTTGACAAATCAATGTGGGAGAGTTCTGTTATCAAAGGTCTTTGTATGTCTCTCTCTGGCACTGGGGACTCCAGATTTTGACTGAATTTTGCCCAGATGGAAGTATCTGGAACTGGCACTAGTGAAGCTATGAGTCCAAGAGACCTGGCATGATTTGTACAATTCTAACAATTCTATCCTGTCAGTAGCAATCAGATACTCAAACAGTGAGCACAGCCTGTTTCCAGTTTGGACAATGAGGTGAAAGTTACCACCTGGATAGGGTGCACAACTAAATCTCATCTTAAATGCACATACAATAAAAAAGGAAATGCATTTAACACAGTCTGTAATGTTGTGCAGTAGATGTTTAAGGTGCTGTACCACAAAGAGAAATTACATGGCACAGCTCAGGATTTCACAGCCAAACACCATTCCCTCTGATAACAGCCATAATGAGATAGATAAGCAACTGGCTCCAAGCAGAGCAGCGGGAAGCCATGCTGGCACATGTCCCCATCATTAAGCACATAATTCATGTTAAGATTGTGGTCAAAGTCATTCATTTTATTCTAAGGAAGCTGAAACTAACAGAACAACATTCATTCTTCAAGCCCATGCAAAAAAATAGGGAATCACCTACTCTTAAGATGTTAAGTCAGTGCCTTGGTAGCATAGCTCAAAAATGATTACACTTTATTAAACAGCTACACCTTACATGAACTATAGGATAGAAAATTTAATCATGCTGTAATTAAACTTTCTAAAATAAATATATCAACAAAGTCAATTATACAAAGGAGTATAAACTACACCAGAACAACAATGTTGATGGAATTTTAAATGCCCATTTAAAATGGTTCATCTTCATCAAAACACTTTCTCTTCATTTAGATGTCAATTTAATACAAATAAAGCTAACTCCCATTAAACTGGCTTGATGTGATATTATGTCTTTCACACTTCAATAATAAAACCAGGCCCATAATTTCCTTTACATGGGTTTTGATTAAGTTCGTACCTAAACATTTCATTAGCTCATGCCATGAACTATGTCAAATGTTAATTGGGTGATATAAATAGCAAACAAAGTGAGTGTGCTCTCTTCCTTCTTGCCAGTGATTTCAGTTCATGGTTGTTGGACCACATGGTGCACTATTTCTTAGTACTAGGCATGCTACTCTAAAACCCTTTAGCCACATTTGCATTTAAATCAATTTACCAGTCATATCAACTTAAGTTTATGTTTGGGGAGAATGTTTGCAAGAGCTTTTCATGGTAGTTCGCTAAACTATGTGAATCTGCTTACAATAATTGCATTTTCCATTGTCCTAATAGTTTAATTTTATTAAAATTTCAACAGTTTTACATTACAATACACAGGTAAGGTACAAAATCCAGAATACTGAAAAGCAACACAAAACATACACTGACATGAAAACGTAGTTGGCCCCGTTAGAGATTTCTTCTTTTCATGCTTTTGCCATATTTTTCACTGTTTCAGATCATCAAACACATTTTAATATCAGAAAAATGATAACTTGAGTAAATACAAAAAGCAGTTTTCAATTGATGATTTAATTTAATAAAAGGTAAAAAACCTATCCAAAACCAACCCGACCCAATGTGAAAAAGTGCCCCCTAAAGAAACCCCTAAAAAAACCTAATGACTGTTTTTGTCACCCTTGACAGCAACAACTGCCATCAAGTGTTTGTGATAAGTAAGTATTTTACTAAAGAGGAATTATGGCCCTCTCCTAGAGTTGTTTTGAGTCAGCCACATTGGACGTCTTCACCCTGAACAACCTTTATCATAGGTTATGCAGCATCTCAGTCAGATTTAAGTCCATACTTTGACCAGGCCACTTCAAAACGTTCATTAGGTTTCTTTAATCCTTTTAGAGGTTGACTTGCTGCTGTGCTTTGGATTATTATCCTGCTGAATAAATCAGTTCAATTCAGTATTTTTTATATAGCGCCAATTCACAACACGTCATCTCAAGGCACTTCACAGAGTCAATTCAATCAAATCATACAGATTTCAAGTCAGGTACATACAATCCAATTAATCCTAACTATTGAGCAGTGCAGTCAGATTCAGTTACTTATTCAAATTGGTTAAAATGTTTTTCTATCTAAGGAAATCCAGCAGATTGCATAGAGTTAGTGACTTGTAGCAGTCATTCCTGCTGGATGAGCATTTAGCGACAGTCGTTGGCTGTGACTTTGCAGCAATCCCTTATACTGAGCATGCATGTAGCGACAGTGGAGAGGAAAAACTCCCTTTTAAAAGGAAGAAACCTCCAGCAGAACCAGGCTCAGTGTGAGCAGCCATCTGCCACAACCGACTGGAGGTTGGAGAGAACAGAGCAGAGAAAGAAAAAGAATATAGAAGCACTGATCCAAGAGTATGTTCTATGGGAAGGAAAAATAAATGTTAATGGATGCAGCTCGTTTAGTGGTTTCATCAAGGAAGAAAAAACAGATAAACTCTGTGCCAGTTTTCAAATTTAGAGTATGAGAGCGAGCACATATAGTTAGTCGCAGTAAAAGCTCAGTCAGTAGCTATGTCTAGGAGAAATATAGGGTTAAACACTGAAAGACAGGGCCAAGAGTATCATCAGTAGAAGGTGAGCATTAAGTTGTTGGCAGCAGAAGTTTGAACGATGCCCCCTCCAGGAAGGTGTCATAGGTCGATACAGAGTCAGGCCAGGTGTAGCTTCTAGGAAGAGAAAAGAGAGAGAGTATTAACCTAAAAGCTGAAATAACAGCAAATAATGCAAAATTGGAGAGTAGTATGAGAATGTAGCAGAGAGAGTGAAAGTGGTCATTATGTCCTCCAGCAGTCTTAGCCTATAGCAGCATAACTAAAGAGATGGCTAAGGATAACATAAGCCACTCTAACTGTAAGCTTTATCAAAAAGGAAAGTTTTAAGCCTAGCCTTTAAAGTAGACAGGGTGTTTGCCTCACTGACTAAAACTGGGAGCTGGTTCCACAGGAGAGGAGCCTGATTACTAAAGCATCTGTCTCCCATTCTATTTCTAGAGACTCTAGGAACCACCAGTAAACCTGCAGTCTATGGACGAAGTGCTCTGTTAGGAATATATGGCACAATCAGATCTCTGATGTATGATGGAGCTTGACCGTTAAGGGCTTTATATGTGATGAGGAGAATTTTAAATTCTATTCTGAATTTAACAGGGACCAAATAAAAGGAAGTTAAAATAGGAGAAATATGATCTCTCTTTTTTATTTTCACCAGAACTCTTGCTGCAGCATTGTGGATCAGCTGAAGGCTTTTAACTGCATTTTATGGACATCTTGATAGGAAGGAATTACAATAGTCCAGCCTTGAAGTAACAAATGCATGGACTAGTTTTTCAGCATCACTCCTGGATAGGATATTTCTAATTTTGGCAATGTTCCGGAGGTGAAAGAAGGAAATCCTAGAAACCTGTTTAATATGGGATTTAAATGACATGTCCTGGTCAAAAATAACACCAAGGTTTTTTACTTTATGATCGGAGGTCAATTTAATGCCATCCAGGTTAAAGGATTGACTAAGCAGTTTCTTTTTCAAAGACTCCGGTCTAAAGATGACAGCTTCTGTCTAGTTTGTATGTCTTCAAGACATGCTTGTAGTCTATCTAACTGGTTGGACTCATCAGGATTTATGGATAAGTAAAGCTGAGTATCATCAGCATAACAGTGAATATTTATCCCATGCTGTCTGATAATTTTACCAATTGAAAGCATATATCTAGTGAACAGAATTGGCTCAAGTATTGAACCCTGTGGTACTTCACAATTAACCCTGGAGTTTGAAGATGATTTATCATTTACATGAACAAACTGGAATCTATCAGACAAATAAGATTTAAACCAGCCTAGTGCTGTTTTCCTGATCCCTACAGCATGTTCCAGCCTTTCTAAGAGAATATTGTGATCACCTGTGTCAAATGCGGCACTGAGATCTAACTGGATACGTATAGACACAAGTCCATTATCTAAGGCTAGGAGAAGATCATTAGAGACTTTCAGCCAAGCTATTTCAGTGCTTTGATGAGCTCTGAAACCTGACTGAAACTCTTCAAAAAGATCATTGCTGTGTAAATGCTCACGCATTTGATTTGCAACTATTTTCTCAAGAATTTTAGATAAGAAGGGAAGATTGGGTATAGATCTGTAATTTATTAAATCATCTTGATCAAGCGAAGGTTTCTACAGTAAAGGTTTAATTACAGCTTCCTTGAAAGCCTGTGGTACATATCAATTTACTAAGGATAGATTAATCATGGGGCTGTACATTTTCCAAGCTGGAAAATGGGGCTGGTAATCAGAAGGAACACTTCCTTAAATAATTTGGTTGGGATTGGGTCTAACATACAAGTTGAAGGTTTGGATGAAGCTAATATTTTTGATAACTCAGGAAGCTAAACAGGATCAAAACAGTTCAAACACAGATCAGGTTGTACAGTTACTTCCAATGTTGTCTCGCTTGCTGAAGATGAAGTAACCATCTTCAGGAGTATGCCAATGATTTTGTTTTTAATAGAATTAATTTTATTTAAAAGAATCCCATAAATTCATGACTGCCGAGAGCTAAGGGAATGGATGTCTCAACAGAGCTATGACTCTGTGTAAGTTTAGTAACTGTACAAAAAAAAAAAACTAGGATTATTCTGGTTCTCTTCTTTTAGCCTATGAGAAATAAGCTGTTCTAGTTTGGAGAAAGTCAGTAGACAACAGTAGACTATTTTTCCAGATTAAAGGAATCCTCTATGTGTGTAGAGCCTCATTTTGCTCTCCAATTTTCTAACATTGTGCTTTAAAGTATGCAGCTCTGAATTAAACCAGGGAGCCAGTCTCCTTTGAATACACCTTCTTTTTCAAGGGGGCTGCATTTTCTAATGCACCACAGAATGAGGAAGCAACACTATGAAACAGAAACAGAATCTTTAAATGTTGTTACAGCGTTGTCTGATAATGATCTACTATAATGAAATTTTCTTTCAGGTGTGGAGTACTCGGTTAAATTAAACTCAAAGGTTATTAAAAAATGATCAAACAGGACAGGGTTATGAGGAAATATTGTTATGTCTTTACACTCCAGAGAATGAAGACAAAGGTGGTTAAGTTTGCTAATGTTTGCTAATGTTTTGAGCAAAGCCAATTGAGTCTAAGATAGCATTAAAGGCTATATTTTACTTTCAGTGTCAACATGAATGTTAAAATCCCCCACTATAATAACCTTATCTGTATTTAAGACTAAATAAAATAAAAAGTCTGAAACTGATCTAAAAATTTAGAGTAAGGGCCTTGTGGACAGTACAAAACAACAAACAGAAGTGGTTTTATTGCTTTGCAATTTGGATAAGGAAAACTAAGGATTAACTATTCAAAAGAGTTGTAGCTATTAATTGGTCTGGGACTTATCAGTAAATCAGACTAAAAGATGGTTGCCATTCCTCCTCTAACCCTAATCCTAACCCTCCAGTATTTCAAGGTATGTGAAAATTTAAATAAATCACAAATCAAATTATTAACTAGCAACGTCTTAGAAGAGAGAGATTTTATGTTCAGTAAGCCACATTTAATTGTTTTATTTTTCTTTTCAATCTGAGTTGTTTTTATTTTTATGAGATTTTCATGATTTACTCATTTTAGATTATTTTTTAATCTATTCAATTTTGGTCTTGTGCGAGACACAGTCTTAATAGGGTAATGGGTGGGTAGCAGTACATAAGCTGCAGAGAGGAGTGTTAAACTACGACCCTGCTTCCTGGTCTGAACCCTGGGTTGTCAGAGTTTTGGAGAAATAATAAATTCAGCCAGATTCCTAGAAAGAAGAGCTACTCCATCCAAAGTGGGGTGGATGCTGTCTTTCCGGATCAGACCAGGTTTTCCCCAAAATGTTTGCCAATTATCAATGTAGCCCACACCTTTTTCTGGACACCACCTAGACAGCCAGCGGTTGAATGACAGCATGCGGCTAAACATGTCGTCACTGGTCAGATCAGGAAGGGGACCAGAGAAAATTACGGAGTCCGACATTGTTTTGGCAAACTTACACACCGACGCAACACTAACTTTGGTGACCTCGGATTGGCGTAACCAGGTGTCATTACCGCAGGCGTGAATAACAATCCTACTGTATTTATGCTTTTCCTTATCCAGCAGTTTCAGGTAGGATTTGATGTTGCCCATTCTGGCCCCTGGCAAACATTTGACCATGGTCCCTGGTATCTCTAGTGTCACGTTTCTGACTATGGCGCTGCCAATTACCAGAATTGGCTTCTCAGCGGGTGTGTTGTTGAGCGGGGAAAATCTGACAGACAGGTTGGTGCTTACCTGTGGACTGGGATCTAGGACTATGGTTTCTTCGTATCGTCATGCAGCCGGCCTGAGGCCTCGGCTGTGCAGGCTCTGCTGAAGGACGGCTATGGGGAGCTACCCTCAGAGGAGTAGCTGAACATCTGACACAGAGAGCAGGAGAGAGGAGGAGACTCAGAGAGAGAAACAGCAGAGCGGGTAGCCATGGTGGAGCAAACGCTATGCTAGCGACCCATTACCACTACGAGAAAAAACGTTTTTTGGAGACTCGGAGGGTCTCCAAACGTTAAATAAAGCAACAGAAAACATGTGTTTTAACTTGCTTATGTATTAGAACAAGTCAGAGATATCACAGTAAAGAGAAATGAGATCAATCGAGAGAGCCTTCACACACCAAACAATCCACCGAGTGCAACAGTGAAAACAGGAAGTGACAAATACACCTTACCATGCCTCACCTGCTGAAGTATTTGTTTTAGCACAAATAAACCCAACTGTGCTTCAGTTTAAGGTCACAAACTGATACTCTCCTACAGGATTTTTTAGAAAGAAGAATTTATGGTTCTATCAATTACGGCAATTCGTCCAGGTACTGAAGCATCATGTTTGACTCTCAATAAGATGTTCAATGTATTCTTCATTTGTGGATAAATGCTACTGTGATTTGCTGAATCCCAAAGCATTAAATGGCTTTATAAATCTTAACCTTATAAACAGATTCTGGTTCTGTTTTTGAATTTCTTTACATCGGCCGTGATGTGCTACTTTCAAAATGTTTTACCCCATCCATGTAATCAGACCAGAGTTCAAGTCACTTCTTGATTGTACGTCTGGTTTTAATCAGGCCTGGCTCTGACTAAAATTTTAATTCTGCTTTTGTTGTTAACCACAATTAAATAATGATTCAACAAGGCGAACAATACTTTTTCATAAATGGAAACTGTATTTTGTATTTACTTAGTACCTTCGAATGTCAGTGATTACTCTAAATCGATTGTTCTTTAGATCAAAAAAAGCTTTCCATTCACTGGAAAAATGAAACCAGTAAAATATCATCAGAAAAGTAGATACCTCGTGACAAAATCCATTTATATCCAAAAAATATGACTTTGTATCAAAGGGCTTTTTCTACCATTTCTGTCATTACTTTCACCCACCCTACTACAATAAACCTGGTGCCAAAAGAGATTTATTTTAGCGTATTCATATTAATTATTAGAATGAAACTGATTAAACAGAGCAGGCAACTAATGGGAAAAAAGGACTGGGGGTTCAAAATATTCATTTTAGGCACTCATCAAGTTAATCAATTTTCAGAAAGATTGGAATAAAAAAGAACATATAGGACTATTGACTGCTAAGCATTACCATGGCAACATCCAATGTTCTCTCTTATTTTCTCTTGTTTATCTCCGTTGCTTCGAATCTTGAGAAGGTGGGAGGGCAGAAGATGGGAAATGGAGTGAGGGAAAAAAGGCATAAGTTAAGGTTTGGCTGGCCAGTGGGCAAAATAGAAGCTTGCTGCTCTTACCATTTGCACTAATGTTTTTTAGTAATAGAAACATGATTTATCTGGAAACAATATGTTATATGGATTATGTGGTAGGGAAAAAAATTATAAAAACATTTGACTACAGATAGGAATAAGTAAGAATAAATATTCAACAAAAGTAGTCAAGATATTTAGCATTGAGGTACACAAACCAACTGTCTAATCTGTCTCATCGATCCACTCCATTAGTACTTATAATTTGCTAATATGCAACATTGTGACCTGGCAACACACACACATCATCTGATATTGTGTGACCCACTTTTTTTTACATTGTCTCCTTCAATGTTCTTTAAAAAGAACAATAATGCAAAACAATTCAAAAGTCATATTGAGTGTTAATAACCCTTGTTTAAAATGATGAGGGAAGTCATTCCCATGACTTTGAAAGGGTACATCCAACTCTGACTCTCTGTTTAAACTACTGCCTGCCAACACTGCCACCTGTTCGAGGTCCTTGGTGTTAGTAATGGGATCTGTTTAAAAGTAGGCAGTCAGACTAGAATCAACACTTAATTTTGCACACGATACTTGATGTTGCTTTGAAAGATTTGTGCATATTAGTACATTTGGCATCATTGTGCTTTACTGGATTGAGTGCAAGTGGACAGTTTTATTCCCATTGCTTTCTACACAATGGAGCCCAAGATTCTTTTACTAAAAACTTCTTAGATGATTTGGTGCCACAATTTCAGAGTCAGGCTGTTATAATTGGAAGACCAGCTGTTGTGCATATAGACAGCAAACTGAATTCAAAATCTTCATATTTTTTTTTTTTTACTATTGTTTAGGAATTGTTCAAAAACTGTATACAAGGTATATGTAAATATACAAGGTAATGATGATAGCTTTCTCCAACAAGAACATATTTATAACCATTAAGTCACATTTACTTACTACCTGCTATAAAAAAACGTGTTTTTTGTTTCTAATATCACGTTAAATAAATCCTACTTTAAGCTAATTGTTCTTTGATCTTTTTCTTTGATGTAATTGAAAATGCTAGCCTCTAAATATGAAAAACTAATCAAAAATGATTTGCTAAATACTTCCCCCAGTGAAACCCTAACCCAGTGTGAAAAATAAAAAAAATATCAAAAACAAAATCAATTAAGTATAGGTAAGTGCAATCGTAGCAGGGTATCTTAAACAGCAGCTTTACAAATTTCGGTAGAAAAATTTGGTCTGGTGGTTCTTTTGATCTTGACTTACAGTTTGTATTATGGTAGCAGCCTGAAAAGTGCATGGAAGCAAACTTGAGGCCCCGGGAAAAATATGAACTTTGATGGGATTTACAGAGATTATGTTACAATACTTTTAGCTGCGCTCATTCAATGCATGAAATATGCTGATTTAGCGTATAAAAGAAGGATCTCTCAACTGCTTGTGCAAAGCAAATATCTACACTGAAAACTGAATTGCCAGTAAAGTATTTTAATTTTGTGTGCTTATTTGTTTAGTAGTGTAGGTGTTTGTGTTGCCTCAAATTGTAAAAAACCTTCAAGGACTATTGTGCATCATGTCCATATGTAAGCTTACTTAGGAGTCAGGGGACCCCAAAGCGCTTTACACTACAATCAGTCATCCACCCATTCATACACTGACAGTGGTGAGCTACATTGTAGCCACAGCTGCCCTGGGGCAGACTGACAGAAGTGAGGCCGCTATACAATCTGTGCCACAGGGCCCACTGACCACCATCAGCAGGCAAGGCATGTGAAGTGTCTTGCCCAAGGACACAACAACTGAGGCGGACGGAGCGGGGGTTTAAACCAGCAACAGACCTTCACATTTTTACCTTATAGTTTAACTTATTATTCAATGAAAATCAATGTACTTATTATACTGGATTGGGTAATAACTGGATTAAACAAGAATGTAGTGAATTGTCTTAAATTGCATTGGAAGTGCATTTGAATCTGACACTTTAATTACAATTGAATTGATTTGGACTAATTTACCTTTCTGTAAGCAACTTTAAGATGACTTTGCAATGAACTGGATACAAATAAAACCAAGGTAATTTGGTAACTTGTATATATTTTCTAAGTATGACAACACCACAAACAGGTTTTATATTTGTAAAGACAGGAAATGGCTAACTGACTATCATTCTAAGACAAAACAGTTATTTTTAAAGTAGACTGAAGCAAAGACGACAACTCACAGGGTAAGATAGAAGAAGACATCAATGGTGGCTGATATCTTGGTATAATGTATTCCTTTGGCTTGTTATCACTTAATAGGCAAACCTAGAGTTTATTCGAGTACTGTGTTTCATTCATCTCTATAATGAACCTGAAGCAACAATGCAGAATTAGCACATACAGGGGTTGGACAATGAAACTGAAACACCTGTCATTTTAGTGTGGGAGGTTTCATGGCTAAATTGGACCAGCCTGGTAGCCAGTCTTCATTGATTGCACATTGCACCAGTAAGAGCAGAGTGTGAAGGTTCAATTAGTAGGGTAAGAGCACAGTTTTGCTCAAAATATTGAAATGCACACAACATTATGGGTGACATACCAGAGTTCAAAAGAGGACAAATTGTTGGTGCACGTCTTGCTGGCGCATCTGTGACCAAGACAGCAAGTCTTTGTGATGTATCAAGAGCCACGGTATCCAGGGTAATGTCAGCATACCACCAAGAAGGACGAATCACATCCAACAGGATTAACTGTGGATGCAAGAGGAAGCTGTCTGAAAGGAATGTTTGGGTGCTAACCCGGATTGTATCCAAAAAACATAAAACCACGGCTGCCCAAATCACGGCAGAATTAAATGTGCACCTCAACTCTCCTGTTTCCACCAGAACTGTCCTTCAGGAGCTCCACAGGGTCAATATACACGGCCGGGCTGCTATAGCCAAACCTTTGGTCAATTATTCCAATGCCAAACGTCGGTTTCAATGGTGCAAGGAGCGCAAATCTTGGGCTGTGGACAATGTGAAACATATATTGTTCTCTGATGAGTCCACCTTTACTGTTTTCCCCACATCCGGGAGAGTTACGGTGTGGAGAAGCCCCAAAGAAGCGTACCACCCAGACTGTTGCATGCCCAGAGTGAAGCATGGGGGTGGATCAGTGATGGTTTGGGCTGCCATATCATGGCATTCCCATGGCCCAATACTTGTGCTAGATGGGCGTGTCACTGCCAAGGACTACCGAACCATTCTTGAGGACCATGTGCATCCAATGGTTCAAACATTGTATCCTGAAGGTGGTGCCGTGTATCAGGATGACAATGCACCAATACACACAGCAAGACTGGTGAAAGATTGGTTTGATGAACATGAAAGTGACGTTGAACATCTCCCATGGCCTGCACAGTCACCAGATCTAAATATTATTGAGCCACTTTGGGGTGTTTTGGAGGAGCGAGTCAGGAAACATTTTCCTCCACCAGTATCACGTAGTGACCTGGTCACTATCCTGCAAGAAGAATGGCTTAAAATCACTCTGACCACTGTGCAGGACTTGTATATGTCATTCCCAAGACGAATTGACGCTGTATTGGCCGCAAAAGGAGGCCCTACACCATACTAATAAATTATTGTGGTCTAAAACCAGGTGTTTCAGTTTCATTGTCCAACCCCTGTACATTCCATCGATTAGTGTTGCACAAGCCTCAATAGCACTACACCAAATGGTCTAAACAGTACTTATTACAGCCTCTGGAAAATGGAAATTGTATGTCTTTAATACTTGTATTTGACATTTTTCTGACTGAAACATTAATCCCAGATAGACACCATTTTTGCATTTATTTATCATCATGAGCAGAAAAAAAGATCAAGAAAATGCAGTTTCCAACAAAGGTCACCAACCATAGACCAGGTAAAAACATTAAAGGTGGATAGGAACTACCTGACAAAGCCGGTTGTTAATGTGTCTTTGCCTTTAACTTCAAAGCCTACAAAGCAAATAGTGAACCTCATTTTCAAAGCTAATAACTGAAATTCATGCTTTGCATTTTTACAAGAACACTTTAAGCCAGTTCCAATTCATTTTGTTTATGAAATTAGTAATGGTGACTGTCAGATTTGTATTCGGCTAAAAAAGCATTTTCTTTTAGGTTTGTATGGTGAAGTGGGCATTTACCACTATTTATGGGCAGTATTTCAGGTCAAACCTGAAATAATGCCCATAAATAGCCACAATAGAACTAGAGAGACAGAAAGACATTTTTAACATTTACATTGTTTACATTCAGTTTTAAACCTTAGTGATATGTGATAAGCAGAATCTAATGACTGAAGAGTATGTGCAGAGGCCTCCATATTTAAAATGTCCACATAATCTAGAAGATGCAGAGTTTGTGTATATTATTTCAAGTTTTTCTGATCTTTTCCAAATGTATGTGTTGATAGCATTTTACAGTCTGTCAGAATTTAAATTATTCTGCTGCACGGTAACGCAGTTGGTAGCACTGTTGCTTTGCAACAAAAAGCTCCTGGGTTTGACTTACGGCCAGGGGTCTCTCTGCATGGAGTTTGCATGTTGTCCCCATGCATGCGTGGGTTCTCACCAGGTACTCCAGCTTCCTCCCACAGTCCAACAACATGACTGTTAGGTTAACTGGTCTCTCTAAATTGCCCTTAGGTGTGAATGAGTGTGTGCATGGTTGTCTGTCATGTATGTCTCTGTGGTGCTCTGCGTTGGATTGGCGACTTGTCCAGGGTGTACACTGCCTCTCGCCCGTATACTGCTGGAGATAGGCACCAGCATCCCCGTGACCCACTATGAAATAAGCAGTATAGAAGATGAATAAATGAATGGAATATTAAAATAATTCTGTACAATATTGTTTGTAATTTTGTTCATTTTTTATTAATGGTTATTTATTATTGTTTCTATTTATGTATGCTTGCTAATATTACCTAGAGGTGCACCTTTAATCTGTCCTGCCACTGAAACTATTTAATTTCACCCAAGGTGGATGATAAAGTTAATCTTATCTCTATATTAATAATTGTACGATTGTTATAGAAGTTTATGTGCTCATTTACTCAACTATTTAAGGGGTGGATCCCTGCATGATTGAGCCGGTAGCGTATTATTTGCTGTTTATTATACGGAGAATATCTCTCAATGGGGGGTTTTCATTGACGTCACTGAAGTCACAGCCTCACTTTGAGTCCGCCATCTTGGGTGCCTCTGTATCGCTTCATGCTTTTCACAACACTGCAACACTGCATACTTTTCCGACCATGGGAAGTGTCTAGAGTTGTTACAGCCTCCTGATAAGGCCATGTACCTCAAGAAAATTGTGGTCATTAACAAGGTGGATCCATATGTTGGTGTGTTTAGCACAAATCAGGACGATTGGCCGCACAACTATTTTTTCATAGCCACAACATAGGCAAAAATCCATGATGAGTTAAATATAGCATTTTATTGGATAATTACATAATAGTTGTATTACTAGATAATACATTTACAGTATAACAGTAAAGGTAAATTGAGCCTACATCTAGCTGGTCAAGGAGTGAGAGCGTAGCTTACTGAAGTAGGTTACAGAGCAGAGTGCTGGGTGGCAGTGCTGAGTGTTGCCACCCAGCTTAGAATCAACTGATCAGCTCACGGTCTTGGCAGACCACTTTCCAAAGTATTATTACAATAAATGAAGACGAACTTTATTTATTTACCTGTCACAAAATGTGCTCTGCACACAGTGGCATGAGTGAGGTTCAGGCCGTCCCAATCCGCCCTGGATATCCAGTTCAGCCACAGTAGTCGACATTGTGTACTGATCGTTTTTGTTATCTCACACTGATTTTTTATCACAGCTGGCAGACGATAGAATGAACGTTGGTCTTGACCATCACGCACAGCACAACCCACAATTAAGCAAGTATTCCCCACAGTTAAATAGAATCGTCCAGAGTTTTGCTTCACTGATCATGCTAAAACAACGAAAACAGGCTGCAGCTGCCTTCCAAGATGGTGATTGTGAAGTACGCTCACATGACCATGATGTTATGTGAAAACCACCCCATTCTCTCTTTCTTTCCAACATCATGCCTTCTTGAGATACTCCAAGGCTCACTAATAGTCATCCTCACTGCTCTTAACATCTCACAATAGGAGCTCTCTTAAGGCCTAAGATGCTTTGTGAATGACTTTTATCATACAGAGGGAAAATTCTAAGAAAAATCTTAGAATTCCGGAAACGCTAAGATTTATATTAGAATGACGTCACTAGGAGCTACTTTTAGTCTTAGGATTCTTTGTGAATACGGGCCCAGGTCATTTGCCCTGTACATACCAGTGAGTCAAATGCTATATCAGAACACAACTACAGGTATTGCACACTTTACCATACAAGCCATTTTAAAAACATAACTCTGCCTTTGGCCACGAAACATCAGCTCATGATCGGCCATAGTATGTTTTCATCAAGCTGTGAAAAAAACTCTCTCGAGGTTGCACAAGTCTCAATAGTCCCTCTAGATGTCCTTAAAGAGGAGATAGCAGTTAGCCTGTGTCAGAAGTACCCAGATCTTGCTGTTGTTATTCTAGCACAGAATGTATCTGCTAATGGCATCAGTTTCATAACTGGTGTGATAATAGTGCATGGATTTGTTGGAGGACTTCCAGACTTTGCCGAAATTTTGCAGATGTGTGTTTTGAAAGATGAATTTACCTTCATAGTAAATAAATTGAGCTCATGGTACAGAGGATACTACAGATCCTTCCAGTTGGATCCTTCTCCAAGAGATGTTTCTGTGATCGAACTGTCAACTTGTGGATCACTTCCCCATCTGGTATTATAAAGTTCTCAGTCTACAGATGGTTGCTTTGAAAAGATACATACATTCTTCACGTAATACTGAGGGAATCCTTGGGTGTTTATGGTAACCCTAATTTGCATGAGATATTTAGATACCATTTTCTCTGTACATCCACTGATTCTTTTGACTGGGTAGCATTTGTGTAGCTTTGTGTAGCTTGGTATAAAGAGATTAAATCTAGGTGGCGGTAGCATTCCTCTGTCATAGTCAAAAAATAAATCCTACAGTTTAAAAGCCGTCTTATTTACAGTGTATTGTGTGTATTTGAAATACATTTTGATATTGAAATCACAAGGACAATCATTTTAGAAGTTAAATGGCTTGTAGGAACAATAGTCGGATTATAGTCTTATTTTTAATTCCAACCACAAACTTCAAGTCTTAGAAAGCTATGCAATATACTAATCTATACCAACCCAACCAGTTGATATATAGATGAGAAAATGGTTTCAAGCATCATGTCTTCACCATTCAGTGGTTCTCGGGGCCGCCTAGTACCTTTGTCATGTAAGGGTCTCTTCCAGCTCCATTCCGACAAACCTGATTCAATCAAGAGCTTAAATGGTTGAAAAACATCTACCTGATCAGAGTGATCAGAGTTCTTGGCCACTCATTCATTTAGCAGTAGTGCAGACAGAACAAAAACATTTAAGGACAAGGGTTCCTTAAATGAGTTGAAAACCATTGAATGGGAAGAGAGTACTGTGAACAATATTAGACTACATTTAATTGATGTGGAAGTGCAATAAAATATTTGACTGTATGTGTCCCTGAGCTCAATATAAATATGCATTTTTCCACTTAAATTCATGTGTAGTTCCCCAAATTCTTATCTGTGGAATATCCTCTTTTTCAGTTATGCACATTGCATTTATAGACAAAGACTTAACAATAGAGTTTTGACTAAATATGAACAGGTTCCAAACATAATTTGAAGAATGGAATATGGAAGATGTGGCCGAATCTGTCTTGTCTGTCAGTGGTGACATAATAAACCACTTAGAATGAGAAAATAAATCCAGTGATCCAGAAGATCTGCGAAGTGGATCCAGTGAAACCAATATATTGAAACTGTTTGCTAGGCTTTACGTTATCAGTGCTGAAAACTGATTAGCTCATGCCTTCCTTATTTGATTCAATGATTCGTGAATTTGTGAAGGAAAAATAAAAAAAAAATTTAAAAATCAGCATTCCTCAATCATGTCAGCTAGAGTTGAACCTGAGTGGCAGAATACAGATTTACAGAGAAAGGGCTTGCTGTTTACTGAACACTTGGCGTGGATCATGATACTCAGGTGGAACCTCCAAATGGTTAGTGGATTCAGTCTCCTCAGGCGATGTCGGTGTGGAGGTTGGGGGAACAGCGGACTGTGAACAGGTAGAAAGGCAGAATGAAGACCAGGAGAGAATACCAGACATAGTCCAATCGAGGTGGGGATTATGTAGACTCAGCCAGCTGAACCCCAAAACAATTGAGGAATGAGAGATAGAAAAGATGTAAAAGGATATTATCTCCTGATGGTTACCTGAGAGCACAAGTTGCAAATGTTCAGTGCGATGTGTTATGTGAGGCAGTTCCTTCCCGTCTAAGGCCTCGGCTCTGATTCCAAGTTTCTCCACCAGTGTACTGTCAATGAGATCACGTTCACAACCTGAGTCGACAAGAGCAGTAAGTTCATGTGAAGAATGGGACAGCAGGATCTTGGCAGGAAGTATTAGGCAGGTACATGTAGGTATCTTGGTATGGTCCATCAGATGTGGGTCTTTGCAGCCAACAACAGAACA
Source organism: Girardinichthys multiradiatus (assembly GCF_021462225.1). Lineage (NCBI taxonomy): Eukaryota > Metazoa > Chordata > Actinopteri > Cyprinodontiformes > Goodeidae > Girardinichthys > Girardinichthys multiradiatus. The sequence goes on from NC_061814.1 coordinate 18,120,037, forward strand.
TCTGCTGTTGAGGGTAGCTATTGTAAAGTGCGTGTAGGTTAAACCACCCAGCGAGACGTGGTCCTCTACTGAAAATCAAGTGGGTGGAGCTATACTTCAGTCAGGAGGGACTCAGGTAATGTTGCTAGGTTCCAGTGTAATTGTGATGTCACAAGCTTTTGAAAGTGCATGTTTTCTAGAAAAAAAATAAACATTTATAGCCAAAAAACAGCTGAATGTTGTTGGTTTTTTTTTGCATTTGAATTGTTTGTAGAAGCATTAGAGACCCAAATAATCAGTCCCCTTTAATAAAGTGCTGTTTCGAGAAAACTTGTGATTTATCCCCCTCTGTTTTTTTCCTATTTACAGTTTTGTTTTTCCAATTTCACCTGATTTTGATTTGACAAACTAAAATCAATTAGGACTAAGTTAACCACATCAAGTTCCATTTACTTAATAATCCGGGTGAAGAGGAGGACAGGAAGTCCGAGGGGCTTGCTTGGCGGGTGGTGGCTCTCTTTTCAGCTGCCTGGGGTGAAAATCTGCTCCTCGGACTGGCCTCAGACTCACACAGGAAGGCATGCGATGATGTGGGTCCTATGCCTTCTTCTCCCAATGGCAATGAAGGGGAAGGCACTTTGTCATCTAATTAGAGATGGTTCAGATTCTTTTTCTGCAGAAGCTCAGACAGAAATGTAATGGTCTTATTTCCGGTTGGGATACAGTCGTCAGATGCACAACAGACCCTACTAAAGTTTTTGGGTTCAAAGGTTCTTTGAAGAAGTAGTCTAACTCGGCCAGCGAAGTCAGACATCCACACACAGGAGAAAAATTGAAAAGATTTATTATTACAGATTTGGTTATGGATCCAATTCACAAGTCCCATTCACAAGTTCACATGCGAAGGAGCACACCAGGTGGAGCTTCTTGAGGCTTGGTTGAGAGTTCTTGTGGTGTTCTTGGTCGAGGGTGAGCAGGGTTCACTTGCCTGAAGATTTAGGAGATGAAGGATTTGAGCTGTCAGCTGGAACTTGATCCACAAAGGTTTCTTGGAGGCTTGAGTTCTTTGACTGAGGCAGGATTCAAACAGAACCTTGGAGCCAGAACTAGAAAGTAGCAGGAGCTTGAGACCAGGACTTGAAAGTTACCTAGGAAGGAGCACACGAAGAGGCAAGTATATCTAGGACCTTCAACTTGGACACAAAACATCAGAGGTTGGCCAGAAGACATTACCACAAAGGGAAACACTCAGGCACTGGAGTGCTGACAGCTTCATCTTCTTATTCTCCTCCAGCTGATGGTAATTGGTAACACCCGCTACCCTCGGCACCGGAGGCTCTTGGCGGCATCTAGTGGTGAGTAAGTGTTAGCAGCAGGCAATAAACAATACATGGAACTCCCAGACTCCCATGACATTAAAGTGTCATGGGAGTCTGGGAGTTTTCACCTGTGACTATTCCTTCCCAGGGGTTTTTCTTGAAAAGTCATAATACTGTGCATTCTGAGATTTAGAGTTTTTACCAGGCTGTTGTTCTCTGTGTGTGTAGTTGTTTGTCCCCCCCCACCCATGACTGGCCCAAAAAAAAACATTATACAGGTCCTTCTCAAAATATTAGCATATTGTGATAAAGTTCATTATTTTCCATAATGTCATGATGAAAATTTAACATTCATATATTTTAGATTCATTGCACACTAACTGAAATATTTCAGGTCTTTTATTGTCTTAATACGGATGATTTTGGCAGACCCCAAGGTCTGGAATCGGCCCTTCTCCACAATCTTCCTCAGGGTCCGGTCACCTCTTGTTGTTGTGCAGCGTTTTCTGCCACACTTTTTCCTTCCCACAGACCTTCCACTGAGGTGCCTTGATACAGCACTCTGGGAACAGCCTATTCGTTCAGAAATGTCTTTCTGTGTCTTACTCTCTTGCTTGAGGGTGTCAATAGTGGCCTTCTGGACAGCAGTCAGGTCGGCAGTCTTACCCATGATTGGGGTTTTGAGTGATGAACCAGGCTGGGAGTTTTAAGGACCTCAGGAATCTTTTGCAGGTGTTTAGAGTTAACTCGTTGATTCAGATGATTAGGTTCATAGCTCGTTTAGAGACCCTTTTAATGATATGCTAATTTTGTGAGATAGAACTTTTGGGTTTTCATGAGCTGTATGCCAAAATCATCCGTATTAAGACAATAAAAGACGTAAAATATTTCAGTTAGTGTGCAATGAATCTCAAATATATGAATGTTAAATTTTCATCATTACATTATGGAAAATAATGAACTTTATCACAATATGCTAATATTTTGAGAAGGACCTGTATACCATCTTCCAGTTCCCTCTGGTTGGCAAAAGAGCCTTACTGCTGCATTGAAGCAAAATCTGAGAAATTAATGTAAACAGTCAAATGCCAGCATGTCATTGTCCGCATGACTATGCTCTATTAAAAGAGCAAAGGGTCATTTCTTTCTTCAAAAAGAACAAAAATTGCATAACTGGGCTGGTAGAGAGCTATTCAGCTCAAAGCCAGCAATGACATGAAACTGAGGAAGCTTTCACATAACAGGTGCATGTTCAGTATGCTTTTTACAAAATACATATATAAATTTGTCTATCTTCATAATTTGTTAAATTGTTAAGTCGACAAGTTAGTCATGCATGATAATTGTAGGTCTAGAGCTGCGTGCATCTACAGTATCTGGAGCTTGTAGTCACCCATTTCCCATTTCTGGATCTCCTGTGTTGTGCTCATCCATTTTGGGGGATAGACCAGCTGGGCTGCGCAGTTCGACATGTGTAGCTCAACAGACGTCGCAGCTCACGGGACGACACAATCTAGAGAGATAAAAGCTCGCAGGCGAACCTTTCCTCCACATGGCAATTCCCGGAAGATCTTGAAAGCTGGAAATCTCTCTGATACCCCGCCGACACACAGCGCAGGTGAAAAACCCACAGAGGTTTTATTTTCAAGGAGATGAGTTTCCTCTTTGTTGATTCAGTCGACTAAACGGTTCTTCATATTTTCCCCATTTTAAGTCTGATATCCTGAGGATAAATTATTCCCAGTAGCTTTATATGAACTTATGCATCTTCCACATATTTGCTGATTGTGGCATTACTCTGTTTTATCGGGAAACACATTATTAAAACTATGATTTTTAGATTGCAACCTAACTTATCCAGCTTTACAACTCTAAAAGACTGATGGCTTTTCAAAACTCTCCAGGAGTGGGAGTACTTCCGCTGACCAGTTGATTGCTGACTACATTCGTCGCTATATTAACACAAGATTATGCGAACATACTTACTGGGTTGGGAACAAACGTCTTTTAAAGCACATTTGATGAACATACTCTGCTTAATTTACACTGCTAAATCTCCATTAGTCAGTCAATTTAGTGCACAAGATAGGTTTAATTTTCATAATTTATAACTTTATGATCTGAAATTAGCCATAATTAATTACACCTTTCTCTTTTGCAGCATGTTAAAGTTTTCATTGCCCTATAATTTAAAGTATGTGGTTTCATATATGTTAAATATTTCAAGTTAATTCAACCTTTTTAGCATATACTTAAGTATGGAGTACAAATCACTTAAATGTCAAATAACTAGTGTATTAATTTAAGACTGATGATTAAAATGCTTTTTCCCTTCCTTTCCAATATGAAGAAAGGTGGTGCTCCAGTGTAATTATAATAATTTTACACTAAACGCCAACATTGTTGAATGTGATTGTATTCATTTGTCCTGTCTTAAAACTTCTCTTTAATCAAGAGATGACGGCAACAGCCTAGGCACAGAGAGTTCCTTCTACTGATCAATAGCTTCCTTCAATTTCAGGGAACACTGAGGCGTTCCTTGAATTCCTTTATGATGAATGGGGTCACTCCAAACCATTGACTGATACCCAACCAGCACCCCCAAATGTCAGATCATTAGTTTGGAAGTTGGAGTTAAGTGTTAATGAATACAATTAATATAAAGGACTGTCTAAGACTACTTTTACTAAGATAGTATATAGTGCAAAAGTTATTTTTCTTTTCAGCTTTGCATCTTTGTCCTTTTTTCCAAACCCTGAACTGGAGTTAGTGATAGACGTTTTAAATACAGGAACACAATTATATCCAAAATATAAAGTGTTGACTGAAATTGGTTCTGTTTGAACCTGAATTTACCCAGTCAACAAAATCAGTTTACAAAGGCTGAAAATTAAAGAAACAAAAACGCAATCAATGAAACAAAAGCTTCAGATAAGCAGATGCCTTTAACTGTGGTTTAATTTCAGTTATGTTTGTGGTGTAAGCTAGTAAAATCAGCAAATCTGACATGCACATTAGCAATTTAATTTTCATTTTTGACAATTTCTACTTCAATGTTTTTTTTTTTTTTAATCGTGATGGCTGATCAAAAGATCAATTTTCCCCCACAGTGCCGTTATCACAGTTCGTGGATACACCGTAATTTCCCTTGGCAAACAAACAAACTCTTTCTCTCTACTGTTTGGATGACATTTAGCTGCACTACACCTCTCTCCTCACCCAAGTGCCAGAAGATTACAAAAAGAATCTCTTATTTTTCTGACAAGGTCGACAACCAACATTCCCTACTTCATCGGTGCTTCCTATTACCCAATTACCTGAAAATATATCCAGTCTCCTGGGTGCTAAAGCTATGTTTTATATGCACTACATGCACCCTCTTGCAGCAGTTCGCATTTAAAGTGGTGTCAAGCAGAGAGTGGCCAGAGGGAAAGATATTTTCAGCAGACTCAATAAGATCAGCACACAGAGTATTCTCTTTAGAGTGATAGGACACAATCTGCCTTGCATTGTCAGCAAGACAAAGGATTGTCTTTTGTGCATTATTAGAACTTCTGATCAACTCACAGACAGAAAAGGTTAGTTCCTTTTTCTGAAAACGAAAATACTCTTGTCTGTGAAAAATGTTGTTGACTTTGCATTTGAACATCAGAAAGGTTGATTATACTTGTATAAAAAGTCATACAGCATCTACTGTGTAGCAGAAGAAATATTACAAGCCAGGATTCTTCAATGCATTAGGGAATGGGCAGGATATTAACTGAAGTAGGAATTCTGCATATATCAATTTTCTAAGTGTTTGAATTTGAGGCATCTCGACATTCCGTCATAGTTCTTCTTGGCATTTCTTGTAAACAATTTTTGCAACGTTTTACCGAAGAACATTGGTATTTCTAGACTTTCAAGTACTTTCTGTTTAATACAAACCCCATTGCAAAATGTTGTGATGTAGTTTCCAAGAGCTTTGATTGGATTTCTTTATATTATGTCCAAAGGTATACAGTTTAGCAATATACAAGCGCTTCATTGAAGAAAAGACGATGTGGATGAGCATGTTGTTGTGAAACAAATGTTTTCATCCCTGAGTACCAAATGGGCCTCTTGAAGTGTCTTTAAGGATTAACTCAATGTATTATTAATCTCACTGCTCTCTACTTGAATACACTTTGAGTTCTTGATCTAAAGAAAGTCAACAATGCTCCACAGTCAGAATTCACCTGCTGCCCCTTACAATGTGCACTTGGCATAAGGGAAAATCTCCACTCAGATTTGAGAGGGGAACAGTAAACTCCTCACGGTCAAGGATTTTTCCAAATTTTTCAAGCACATGCCGAGATTTTCATGCAAGGGCCAGGAATATTTTGAATCCAGTATCTAATATGTAGCCCGTGTTCCCCCGAGTCTCAACACGTGAATTTTAGAAAAGTCTGGTTCCTCAAAAGTCAACTTAAAACTTAAAAAAAGTGCGTGTCCAATTACATGGATAAAAGTTAGACCCGCACACAAAGCAGATTTAGAGCCATTACAACAATCACCTCTGCAGGTAATGTTTTTAAATTTAAGCAGTGTTACAGATTTTTTATCATACCTCAGTTTTTCACATTTAAAAAATATTGTTTTGGTTTGGCACATGGCTAAAATTGCTATATATATATATATATATATAGTGCCTTGCGAAAGTATTCGGCCCCCTTGAAATTTTCAACCTTTTGCCACATTTCAGACTTCAAACATGAAGTTATAAAATTCAAATTTTTTGTGAAGAATCAACAACAAGTGGGACACAATCGTGAAGTGGAATAAAATTTATTGGATGTGTAAAACGTTTTTAACATATAAAAAACTGAAAAGTGGGGCGTGCAACATTATTCGTTCCCTTTACTTTCAGTGCAGCAAACTCACTCCAGAAGTTCAGTGAGGATCTCTGAATGATCCAATGTTTTCCCAAATGACTGATGATGATAAATAGAATACACCTGTGTGTAATCAAGTCTCCGTATAAATGCACCTGCTCTGTGATAGTCTCAGGGTTCTGTTCAAAGCGCAGAGAACATCATGAAGACCAAGGAACACACCAGGCAGGTCCGAGATACTGTTGTGGAGAAGTTTAAAGCCGGATTTGGATACAAAAAGATTTCCCAAGCTTTAAACATCCCAAGGAGCACTGTGCAAGCAATCATATTGAAATGGAAGGAGTATCAGACCACTGCAAATCTACCAAAACTTGGCCGTCCCTCTAAACTCTCATCTCGAACAAGGAGAAGACTGATCAGAGATGCAGCCAAGAGGCCCATGATCACTCTGGATGAACTGCAGAGATCTACAGCTGAGGTGGGAGAGTCTGTCCATAGGATAACAATCAGTCGTACACTGCACAAATCTGGCCTTTATGGAAGAGTGGCAAGAAGAAAGCCATTTCTCAAAGCTATCCATAAAAAGTCTCGTTTAAAGTTTGCCACAAGCCACCTGGGAGACACAACAAACATGTGGAAGAAGGTGCTCTGGTCAGATGAAACCACAATCGAACTGTTTGGCCACAATGCAAAACGATATGTTGGTGTAAAAGCAACACAGCTCATCACCCTGAACATACCATCCCCACTGTCAAACGTGGTGGTGGCAGAATCATGGTTTGGGCCTGCTTTTCATCAGCAGGGACAGGGAAGATGGTCAAAATTGATGGGAAGATGGATGGGGCCAAATACAGGACCATTCTGGAAGAAAACCTGTTGGAGTCTGCAAGAGACCTGAGACTGGGACGGAGATTTATCTTCCAACAAGACAATGATCCAAAACATAAAGCCAAATCTACAATGGAATGGTTCACAAATAAACGTATCCAGGAGTTGGAATGACCAAGTCAAAGTCCAGACCTGAATCCAATCGAGAATCTGTGGAAAGAGCTGAAGACTGCTGTTCATGAACGCTCTCCATCCAACCTCACTGAGCTCGAGCTGTTTTGCAAGGAAGAATGGGCAAGAATTTCAGTCTCTCGATGTGCAAAACTGATAGAGACATACGCCAAGTGACTTGCAGCTGTAATTACAGCAAAGGGTGGCGCTACAAAGAATTAACGCAAGGGGGCAGATAATATTGCACACCCCACTTTTCAGTTTTTTATTTGTTAAAACAAGTTTGACACATCCAATAAATTTCATTCCACTTCATGACTGTGTCCCACTTGTTGTTGATTCTTCACAAAAAATTTGAATTTCATGTCTTTATGTTTGAAGCCTGAAATGTGGCAAGAGGTTGAAAAGTTCAAGGGGGACGAATACCTTCGCAAGGCACTGTATATATATATATATATATATATATATATATATGTATATATATATATATATATATATATATATATAAAATCTAAGAATTTGTGAAGTATAAAATTAACCATTCCACAAGCACTTTAAACTAGTCCTTGCTTTTGAGCCAAAGTATTGACATGTATTTTACTTTATGCACCATCCCCTCAACTCTACCTGTCACTGCTAAAGAAAAACAATGCCACAGCATTATACTGCCACTACCGCATTTAAACATGGGCCACGTGTTTCAGGATTTTTTGTAGTGTTAGTTTTCTACACACACTATCCAAAAGTTAAATTTTACTTATCTGACAGGAGCACCTTGCTCCACAAGTTTCCGATGTCTCCTGCAAGACTTGTGGCAAACTGCAGGTTGAAATATTATTGCTATCTTTTAGCAATGGCATTCCTGTTGCTCCTCTTGCTTGGAGCTCTCTGAGAGGACTCTGAGAATCTTTGGAAATGCGGGCCCAGATATGTGAAGTGCACTACTAAGTTTTTCTGTCAACATATTATTAATTTGAGCTGTGGGTCTCTGCAGGTTTATCAGTTTCCATTAGCTTCTTAACTGCTTCTCTTACTAATGGCTGGTTAAAATAAAAGTACATAGGAAAAGGTCACTTTCCTTTATTTCCTGATAGGATGTCCCATTAAATATTTTAGTAACTCATATTTTATTTATAAAAAAAAAAAAAAGATTTGTGGGGTTTTTTAAATGAAGAATGTAAACGAGTAATACAACCAAGCAAATATTTAAAAGTTCCAGCTGCATATAAATAATAGTCTCAAATACAAATTCTGCATTAAATGAAACATGTTAAAACAGCCATTACTAACGTAGCAAGTTTATAGTTTAAAATTGTTTTACTTTCAATGTTAGTATGTTTAGTATGTCATTTGTGGCATTTAACAAAATGTCTTGGCATTGTAACTACTGTCAGCTTTAGGTAAATGAAAAATTTAATAACTCCAGTCAATGCAATAAATTACAGAAAAGTCCAATAACCCCAAGGCCTTAAAAAAGTTAAATAACTTAAGATGAAAGTGAGAAATTTGCATGTTTACACAAAAATTTCCTTGTTTGTTGGGTTTTGAAGGAGGAGCAAGTGTTGAAAATACTAAAGTTCTCATATAAAGCTTGAGATAAGGTTTTTACAAATACATCTAATCAATCTTGACTTGAAGCTTTTACAGAAAATGCAAAAAAATACAAGTGTGTTTTTTAAATAAACTGAACTGCGTATATGTTTTTGTGCTAAGGTGTATCAAAACCTTATATAAATCAGTGAATCAGGTCAGAGCTTGGTGTTTCAAAATTGACCACAACATGTTTGAGTGGTCCATTTCAATATTGGAAGTAACTATAGGAAACAAGACTTAGGGTCAATAGGAAGAACATAGCTTGCACTTAATTTGGGTAAATACGGTTAAATATAACCGTGTGTTTAGTTTCACTGATAATTTACAGAAGGCAGTTAAAAAGAAAAAGAAATGGCAGAAGGAAGAGCTTATTTTTCCTGACAGGCTGTAGAAGGGATGCCTTCATGAATTCACTGTCCACAGAAGCTTTCTCAAGCTCCTCTATCAGACATTTGGAAATCACAATAAATGTGAATGTAAATGTAAAGCCTCCTACTGAGAAATACCACAAATGTGCACATCCCCCCACCCTCAACCAAACACTCAGAGATGCTTCAACAAAAAAGAAAAAGGTAGCATTTGCTATACATTGCTTTATCATAATTAACAGTTTGGTTTAGGTTTCTCACAAGAGCAGCAAGGGTACTTTTTCTAAACCCAATTTGACGCCAAGCTCCAAATTAAACTAGTTAGGTAAGTGATGCTACAGCAGCTGTACAAGAAGTAGTTGCTCTTTACTTCCCCTAATAGCAAGTGCTCTCCATCATAATCTCATATTGCTTCACCCTGTCTTGTCCTTTCTTCCATCCCCTCTTTCACACATTATGTTAGAAATACTGCTCAGGGGTTCCCTGCTTAAAATTTGTCCTTCTGCTTAAGTCTGGGTGGCTGACAACAGCCAGTTTTGTGGTCCCTATGGGACTGGCAAAGCTGGAATAAAGTGGTTTACAGCTACTTTCCACCTTCCTTTCAATACTGCTTCGCTAAAACAAGAGAACATCATTAGCGCTGAAAACTGGTTACATTTTAAAGGATTTTAAAATTTTAAAGTCAAAATGCTTCTAATTCTTTGTGGAATAATTGAAGCAGGCTGCTGTCATTTGAAGTTCACCATTTTATTTAACAGCAAAACAAAAGGCCAGCTACACCGCAGTTTCACTTACACAAGCCACAAACAAGCCTTGTTCACCTCTTGAGCAGTTTCTTGTTTGTGACTAATTAATAAATAGGCGTATCTCACTGCGTGGGCGTGTTTCACATAATTTGTCCAATAGTTTTAAGCCACCCTTTTTCAATGACAACTAGAAGCATTTATTTCCTTATTTATTAAGCTGAAGTACAGTGGCAGGATTCACAATTATTTACCATTGGCACATTATTTATTAGCCATAATACTTTTAGAAGCTCACTTTATGTCAATTTCTTAAATTCTGCCTTCTAATAATGTTTGCAATGGCCTTGCAGTGCAGCACTTGCCTAAAAACACATTTCACCGCTTTGTGCAGCAGTTTTGTTTTTGGTCATTCTTTTGATGTTTTATGATATACTTGCTTTTTTGAATAAAATTCATATGTTTTTGTGACAGTTTTGTGAAGTTCTTCTTTTTACAGCACACATAATGTCTGCATATAAATGTTTAAAAGAATTAGAGCATTAGAAATATGATGCATTTTTACACAATCTTTCAATTGTATCCCTGTTAAAAGGAAAATGTTTTCAGATTCATGTTTGTCTAAGTATACAATACATTTTCCAATTTGACTTTACTGGTGTTGAGAATTACTTTACTCTTCTTTCATGAACCACCAAGTATCTAAAACTGGCCAGTTATATGCCACTTTAAATATTAACTGCAGTATTTAGGGGGTATTTGATAACTTATTTCATGCATTCATGGAGTACAATACTTGGGGTTTGGTCCAATTCTCCAAAACTCAAATATTTAAACTCTGATGCTGTACGATTCAAGGACTTTATAATTTATTGGACTTATAAAAAAACGATTGGCTAATAAATTATTCAAACCAACATTCAGTCACAACAAAAAGGTGCAACTATACTGCAAGTGCCAACTACAACAAAACCTTAGGAATAGCCAATAAGTTTAACTGTATGGGAATTTTTGTGCAGATTTATATGTAGGTTTCCGGGATTACCCATTAAAAACAATGGATAACCAGCAACAACAAGCCTTTGGGCTCTCATTTCACACTTTAACAGTCCATGCAACATTTAGAAACTAATTACTGGGGTGCCTAAATTTGCCCCAGTAATTATTTGCAATCGTAGAAAAATGAATTATTCAGAGATACTCACTTGCATGAAAATTGACATAAACTGACCCATTCACATTTGCCCAAATTGTGCAATTCTTCCAGGAGCAGAGCTGCAATAACAGAGACACTCAGCCCCTCCCCTCCCTGCAGCCTCTCCTGACCAAAAAAAAAATTAACTGTTGCTGGGAGTTTTGAACTCTGGTAACATGTCAAGTACATCTAGAAAAGTAATATATGCCAAACTCTTTAGCCAACAAGGCAAACATTAAAGGGTGGTTCGCAGGTACTTTCCCTACAACGGACAGAAAAATAATGAAATGACAAAGAATGTCACATGCTAGCTGTTGTAACGCTACAGGCTAACACTAAAAGTGACACTGATGTTTGAGATGAACTTAAAAAGTGTCATGCCAGTTCTTATGGTTTGGTTACCTTAATTATGGTTGCTATGATGTGTTTCACCTGGTTTTGTGATTACATGTCCCCTATTTAAGCATCTAGGTTTCCTCCCTTCTTTGCTAGTTTGTCTCGATTCCTGTCAGCATTCCAGCACTGAACTCTGTACAATTCAATTCAATTCAAAGATACTTTATTGATCCTGAGGGGAAATTAGAATTCCAGTACAACCCATCCAACCATACATCATGACACAAGACAAGGGGGGGACGGGTCACCGAGGCTTTGCTGCCCACTCACAGGCGCTGCCCTTGTTAGATGAGAAAAGAGGCCACATTAGGTAAGTAGAGGGAAAAAAATCATATTTCACACTTTATCCTTAGCAGGATACAGTGTGAGATTGCAAAAAAACCTCAGCACAAAGAAGCAACAAGTTTACAAAACAACATCATATCCCACTGACAGAGCAAGAATTGCTTTCATAATATCTCACCAGTCTGCAAAAGAAGAACCTTGGGCCACTGCTGAATGGAATCATGTTGCTGCCATCTGCAACTCCTTCCCCCTGTTCAAAACCACATTCAAGCAGATCTTCCCACCTTTCCCCCCCTCGGGAGGCGGCCAGAACCTTGGTGAATTTCCGCTATGGCCAAAGAGGTGTGGCTGATTACTCCATCGATTTCTGCACCCTCGATAGAGGGTGTAATAACACGCTCTCCAGAATGCCTTCCTGCTTGAATTGTCTAACTGGATACAGGATCAGCTGGCGCCTCTTGACTTCCCTCAAGGCCTGCACTCTTGGCCATTAAGATCAACAAGAGGTCTACTGAGAAGGAAAGGGGGAAGAGCCATACTTCTCCTCCCAGGCGTCAAGGATTCCTCCCATTGTCAGGGGCTTCCCTGGAGGCGCAGTTTCCTTCTTCTTCAGGGTTACCTGTATCCACCCAGGAAAAATTGATGCAGCTAGGAAGAGCCCATCTGTCGGCCAACGAGGGACTGTGTCGGCTTGTGGAGGGTACTCTGTTTTTGCTGCGGACAGCGTACTCATCTCTCAACCAGCTACTCAGTAAAAGAACAGGCTCATCAGTAGGCGAAAGGGTCCGGGTGAGCCAAACCATAGTTAGCAGTATTCTCTCTCGGGTCATATCCACTCTGCCTGTGCTTCTTGTTCCCAGGTGGTGTTGGTGGAGTAAACGCTAGTCAGTACACCCAAAGCCAAGCAGTTGGGTTTATTGACTGAGCCTCCTCCCCAACCTCTTGAAGCCACTGCTCTGCAGGGTGTTGGAGTCATCCATTTTGGTCGCACATTTTGACATGCGCAGCTCAACAGCCATCGCAGCTCTGATGTCACCTGGGATTGTAAAACCTGCAGAAAATAAAGTTTTGTGGCCATTTCCCGCTTGTCTCACGGGACAATGCAACGGAGGCGCACATCTGGAGAGACAAAAGCTCGCAGGCGAACTTTTGCTCCACAAGGCCATTCCCAGAAGAGCTTGAAAGCTGGAAATCTGTCTGATACAAGAAGGTTAGAAGATTCGTATGCCGATCGAAGACCATGCTGACACCCATCGCAGGTGAAAACCCACAGAGGTTTTATTTTCAAGGAGATGAGTTTGCTCCTTGTTGATTCAGTCGACTAAACGGTTCTTCATGCTTTCCCCTCCTGGACGGATGAGAAGTTTACCATTTCTTTTTCCTTGAGGTGATCAGGGACACGTGATCCACCCCCCCCCCCCCCCCCCCCCCCCACCCCCACCCCCCCCACCCCCACCCCCCCTCATTTTTCTTCAGACCTGATCCATCGTCAATCAGAGAGGACAAGAAATCAACTTCGAAGTAATTTTGCTCTTTTCAAATTAAACCAGATAGGTGCATTTAGAGATCTGGGCAGGATGAGACACAGTTAAGGTGACTTAGATTCACCAGTAGTTAGTCTAAGGTATCAACTTGTTGCATGCAATACTGATTGAAGTGTTTTATGCTGAGCTGTGTTTTGATTTGCTGTGCAAGCACTGCTGAATCGTGCGTGTTCATGTTTTGTCCAGCTGATCCCAAATCAGCCAGGAGTTAGAAGTTGGACTCTGAGTTTTATGACTCTTTGTTTGAGATTTGGGGCGATCAGCTGTATGGCTAAAGGGGGGTGGCCCCAACGTTTCAACAGCTGATCGCTGCAATCGAGACATCAGCACATCAGGAGGGCTTCTCTTTCCAGTTAACCCAAATTGCAATTTTGTCCATAAAACTGCTGGTTTGACCTTCATAGACACTAAATGTGCATAGATTTTTCTTTTCTTATTATTGTTAGGTAGTCATTTTTATCCCCTTTGTGTAGAATAGTGCTTGTTAGTTAGGTGAAGGTTTTTGGACCAGAATAATGGTATATCAGAATTATTTGGCTTCAATAAATCTTCATATATCAAATTAAGAGAAGGGTTTGTGTTTATTTCGTGCAAGAGGAATTTATCCGCCAAAACAAGGTCGAAGTTCCCCCACCTTCGGTGAAGCGGTTGAATAAAAAGTGACATTTTGTGGTTTTGGTGAATAATTTATCAATTATTAATGAGGAATAGCTAATTGTAATTATTAAAGAGCTTTGAGCCCATGATCACAACACCAGAGGACATCTCTGATTTCTATTCATAAGTGAGGATTTTTGGTTAAGAAATAAAAAAAAATTCAAATTATGATTTTAAATTATAATTCTTGATAAATATTAATTAATCAATAATCATAATTCTTACATTGGGAATCTCCTGTGGAGACTCACCCACCACCCCACCTCAGTGATTCTGACTTTTCCTCAGGAGGAGTTAGACTTTAACATTTTTCTTCTCCCCACCATCCTGTTGTTTTGGGTCTCCCCTGGTTGAGGACCCATAATCCCCAAAAAGATTGGTCCACTGGAGAAATTTGTAGTTGGGGAGCAAAATGCTTAGCTAACTGTTTTCAACCCAGCCCTCACCTGAAACATCGTTGAGGATATGAGTAGTGAGAAGTGAGGTTTATCCTGATCTTTCCAAAGTCCCCAGCTGTTGCCACTATTTGCCTCGTCATTGGGAACATAACTGTTCCATTGACCTCTTAGCTGGCACTTTTCCTCCCAAGGATGGGCTTTACCCTCTCTCTCAAGCTGAAACAAGGGCCATAAGAGAATACATTGAATTTGCTTTGTCTGCAGGTATTATTCAGCCGTCTTCATTTACTGCTGGGGTGGGTTTTTTGTTTTTATAAAGAAAGACAAATCTCTTAGACCATGTATTGTTGAACCTATTTACTGTTAAGAATCGTTGTCCCCTTCCCCTGATGTCGTCGACTTGAGTGGTTGCAGGGGCCAAGTTTTTTTCTAAGCTGGACTTTTGTAATTAATATCATTTGGTCAGGATCCGGAATGGGGATTTGTCACCCCTCTGGTCTCCTCTTCCCTCTCTATGTTCCCAAACGGCTGTGGTCTTACATTGCATTAGGTTTTGTCTTGGGATTGCTACCCTCTAAAGGTAACACTGGGGTTTAAATCTTGTCACTAGTGCACAAGTCCTCAATTTGTGCCAGGCATGGCCTAATTAAATGTAAATTTGTGCATTGCACATGCTATACTAAAGCTCATCTGACCAAGTTTTATACTAATGTTTCACCTGCCTGTGACTCATGTCAGCATTCCCCAGCTAATTTGATACATACTGCTTTGCCCCCAGCTCCACTATTATTGGACCACAGTCTTATTCTATCAGATGTTTTTGGTAGGAAAGTTATGTCTAGTCCCTTCACTGCTTTGTTTGGTGTTGTGCCTCCTGAGTCGGTTCTGTCAAGAAAAATCCTTATTGGCTTTTATGAGTCTTCTTGCACAAAGTGTAATACAGATTAAATGAAAATCCCCTCAACCTCCCTCATT
Organism: Girardinichthys multiradiatus; assembly: GCF_021462225.1. Lineage (NCBI taxonomy): Eukaryota > Metazoa > Chordata > Actinopteri > Cyprinodontiformes > Goodeidae > Girardinichthys > Girardinichthys multiradiatus. Next base: position 18,135,341 of record NC_061814.1, read on the forward strand.
TGTCCATTGGCTTTGAGATGTCCTATATTTTATTAGGTTGGAAAGAATTTGCCTCACCTTGAAAGGGTCTTCTGTCAAATTTTCTGAATTGTGGAACCCTCTTATTAGAGCTCTGAGACAAATAAAATTTCCTGGTATCCTGGACTAAAGGGGGTTTTCATGTAGGTTGGCTGTTTTACTGTTCTACAGGAATGACGAGGCCCCTGGTACCTGTTCCTTTTTTATTTCTTTTTTTTTCTTAAATATGACACATTTATAAATTGTAATTCTCTCTTGGTTTATCTGTAGCTGTCAGTGGTGTAGTTATGATATGCTTGATACCATTGCTGTACTACTGTTTGTCCCAGTACGTATCCATGTGTGTGTATGTGAGGGGGCTGTTGTTTCCATTTGCATAAATCATTAGTACTTTGTTTAATCTATGTGCAATATTTTTTTACTGTTACCTTGTACCACAACTAAAACCAATAAAGTTAGAAAAAATGTGTGTGATCAAAGTGTTAAGGGACATAAATAATTAAATAATATTCAAAGTGCATGTACAGGTTTGAGACTAAGTATATAATTTCTTCACTGTGTGGATTAGAAACAAATCCTCAAGGTTCTTGTTTCCAATTGTTTTCTGAAGGAAATGGACAGGATCAGTTCTGCTAAAATACATAGTATATACTGTATGTTATTATTAAACATAACCTCTTAAAGAATATTTTTATTCTTTGGGACTAATGCCTTTGGTAGCTAGTCACAAATGAGGTACAGAACTTTTCTTATAACTCGTTTCATTTAAATTGATGGGAACCTGGTAGAGAAAAAAAAGTTCCCTGCATCTTTCTTTAATGACTGAATGTTTCTTAAAAGGTCTCATTGAGTAAAAAAAAATCTGTTTAAATTAATATTATGTTTAGCTGTCTACTTTCAGTGTATTCAGTAAACCAAATATATTAGGGGCGGTGCAGCCGTCGACCTGGTGCTTCGCATGGTGGACTCTGTTATTTAAGTCTGCTGTTTTGTTATATTGTGACAAACCTCTGAAAAACAGAGTAGCAAGATTATGAATAATGAAATACAATTTTTGGATCTTGTTCATCATCGTGTTTCTGCTGTGTTTGGTGAGCAATGTTTCTTCCAGTGATGATGTGGCCTTTACTTCCTACTCCGGAGAACAGCTGGTGGCTCTGCAAGTTCAAGCCGGGAGTTTTAAACATCAAAGATTGTGGAGAGATTCTGAGGCACAGGTGGCAAAAGAAAATTTCAAGATTTAAAACAAAAAGGTCGAGAGGGTTGCCAGGTGGAGTACCTGAAAGATTAAGAAGATGCGGGCCTAGGTTTCTTCTTCCTACAATGAGGCCACACTGCGATATGTCCGATCTCTCAATAATAAAATTGAGGAACTGGCAGCATATGATATATGAAAAAGAACTTAATCTGTGTAACTAATTGGCTTGACGGAGACATGGCTAAAGCCGGAGATATTGGTGTTTGTGGATGGATAAACAACAATCTGACCAGACAGGGATGAGCACCTGTCAAAGAAACTCATGAGTATATTTGTGAACAATAAGTTGTTGAGGTAGATGAAAATTTATGAGCAAATTTGCAATACGGAATATGAAATTCTGTCGGTGTTTCTCCGACCATTTTATCTGACGGTGGAGTTCAGTCAGATTGCCGTCTTCTTGACATATTTGCTGGGACAAAAACACACAGGCAGCAGATCGGATCGCTGAAAGCTACAACAAGGCAGTGTTACATTCACGTGATCAGCCAGTGTTTATTCTCAGACATTTTATCAACTGTAATATTGCCCCCCTCATTCCCACACTCCATCTATTCTCCACCTAGATTATCCTACGAGACACAACAGAATGCTAGATCGTTGCCATGGTAACATACCAGCACGTTAAGGGGCACTGTGCCATGCCCCTTTGGGGAGGCCTGGAAAGGGTTAAAAGTTATGATGGGGAGAGTTGGGGAAAGAAGAGTGGTCCTGACAAATAGATCTTTATCTTTTGTCAATGACCTGGTTACTTTTTATTTAAGGTTTGATAAGCCACCTCATCTTACCGGTCATTAGAATTACAGTCATGACATTCCCAGTAACACCAAAGACCATTCTTTAATTACCCTTTCTAAGGCAGAAGTTGCAGTCACTCTGGCAAAGATTAAACCCAACAAATCATCTGGATCTGATGGTTATAAAGGCAGTGTGATTAAATCATGCAGTTTTCAAATAACAGCTTTTAATATATATATATATATATAAAGTCACTGTCTTCAAAATAAAAGTTATGTTACAATAATTTGGAAAATTTCAAATGTAATTCCAGTCCCCAAGAGGCCCAAAGCAACAGGGTTAAATGATTTCTGACCTACTGCACTGACCAGTATACTTTGCAAGTGCATGTAGAAGGTCATTGTCAATCATCTATTTCTAAGTGAATGTCTGACGCAAATCAATTTGCACATAAAAGGGGTACAGATAACTATGGGGTGCTGTTTAGGACAGAAACAATTTTTTCTCTCACACACACCACTAAAACTGTTGCATACATTACTATAGACACAGTGACACACACTCAAAAGATTAAAATCACACACATATACTATTAGAATATCACATACATAACATTAAAAGCATGCAGACATACAACTAAAACACCTATGCCGGTTTGAATGAGAGGTCAAATCTAGGTGTGTGTGAACTAATACTAGAGAGAATGAGAGGGTATACATGTGTGTGTGTGAACTAATACTAGGCTGAATGAGAGGGTATACATGTGTGTGTGTGAACTAATAAGAGTGAATGAGGTAATTTGTAGTAGAATGAATGAATGACAATACATGTACGCGTAAGAGTTCATTGTGCTGTGAGTGAGAGGCTTGTACTTGTCTGTGTGAGAGGTAAACTTGTCACGGAAGAAGCGGGGTAAAAGTTGGCTTGCGCATGCGTAGATCCCAAACTGAGCGACATTGCTTTAATACAGAGCGTCCAATAGGTGGCAGCGAATTATCGGCCAATAACTATGAGCTCCAGAGAGAGCTCCAGAGAGAGCTCATAGTTATTGGCCGATAATTCGCTGCCACCTATTGGACGCTCTGTATTAAAGCAATGTCGCTCAGTTTGGGATCTACGCATGCGCAAGCCAACTTTTACCCCGCTTCTTCCGTGACAAGTTTACCTCTCACACAGACAAGTACAAGCCTCTCACTCACAGCACAATGAACTCTTACGCGTACATGTATTGTCATTCATTCATTCTACTACAAATTACCTCATTCACTCTTATTAGTTCACACACACACATGTATACCCTCTCATTCAACCTAGTATTAGTTTACACACACACATGTATATACTCTCATTCAGCCTAGTATTAGTTCACACACACACACACACACGTATACCCTCTCATTCAGCCTAGTATTAGTTCACACACACACATGTATACCCTCTCATTCAACCTAGTATTAGTTCACACACACACATGTATACCCTCTCATTCAACCTAGTATTAGTTCACACACACACATGTATACCCTCTCATTCAGCCTAGTATTAGTTCACACACACACATGTATACCCTCTCATTCAACCTAGTATTAGTTCACACACACACATGTATATACTCTCATTCAGCCTAGTATTAGTTCACACACACACACACACATGTATACCCTCTAATTCAGCCTAGTATTAGTTCACACACACACACATGTATACCCTCTCATTCAACCTAGTATTAGTTCACACACACACATGTATATACTCTCATTCAGCCTAGTATTAGTTCACACACACACACACACACACACACGTATACCCTCTCATTCAGCCTAGTATTAGTTCACACACACACATGTATACCCTCTCATTCAGCCTAGTATTAGTTCACACACACACACACATGTATACCCTCTTATTCAGCCTAGTATTAATTCACACACACACATATGTATACCCTCTCATTCAGCCTAGTATTAGTTCACACACACACACATGTATACCCTCTCATTCAGCCTAGTATTAGTTCACACACACACATATGTATACCCTCTCATTCAGCCTAGTATTAGTTCACACACACACACATGTATACCCTCTCATTCAGCCTAGTATTAGTTCACACACACACATATGTATACCCTCTCATTCAGCCTAGTATTAGTTCACACACACACATATGTATACCCTCTCATTCAGCCTAGTATTAGTTCACACACACACACATGTATACCCTCTCATTCAGCCTAGTATTAGTTCACACACACCTAGATTTGACCTCTCATTCAAACCGGCATAGGTGTTTTAGTGTGTGTCATTGTGTCTATAGTAATGTATGCAACAGTTTTAGTGGTGTGTGTGAGAGAAAAAATTGTTTCTGTCCTAAACGGCACCCCATAGATAACCCACATGCTACACTGACCTTGATTAATACAGTCAGCAAACATGCAGCCACCTGGGAGTAATGCCAGGTTACTATTTATTGATTTTGGTTCAGCTTTTAATTTGATGCAACTGCACACATTGGTTAAAAGAATCTGCACTATTAATATTAATTGCGACATCATTCGCTGGATCAGAATCCGAATCAGAATCAGAAAAGCTTTATTGCCAAGTACGTTTTTGGACATACAAGGAATTTGTTTTGGCGTAGTCGGTGCAATACAATACAAATTAAACAGTATAAACATATCTACAATATAATATAAATATATGTGCACAGTTTTAAGTGAGTGAGAGTAAGTATAGAGCAGTATAAGATGCAAGAGCAATACAACAGTGCAGGTGATCATTGTGCAAGTATGGCAGTGCAAGTAAAGCAGGAGTCCAAGCTGAACGTTAATGTAACGCATAGAGTTACAGTTTACAAGTGTCCTGTCAGCAAAAACAGGGGGTGTGGGGGAAAGGGAGAGTGTCAGGGTGGTTTCCGGGCTTTGTTAACCAGGCTGGTGGCAGATGGGAAAAAACTGTTCTTGTGGCGTGAGGTTTTGGTCCGGATGGACCGCAGCCTCCTGCCAGAGGGGAGAGTCTCAAAGAGTCTGTGACCGGGGTGGGAGGGATCAGCCAGAATCTTCCCTGCCCGCTTCAGGGTCCTGGAGGTGTACAGTTCCTGGAGCGACAGTAGACTGCAGCCAATCACCTTCTCATCAGACCGAATGACACGCTGCAGCCTGCCCTTATCCTTGGCTGTAGCAGCGGCGTACCAGATGGTGATGGAGGAGGTGAGGATGGACTCAATGATGGCTGTGTAGAAGTGCACCATCATAGTCTTTGGCAGGTTGAATTTCTTCAGCTGCCGCAGGAAGAACATCCTCTGCTGGGCTTTCTTGATGAGGGAGCTGATGTTTGGCTCCCACTTGAGATCCTGGGAGATGATGGTTCCCAGGAAGCGGAAAGATTCCACAGTGTCAATTGTGGAGTCACAGAGGGTGATGGGGGCAGGTGGGGCTGGGTTCTGCCTGAAGTCCACAACCATCTCCACTGTCTTTAGAGCATTGAGCTCAAGGTTGTTCTGGCTGCACCAGTCCAACAGATGGTCCACCTCCCATCTGTACGCGGACTCGTCACCATCAGAGATGAGTCCGATCAGGGTGGTGTCGTCCGCAAACTTCAGAAGCTTGACAGACTGGTGACTGGAGGTGCAGCTGTTGGTGTACAGGGAGAAGAGCAGAGGAGAGAGAACAGCCTTAGGGGGAACCGGATAAAAGAGTTTTTAACAGCTCGACCACGAAGAGTACAATGTGGCGACATAACCTCTGATATGGTCATTTTAGATACAGGAGCACCAAGGGAAGTGTCATTTTTCCTGTTTTGCTCTCTTTTTACACAGATGAGATGCAGCTTATGAATTCAAATAACCATCTGTATAAGAATGCAGATGACATGGGGCTTGTTGGTCTTATACAGTCAAATGAGTCTGAAAACATTTTGCTTATCTTAATCATATTGATGAACTCATTGAAAAGTGTAAAACCAGTGTTTTGGTACCTTTACAGATAGCACTATTATGTTTTACAGCCAGTTTAGATTTCATTGTTAAAATAAAGCTATGCAGTGTATGTGTTTATTTAGGAAATTAAATATGTACAATGTAAGGGAAAGGATTTTAGACACCTTTTATAAGAATCTTATTGAAAATCTTTTGACTTTTAACATGTGCACCTGGTATGGACACATGGGAGAAAAGGACAAAAACGAATTGTCAAGAATCATCAGCATGGCCAATAAGATAACTGGTAAGGAGCTAAAAATGATAGATTTGTAAAATTTGGGGGAATTTGTTAAGTTCCCCTTTGGAAAGCGACAGAGCAGAAAGAGCAATCAAGATAATTTGTAGGAAATCTTTCATACCAAAAAACATTGCTTAACTGTTGAACATTATTCAGATTTAAGTTGTGCCCATTGTTTGTTTGTCACCTGGTTGTGCTTTGTGCTATTTATTGTGGTTTTTTCTTTTGTTTTTCTGCACCATGTCAAAGCAAATTTCCACACATATGGAAAATAAAGGTTATTAGTATTAATACTTTTTAACCTTATATCCCTTGACTACTTCAGATCAGCCATCTCAGAGAGAAATACCAGAAATAAACTGTTGGCAGATCCAGAAATATTTAGTCCTCATGCAGTCGTTTGCTGCTCTGCAGGACAGGGGCAGTTTCAGTTTGAAAGTTAGAAACTTGCTCTCAGATCTTATAAATCTTTTAGTTGAAGAAGTTCGCCTCATCTCCCTGCATCATTTCACAGCCCACTGTTGCTCACACACATACAGTCATCCAACACAGACACAAATATGCGTACAAGTTGTATGAAAAGGCTGCAGTCGACAGGTAACATTTCACTTCGGCCCACTGCTGTTACAGAAGCTGCTGCCGCTTTTGAGCCAGAGTTGCAGTTAGAGCGTGAGGCAAGACTTGATGAATGGAAACTCGACAAACAATGAATTCATCAGTTGTGTAATGAGAGACAATGTGAGAATGGTCGGTCTGGTTAAGGGGAATAAGGGTTTTTGACCGACTAGCATCTACCACAACAGAGAAGGAGTGGCGAGGTAAATTCTGGGGTTCAACTACCATTTGTAAACCATTGTTTCATGCTGCCTACAAATATGTGTTCATAATAAATTTTTCAAAAACTGCTTCAAAACCTTCTCAGTGTCAGAAAACAAGTACAGTGTTCAGGTTTACTGAATAAAGTAAACAAACAATTTATGCACAAAATTAGGCTTTTAAAAAAATATATGACATCTCATTTCCTGAAACTGAAAAAAAAAAAAAACTTTCTTCCTCCACAAAGCATGAATGTGTGTCTTTTGAACTAAGCAACATTTTTCATACTTCTCAACTTATACAGAAAATATGTGCTTCAATTCAAGTCTGAGGTTGTCTGTTTTTTGTAATGTTTTTTGTGCTTGCTCTGATTTCAAGCAAATCACAACATGCCCTGCTATAATTTTAATATTACTGATAAGTAGAGATGTCCCAGAAAAGTGGCAGGAATCTGGCAATTTTAAGTCAGTGAACACATTAAGTGGCGTCAAGTCACGCCAACAAGAACAACACTCTTCAGTCTGGATGCTGCTGCTCAAAGAGGACTCAAAGTTATCCATTTTCAGTACTGTAAATGAAGTCAGTCAAATCACTAAAGGTGTAAGAACACATTTAATAAAGTGTTTGAAGATTTCTACATAATTTATCATTGTTTAGTTTAAGAAGGTTCTTTATCCTTATGATTTATGATTAAAAGATATTTTCATTTATTTAGTTTGGTGAACTTTGATAGAAGTGGTTTGAATACTTTTCACATTTATCTTGAGTGTTTTATGAACTATTAACTGAATTGTCATCTTGTCTTAGAGTTGCATTTGGGTGGTTGCTATGCAGGCTGAGCAGAAACTTGCGTGCGTGCGGACGTGTTCTGGGAAGAGTACTGGTCGCACCCCAGCCAATCTTTGCGTCCTTGAGTGCCAGATGTGGATGTGTGGGCTGTATCAGTATCTGGATAGGACCAGCTTTAGTCAGTAGAACTTGTATTTGTGAAACTGAGCGTGGTCACACCCACTATGCTGTAACGTGAGTGTTTTTTTTTTCCTTTCTTTAATAAAAGGCTGGTTCAGAGAGCAGCCCCTCTGAGAGAAGGAAGTCACTGTATAGCAGCGGACTGTCTCTCCCTGGCCAGCCAAAGATAACTGACTTGCTTGTGTCTTCATTGCATACCTTCTCTGAGTTTATCACTGTGTCTAACTCTGACAAAAAGAAAACATTTTTTCAAGCTGTAGAAGACAAAAACATTCAGCAGATAACTGAAGTTTTTATTACTGTACAGCAAAGTTGCTCGATGTTTGTCTCCCGCACCCCTCCCATATCTGCCCTGCTTCAGCTCTGCGTCTTGTCTTTTTTGGAGCCTCTTTTTGCACATCTTCCAAATTCTTCCAAAATATGGATTTGGTCAGCTGGTCTCTCAATGCAATTGATAAAATTTTCTCGACGAGAAGACAGGCTGAAGGAGAGCCCACTTGCCCGGACGGGACATTTTTCTCCGGATACACGATGGACTCCTGGCAGAAGTGGAGGATTGTGTGTCTGTCGATAATATCAGTCGAGGATGTGGAAGATGTGTATATAATTGGATGTTTGATATCAGGATTTCTGCTTTTTGGAGTCAGCGGTTACCTGGCATATCGAGAAATTCGGAGAATGTCAGCAGCTGTTCTGGCCATTGTAAGGCTGCCTGGCATGTGTGATGGGATCTTCAGGGCGATCAACACTCAGACTGAGATGTTACGTGAGCTGAATCGCAGACTGGATGTGATCCTTACACAGGATCGCAGGCAGGTTGCGGTTCCTGGACTCAGGGGTGAAATGGGATAAATCTTGGAGAACGTTGTTCGCTCGGATCTGGCGAAAGACCAGGAATTTGGCTGTTTGGATTCGCCTTTGAGAAGCACCAGCGAGACTCTCAAGGCTGACGGAAAATTAAGAGTCAGCCTAACCCAAATAATTATTGTTTTTCTGAATCTGGTTCCCCTGCACGGCCTTGATGGCTGGCTATCCTCAACTTCTCCTGGAAGTTATGTACTGGTCCTTCTCAAAATATTAGCATATTGTGATAAAGTTCATTATTTTCCATAATGTCATGATGAAAATTTAACATTCATATATTTTAGATTCATTGCACACTAACTGAAATATTTCAGGTCTTTAATTGTCTTAATACGGATGATTTTGGCATACAGCTCATGAAAACCCAAAATTCTCACAAAATTAGCATATTTCATCCGACCAATAAAAGAAAAGTGTTTTTAATACAAAAAACGTCAACCTTCAAATAATCATGTACAGTTATACACTCAATACTTGGTCGGGAATCCTTTGGCAGAAATGACTGGTTCAATGCGGCGTGGCATGGAGGCAATCAGCCTGTGGCACTGCTGAGGTCTTATGGAGGCCCAGGATGCTTCGCTAGTGGCCTTTAGCTCATCCAGAGTGTTGGGTCTTGAGTCTCTCAACGTTCTCTTCACAATATCCCACAGATTCTCTATGGGGTTCAGGTCAGGAGAGTTGGCAGGCCAATTGAGCACAGTGATACCATGGTCAGTAAACCATTTACCAGTGGTTTTGGCATTGTGAGCAGGTGCCAGGTCGTGCTGAAAAATGAAATCTTAGTCTCCATAAAGCTTTTCAGCAGATGGAAGCATGAAGTGCTCCAAAAACTTCTTAAAGCTAGCTGCATTGACCTTGCCCATGATAAAACACAGTAGACCAACACCGGCAGCTGACACGGCACCCCAGACCATCACTGACTGTGGGTACTTGACACTGGACTTCTGGCATTTTGGCATTTCCTTCTCCCCAGTCTTCCTCCAGACTCTGGCACCTTAATTTCCGAATGACATGCAGAATTTGCTTTCATCCAAAAAAAGTACTTTGGACCACTGAGCAACAGTCCAGTGCTGCTTCTCTGTAGCCCAGGTCAGGCGCTTCTGCCGCTGTTTCTGGTTCAAAAGTGGCTTGACCTGGGGAATGCGGCACCTGTAGCCCATTTCCTGCACACGCTTGTGCACGGTGGCTCTGGATGTTTCTACTCCAGACTCAGTCCACTGCTTCCGCAGGTCTCCCAAGGTCTGGAATCGGCCCTTCTCCACAATCTTCCTCAGGGTCCTGTCACCTCTTCTCGTTGTGCAGCGTTTTCTGCCACACTTTTTCCTTCCCACAGACTTCCCACTGAGGTGCCTTGATACTGCACTCTGGGAACAGCCTATTCGTTCAGAAATTTCTTTCTGTGTCTTACCCTCTTGCTTGAGGGTGTCAATAGTGGCCTTCTGGACAGCAGTCAGGTCGGCAGTCTTACCCATGATTGGGGTTTTGAGTGATGAACCAGGCTGGGAGTTTTAAAGGCCTCAGGAATCTTTTGCAGGTGTTTAGAGTTAACTCGTTGATTCAGATGATTAGGTTCATAGCTCGTTTAGAGACCCTTTTAATGATATGCTAATTTTGTGAGATAGGAATTTTGGGTTTTCATGAGCTGTATGCCAAAATCATCCGTATTAAGACAATAAAAGACCTGAAATATTTCAGTTAGTGTGCAATGAATCTAAAATATATGAATGTTAAATTTTCATCATGACATTATGGAAAATAATTAACTTTATCACAATATGCTAATATTTTGAGAAGGACCTGTAAACATGATGCTCTGCTCCCTCTGCCCCCTCCCTTCCCTGAGGACATCTGTGGACCTGCTCAGAACTTTGTGGCCGGTTGATGAACATTCCAACGTACCATCAAGGACAATGGTCTCTGTGACAGTGCTTCATGGACTCACTTGCACACACACATGCTCAAGATAGACATATGCACCCCTCACACCACCTTCACCGTTCCCGGCATGATGTTGTTTTGTAAACTTGTTGCTTCTTTGTGCTGAGGTTTTTTGCAATCTCAAACTGTATCCTGCTAAGGATAAAGCGTGAAATAGGATTTTTTTCCCTCTACTTACCTAATGTGGCCTCTTTTCTCATCTAGCAAGGGCAGCGCCTGTGAGAGGGCAGCAAAGCCTCGGTGACCCGTCCCCCCCTTGTCTTGTGTCATGATGTATGTTTGGATGGGTTGTAATGGAATTCTAATTTCCCCTCGGGGATCAGTAAAGTATCTTTGAATTGATTTGAATTGAATTGTTTACCTGCTAAGATTTTGACATTCATGAAACATGCTGGAAATCCCAGAATTAGTGTGTATTTTCTAAGAAATATACATATTGGTGTTTTGCTAATGCTCTTCATGCTAATGACTTATATAGTAGGATTTCAGACTTTTGTGTCTTTGTCTTAAAATATTTGTAAAACCTTGTCTAACAACAAATGCATATGTCACCTCTAATCTTATTATAAGTTCTGAGCTCTGATGGCAAGATGAGTAGAAAAATATTTTGTATCTCATAAACTATAACTTCAAACATCTGAATATAAACACAAATTGGAAATCAGCAACATTTTGATTGGTATATCTTTATTGTTGAGTGTTTATATATAGCATGTTAACTTGTAGTAGAATGAGCTAAAACTTTAAACCCTGGTCAAACAGATGTTTCTAAAATGTTCAACAAAAATAAAACAAATTTTTTTTGCAAATGTCATGATCAATTTACTGGCTTCGTTTTAAATTCCTAAAATATTTGTAGGTTGAAAAGATGCCTAAACCTGACCTGAATGGCAATCCCCACAAAAATCTTTACAGAGAGGCCAACAAACAGATACATCACTTTATCATGGAATTATCATGGACAAACTGAGACAGAGTTATAAAAATGTCAAACAAGAACCTATAGCAATCTGCACAGCAGATAGGTTGAAAGGGGCTCCGAGCATGTTGTTCTACACATCGATTTGCAACTTAATACAAAATGAAATTACATGCCATTTTCCAAAACCTGACATGTCTTTAAGAAAGGATGATTGCTATTTGCATCATACGGATTGGGGTACATGATACGTAGTCTGCCAACCTTCAACTGATTCTGTGTTAAAGTAACATTCATTTGGACTGTCAAAGGATATGGCAGAATAAACAGAATTTTAAGACATTTTTGTCTTCAGCTCTACATATCTGTTGGAGACTTCAATACCTTGCAACAATAAAACCATAAGTTTTTTAAGACACTGTCACAAGCATCCTTTCCATGGACAAGGGTAAGCAAAACCAAGGTGACCATTAGATCAATGAATTTAAATTTTATTTCATTAATTGTGATGATTGTGGTGCACAATTAATGAAAATCCCAAATTTAAATTTCTCAGAAAATAAATAAATTCTTGCCTTAATGCTTGTTCGGGCTCCTACTGCATGAATGTCTGCATCAGTGCAGAAATTCTGCATTGCTTGGTCTGGTGTCTCATCTTCCTTTTGACAAGATATATACTCTCAATTGGGCTACAGGATTGGGTATGTTTGTCAGCCAGTGAAGCACAGTGATGCCATGAACATTAAAACAGGTAGTCGTAATTTTGGTAATGTGTGCGAGTGCCAAGCCCTGCTGAAAAAGGAAATCAGCATCTCTATAAAGCTTGTATGCAGAATGAGCCATTTAGGGCTGTAACATTTCCTAGTAGACTGCTGTGCTGACTTTGGACTTGTTTCCCTGTTTGCTTGTGCACTTTTTACAACCAAACATTTTCCTTCCACTCAATTTTCCACTATTATGCTTAAATACAGCACTCTAAAGTGCCAGCTTTTCTAGCCATGACTATTTGTTTCTTAACTTCCTTGTAGAGGGTGTCAGGGACTGTCTGCTGGACAATGTTCAGGTGAGCAGTTGTCGACATGATTTTGTTTGTACTGAATATGGAGATTCACTTCTGTAATTGGATTATTAAAATAAATTAACATTTTAAATACAATGTAATTTACTGATACGCACCTGTATAACAAAACAAAAAGACATTTGCCAGTGAGTTTCTAATACAGCCATGATGGAGTTACTGAAGTGACTTTTTAAAGGCACATAGATGTCAGTCAGTCAGTCATTTTCCACCGCTTATTCCATAGTGGGTCACGGGGGAGCTGGTGCCTATCTCCAGCAGTCTATGGGCGAAAGGCAGGGGTACACCCTGGACAGATCGCCAGTCCATCGCAGGGCAACACACAAACAACCAAGCACACACTCATTCATTCATACACCTAAGGGCAATTTAGAGTGACCAATTAACCTAACAGGCATGTCTTTGGACTGTGGGAGGAAGCCGGAATACCCGGTGAGAACCCACGCATGCACGGGGAGAAACATGCAAACTCCATGCAGAAAGACCCCAGGCTGGGAATTGAACCCAGGACCTTCTTGCTGCAAGGCAACAGTGCTACCAACTGTGCCACCGTGCACCCCCGCACATAGATGTGTGAGCATGAAAGCAGGTGCAGTTCTCTTTGTGGACAGAATAGGTGAAGCTAATATTCTAAGTATAAGTTGGGGTCTCTGTGAAAAGGAAAAGAATAAGAGCCACTGGTACAGCACACACATTTCCAATTATTCCATTATTTGAGGGATCATTTGATACAGCAGAATACTCATAGGCGAAAATCTGCAGTTGCTGAAGTTATAGAATTAACAATGAAGTCACATAAAGTATATTACTCAGGCAGAGTCGTGGTCATTGTGTCCATTTAATAACTGACAATACCTGAATATTTTCCTATTTCTGTATGTGGCTGTCAAACTATTAGAACTGAGTTAAACTGACTGGTTAAAGCATTTCAAAAACAACCTAAGACTCCAATTTGGTTTTTCTGGCCACAAAAAAAAGTTACATAAGTGCTTTTATACTTGAAATCCATGCCATTATAAACCGCAGTATGAGGGTTTGCTTCACTGTGTGAAAAATAAGAAATGACAAGCTGAAAGACATAAAATAATTAAGAAGAAGCGACAGGAGATGACTCGTCGTGACCTGGACAGCAGAAGTCAGGACGCAGTTGCTATGGTTGAGTAAGCTGTCATTTACTTGACATGCAGACACTGAAGATGTAGCGATTTCTTAAACTAAATTGATGGAGATTTCGTCCAACAGGCTGATGGAGTTGACACTTTTCCACCTCTGTGCCATTTCAGTGGAGGCGCTTTACGGCAAGAGTCAGTCAACATCAGTGCATCCCACTTTGGCCTAAAAGGTCCCCTTTCAAACCTTTCTAATGTGTCCCACAGCATTACTGGGTAATGGACAAAAATGTGGCAGGCCAAGACAAATGTGACATTTGCAAAAAACCAACTCAAACATTACACAAGTTGTCCAGACTGTTGTGGCAAATCCTGACTTGGTATAGGGCGGTTACTGCAACCATCTGATATTGAGGTTCTGTGCATTTATGTTTGAAAAGCAGTTTAATGTTCCTTAATACTGTTCCCTACTGTTTAAAGTTATTTTATTGAGATGTTAGAGAAAGTGCCAGAGTGATCATGGTGTTTTCCGACTGTATGAACCAGAGTAATGCAGCACAATCTTCCTCCCACCCCAGTGGTTGCCACTCACCATCAGAAAAGCAGGTGACTGCACATTTTCTTCGCTCGCAAAGATAAATTCAGTTGTTTTGTCATTAAATTAAGGACTTTTTTTGTCATTTTGTAACTTTGTTCTTTACCTTAAAGTCTCCAACATCAGTTTAGGTTTAATTTAGAGTTGTAGTCATTAGTTTGTTTAATTTGGTAGTGTGGGACTTTTGTGTGCCATGTTATATTTACTTCCTGTTTTCCTGTCTCTCTCGTGAGTTTCTTTTGTAACATTATTGTCTCCTTAAGTTCGACTCTCAGTCAAAAGGTTTACTTTTCAGTTCAGAAAACATTTTAATTTAATGTACATATTTTCAGTTATATATCACAATAAACTGATTTTTTTCCCTTCAAAAGCTCAAAAAACATTACAGAAACTTCAGTTGTGCACTTTTTTGTTCCTATGCCATCATTTTCCGTTTCTTTTAAAAGCACTAATAACTATAAGGCTCATTTTCATGACATCTACATAATATCTTACTGTTGGAAGGCGGCACTGGAAACAGTGGACAAGGGCAAGCAATGTCTTTCTTCTGCTATAAAAACACTTATGGTTCTCACATGCCTAAAAAAGATGGGGTATTTTGCAAGGATGTATGAACTGTTAGATACTCAAGATTGCACTTATAACCATTGAAGTGTGTTATTTTCTTTGTTGGCTCGTGCAGAGAGTCATTTGGAGTCTCTCCTTCTCACTACGTTATGTGTTGGTCTCCAGGGAGGCAGAGTTGCATTACTGCCAAAGCCCAGTTAAGTATGTTTGGAATGACTTGCATTGATCTATTGGGCCTTGGTAGATCACAGTCCTTGTTTCTGCATTAGAGGGTTGCAGGGTAGTGTGCATCGTTTACACCCACCAGATATCAAGGTAATAACTGATTGAATCAACATTTTTGGAAACCCTCAGAAAAAATATATATTTTAGGGATTTTAAGAATTTTCTTTTGGTTTTTACAAAGATTTTAGAATCCACATACGGATCTATGGTAAACGTTTACCTTTGCATTTCCATGCAACAGTATGCCAAAAAGTACTTTATGCACCAGAAACAGTCCTACTGGCAAAAAAAGAGAACATTTTGGTACATACAGAAACTGGGAAAACTTCACAACCAACAGTGTAAATAAAGACCTGAATTCAAATTTTAGATTAACATTAATAATAAATTTTGTTTTTTGTTTTTTTTTGTTAAATGCTATTATAGGGAAAAACTGTACAACACTTGGATTCAGACTGGATTCATATTAAGCCCACAGTCAGGTAGCTTAAACATGTCTGCATAAGTTGGCATGAAGCAACTACAAACCGGATTCCAAAAAAGTTGGGACACTGAACAAATTGTGAATAAAAACTGAATGCAATGATGTGGAGGTGCCAACATCAAACATGTTGTTCAGAATAGAACCCAAATCACAGATCAAAAGTTTAAACTGAGAGAATGTATCATTTTAAGGGAAAAATATGTTGTTTCAAAATTACATGGGAGAGATTCTAAGTACACCCTTTAATCAAAACGTTTTGACAGGTGACCTTTGACCTTAAGGGGGGGTCATGGGGGACTAAGAACAGGTGGTAACAGGTGTAGGATGATATAAATAGAACAAACCCAAATATGGAAATATCTGAAATGTTATGGCACAGCGGGCAACAGGTGTGGGATGATATGAATAGAACAAGCCCAAATACGGAAATATCTGAAATTTTATGGCATCAGCACCAGTTAAAATCGAGGGTTGTGTTTAAGGGGCGTTATGGGTGAACCCATGAATGAAACCAATGAAAACAGAGGGTGTGTTTAAGGGTGTTAATACATCTAAAAAATACATGCAGCCTTTATACTTTAAAGGTATACTCAACTTAATGCAGGCCTTGTCACATGAAATCCTAATAAAATTAACTGTGTAACCTGACAGAATTGGAAGTTCATTTTGCTTTTCCAGCAGGACCTATTTGCTGAATATATGAGCCAGTTTAAATCAGTTCAAAATAGAAAGACCTAAAAGTAAATAAAGTAAATAAAAAATTGTGCTTCCCTACCGCGATAGAATGAGCAAACCTTCCACTTCTGCATCAACAGACTGACTGACTGACAATCTGCACCAAACACTTGTAAAGAGCTGGGGAAAAAGCAGGAGAAAAGAGGTAAGACAAATATGAAATTAACAGAAACTTTACAAACCCTCAGTATACTGTTTCCAAGTTATAAACTTTAACAGAAACTTTACAAATCCTAACCCTAACCCTGTTTCCAAGTTATAAACTGACTCTAGGGAAGATGTGTTTGTTTGAAATAATGAGAGACTCCATTTAGGGAAAGGAATGATAATTTTAGTTACCTTTAACCTTGCTAAAACATATTTGTTTTTCAACTTAGAGCAAAAGTTATCAAGGGGTTTTAGAGAAAATAAAAATTAAATAAAAAACTGTTATTCTGTATCTGAACTCACTACCAATCTTTTCCTTCTCATTCAGTCTTCACACCGAGTGTGTGACACATGCAATAAAGTAATTAGAGCTCTCCCCCCCCCTTATTCCTTCTCTTTCTCAAGACCCCAAGTGTCGATTCAGAGGTGCGTGAGCAGGTGAGGCCTGGTGTAAGGTTGCTGGTTTCTCACTGGTAATACATGCTTCTAAAATGAAATTGTTGTTTTGGGATATAGGGAATGTTTATACAGACAGCTTCCTATGTCAGAGCTAAGTGAGTTATGTACACCTTCAGTGCAATCCTTTAGGAATCTTGGACAATCCGCAAGAAAACAGCTAAATTAATATGTAATTCGGTAATTAGGCCTCTTCTGCATTTCAGGTATAAATGAGGTTGATTCAAGACTTCCAGAGACCTGAACCTTAGAGCAATCAACTGTTCACCAATCAAGTTCACTTCTGCCGCAGATCCTTTTTTTTTTTTATGCAGTCGATCAGCTGGGCTGTGTCTCTGGTCCTCATTTCTTCGTGTTGTTTGTTGGTCTTCAAAAGGTTCACTGTCATCCCCTAGCTGGCTCTCGTCACTCCTAGTCACAGTCTTCTGTGATGGTACCCGGAGCTCTCTCACCAGAGAAGAACTCATGAACATCAGGGCTACTACACCAGAGGAGTTATTTCCCACTTTTCTGCCTACTGCTCTGGAATTTTTGGACATTCTGGTCAAAGGTGCGCTCACCTTTGTTCACGCGGTGAAACGCCGGAAGAGAGGGAAATGGGCTGGGGTGCTGGTACGTCTTCGCCAGCATGGACTACGAACACCGTTACCTGGAATATTTCTCTCTAACGTGCGCTCACTTCCCAACAAAATTGAAGAACTACAACTGCTGTTGGGGAAAAACAGGGACTTTTATTCATCAGCAGTTTTGTGCTTCACGGAGACGTGGCTGTGTGGATTAATACCGGACTCTGCGCTGCAGCTGGCAGGATTCCAGCTCTACAGAGTGGACAGAGACACGGAACTCTCCGGCAAAGCGAAAGGTGGAGGAATCTGTTTCTACCTCAACAGTGGTTGGTGCAACGACGTGACAGTGATTCAGCAGCACTGTTCTCCAGACCTGGAAGCCTTCATCATAAACTGTAAGCCTTTCTATTCCCCCCGTGAGTTCGCTTCATTCATCCTGGTCGGTGTTTACATCCCGCCGCAAGCTAACGTGCAGGTCGCACAGCGCATGCTCGCCAACCAGATACTGAGTGAGGAGCGGACCATCCCGGACTCCTTAGTTATCGTCGTTGGCGACTTTAACAAAGGTAATCTCACCCACAAACTCCCCAAATATAGACAGTTTATAAAATGTCCGACCAGAGAGGACAACATTCTGGATCACTGTTACACCACCATCAGAAACGCTTATCACGCCGTCCCACGTGCTGCACTGGGCCAATCTGACCACATCATGGTCCACCTGATTCCTGCATACAGGCAGAAACTAAAGCTCTGCAAACCTGTTGTGAGGACGACAAGGAAGTGGAGCAGTGAGGCTGTGGAGAATCTCCAGGCGTGTTTAGGCTGTACAGACTGGGATGTTTTCAGGACTACTACCAACAGTCTGGACGAGTATACAGAGGCTGTGACTTCCTAAATCAGCTTCTGTGAGGACAGCTGTGTACCATCATGCACCAGGGTGAGTTACAACAACGACAAACCCTGGTTCACAGCCAAACTCAGAAGGTTAAGACTGGATAAGGAAGAGGCCTTCAGGAGTGGGGACAAGGACATATACAGAGAGTACAAGTTTGGCAAGGTAGTGAAAGAGGCCAAACGACTGTACTCTGAGGAGCTCCAAAACCAGTTCTCAGCCAACGACTCTGCGTCTGTGTGGAAAGGGCTCAGGCAGATCACCAACAACAAGCCGAAAGCCCCCCACTCCATCAACGACCTGAACAAGTTCTACTGCCGCTTTGAAAGACAAAGGGACAGTCCTGCAACCATCCCCCACGACACCCCCCAACACCTGCAGCCACAATCCACCACCCCCACCTCCCCAACCTCCAGAGGGGCCTTGGCACCTCCAACCCCCACCCTGAAGTCCCCCCCCACCAGCCACCTACCCACGCCGAGGACGGCTCTTTCCATCCAGGAGAGGGACGTCAACAAACTCTTCAGGAGACAGAACCCCCAGAAAGCTGCTGGACCGGATTCTGTCTCACCAGCCAGCCTGAAGCACTGCGCTGATCAGCTGTCTCCAGTCTTCACAGACATTTTTAACACCTCACTGGAGACATGTCATGTGCCAGCCTGCTTCAAGTCCTCCACCATCGTCCCTGATCCCAAGAAGCCAAGGACCACAGGGCTTAATGATTTCAGATCCGTCGCCCTGACCTCTGTGGTGATGAAGTCCTTTGAGCGCCTTGTGCTCTCACACCTAAAATACATCACAGACCCCTCCTGGACCCCCTGCAATTTGCCTACAGAGCCAACAGGTCTGTAGATGATGCAGTCAACTTAGCCCTTCACTTCATCCTCCGGCACCTGGACTCCACAGGAACCTACGCCAGGATCCTGTTTGTGGATTTCAGCTCTGCCTTCAACACCATTGTCCCACAATTTATTTAGTGTCCCAACTTCTTTAGAATCCGGTTTGTAACAGATCACCTCTCGTAGATACATCTGTGCACAAGAGTCGATCTGCCTTCTGCACTGCATCCTAAAAGAAGAGATTTTCTGATCTGGAGATTTTACTTCCATCAAAGCAGAACAGGTGGTGTAGAGCTCATAAGACAGGTGCTCCTTTTCTCACTTATGCCATAAACACGCTGCTGTAAGCTAGAAGATTTGTTGAGTACCTGCAATTTCACATAGCATCAGGAGCACATAATAGAAACCTTATATCAGAAAGCATAATTACACAAGACAGAAGCTAATACTGGTAGTGGATGTCAAAAGCTGGCAAGCAATTTTAATAATAAGGAATGTAAGTGCAATGGCTTTGTATACTGAACTTTTGCTCTTCAAACAGGTATACCTTTGGGTGCAAACTAAAGTCACTGGCTCTGTGACACTAATGCAAGAGTTTATGTTGCAATGCAAACATGACGATTATGTGTAGGAACTGTAGCAACGGCAGATCACCCTTTAAGAAATGTGTGCTACTTATTAAGCTTTTTATGAATAAATGCTTTAGGCAAGTAAATACAAAAAAAAAAAAAAAGTTACCCAAGGTATCTTCAACAAAAGGCAAACTATTTAATTTCAAACCAATCTGAAATATCACCATTAAAAAATTTACATTACATAGCATCGACTATGGAAAACGTAATACTTTCTCTCCTGGAGACAGTCAGGATGGAAGGTTTCATCAGAACTAAAACATAATTGCTTGTCACACTTTTTTTGGTATAGGAAGTGTTCAGTGCATACACCAAAATGAAGCTTTGTGGCTTTAAGAGCAGAGTGCAGATCAGACAGATTTTCAGGCAATAAAAAAAAAAGGGTAAGTCATGGTAAGCCAGTGGTGGATGTAGATTAAATTTTGCACCGTGGGATAAAATTGGCAAGTTAAAAGTACTCTCTCTCAATAATGTTTTTCAACTGAAATGCAAATAGGTTTTTTGTGAATTATTTTTAAACCTGGTGAGCAATAAATTCAAAATGCAATATTTAAATCAACCAAAGCAGTCCAATTCTTGTATAAAAGAATTAAAATTTTTGTAATTTGCCTTAGTAAAATAGGCTATACAGTTTCCTAAATTTTTTGGTCAAATGTTTTCTGTTGATTCCCAACAACGAGAATCTTTTTGAAAAAACCTCTTTAGGCAAGTTTATGGGTTTGTTCATCCCTGTTTTTGCATAAGTAGTAATAATAAATAATAATAATGACTAATTTGACTAATTTGTTTTTAATTACCAAATATTTGTTTACACATAATGTGAAGTGGTTGGATTTGGGTCATGAAGTTAAATTAAATAAAGAAAATGGTAAACATTGGTATTATTCATTAGATGGTTCTCTTTGGCTTGTGTTGTTCTAAAAAATTGAATGGATCCTATGCCAAGGATGAGCAAATAGGACTGAATAGTACATTAACTTGAAAACCTTTCCTATTGTTTAATAGAGGTCACCACTTATCACAAAATATTTTACAACACTAGTCTTGTATGAATAAGTAAAAGCCATCAATTCTATAGCTGTTTTTCTGTAATGTTCTAAACTATTTAGTTAGATTCATGGGGAGCTGTGTGGCTCAGTAGTAGAGCAGGTACAGCATTTTATGTTACAACCTTATTCCAAAATGATTTAAATTATTTTTTTTCCCCTCAAGCTCTTGACCCAACACCCCATAATCACACCATGAAAATGCATTTTACAAATATGTATAAAAAAAAAAAAGAAATCACATTTATGTAACTATTCACAGCCTTTGCCATTAAACTCAGTATTGAGATCAGGTGCATTCTGTTTCCACTGGTCATCCTCAAGAATTTTTCCACAGCCCGACTGGTGTCCACCTGTGGGAAATTCAGTTGATTGGACATTATTTGGAAAGTGACACACACCTGTCTGTACAAGATCCCACAGCTGAGTGTCAGATGTCAGAGCACAAATCAAGCATGAAGTCAGAGGGATTGTCTCTTGTCCCCCAAGACAGGATTGTCTCAAGTCACAAATCTAGGGAATGGTACCAAAGTTTGGAACTACCAGCAATCTTCCTAGAGCTGACTGGCCGTCTAAACTGAGTGGCTGGGGGAACCAGTTTAGATCGGGTTGTTGGGAGATAACCAACAACCCGATGGTGACTCTGTCAGAGATCTACTGTTGTTCTGTGGAGAGAGGAGAACCTTTCAGAAGGACAATCTCCTGCGGCAGACAGAAACCAGTTTTAGTACAAGGCACTTGAAAACCCACCTTAAGTTTGCCAAAAGGCACATTAAGAACTCTCAAACCATGAAAACTCAGGGTCTGATAACACAAAGATCAAACTTTTTAGCTTGAATGTCAGGTGTCATGTTTTGAGTAGGACAGGCACCGCTCATCACATACCCAGTACAATCCTTACAGTGGTGGTTGCAGCATCATGCCTCGAGGATGTTTTTTCAGCGGCAGACACAGGGAAACAAGGCAAGATGGAGGGAAAGATGAATGCAGAAATGTACAGAAAACTCCTGGATGAAACCCTGCTCCAAAAGGCTTTTGACCTCAGACTGGGGCAATGGTTCACTTTTCAGCAGGACAATGACCTCAAGCATGAAGCCATGATATCAAAGAAGTTAGTTTCAGGACAACTGTCAATGTCCTTGTTGGCCCAGCCAGAGCCCAGACTTGAGTCCAAATGAACATCAGTGGATATATCTCAAAATGGCTGAGCACAGACGTTTCCCATCCAACCTGATGGAGTTTGTGAGGTTTTGCATAGGCTAGGGGAATAGGATAGGTGTGTCAAGCTTGTGCCATCATATTCATGAAGACTTGTGTCTACAACTCCTGCTAAAGGTGCATCAACAAGTATTAGGCAGAGGCTGTGAATATTTATCTACATGGGATACATTTTTATGTTTACCATATTCTCCGACATGAACATCATCTTTGTCCCACATTTTGCTAGTATGGATATTGTCACCCTAACCATTACTATAAACATGGTGACATATTGAGCTCAGCAGAAAGTGGTGTACGGATCTATTAAGTTTTTCTTGCTATACACACCTAGAGCTCTCAAATACCTGAGGCTTATTCATTGTGTTCTCCATTTCAGTGCAGAGGGTCAAAGCAGGAAATAAAGCACCCACATTCAATTTGAGCAATCTGCACACGCTCCACAGAGCCTTAAGTATAGATCTTTACAGAGATCCCCGTTTGTTAAAGGGTCTCTTGTGGGCAGCAGATGTGCTTCCAGACCCCACTTAGTCAGACACCGAGAATTGATCAATGAAAGGGAGGAAAGGCACCACTGAGGTGATGGAGATACCTGCCACTGCTGCAGCACTGGCTGATCTGTTACTGACAAATACTCTCCCTGGGACATGAATCTCCTCCAGGTCCCTCACACTGAGCCTGAGCAGACAAAGTGAAAAAGAAGAAGAAGATACATGAAGTACACAGAATTAGGAAAACCCAATCGTGCAGTGCTTCATCCAAAAGTTTCAAGGTTGTATTGGATTTTTGCTGGGTTATGCAGAAAAAAGCTGAAGAATCTGAAACAAACAGCTCCTTCTGAGAGGATTTTTAAAAGTGGGCATGTTAGTAAAACATTTTATTTAGACGCGATGATAATGCGTCATGCAGTTTCATGTGGTGTGTCATTGCTCTCTTTATTTGTTCAACAAAGTATTTCGAGGAACAATTAGAAAAAAAAAAAAACATCCATTCCAGCACCCAGGTTTGAAATTCTCTATTCTTCATTATCATTACCAAATCTCCTGTTTCGCATCAAAACAAATGAAGGCAAATATTTCTGCTGTGAGAAAAAGAAAACTGAATTAAGAAGATATACACATTTAGCAAAATATTTTGTCCTCACTAAATGCTCTTGCCCTCTACCAGCCATGCAGCTCTGTGCTCAGCCTGTGAGTTTCATATATACAATAATTACTAGATAAACTGTATGTTTATCTAATTTTAGAGGAATTGAACTGGTCAAGCAGAGTAGAAGGATTAACAGCAGAACAGTGCTGACCATCAGCGATGGCCTGAGGCTAGCTGGGCTCTATCCCCTACAGAAAACTTTGTATTTTGTTTTTCGGTTTGATCAACCAGGATTTTCCCATCTGTTCTGCCACTGGCTGAGCGTGTTGGTTCCTGTGACTCATTCCATTGAAAAGGACTGCCTCAAATTAGAAACAAAAAGTAAAAAACAACTCTAGTGGAAATGGAATGTCCATTCGTATTAAAGCTGATGGATTAAACTGACAGGTTTTTTTTTTTCTTTAAAGACACTGACATATGGAAAAACTTCTATAGCTCTGACAGCTATTCCTATTTGGCTCTGTGATGCCATCAGAAGGGCACCCTACTGACATCCCCCATCGAGAAGTCTGACTTCTAGCATATTGAGAAGAGGGTGGTTGAATAAAAAAAATATATATTCTCGTTTAAATTGTCAGAATCTAAAAATATTTGGTTTTTTTGGGCCACAGAGGCCTCAAATTATATTTGACATTGCATGTTTTTGGGGTCCGGTCGGACCTCTGAAAGCATTCTGTGAAACCCTGATAGAGGCTTGTGCATGAAAATCTTTGTAAATCTGCTGGTTCTGAAATACTCAGACCAGAGTATTTCAGACCAATCACAACATGTTCCAAACCTTTTAAATACACTTTCCTCTTCATTATGATGCTCTCTTTGAACTTAAGCAAGTTGTTTCCTCACATCTGCTTAAATGCATGAAGTAACAGCTATTTGGCACATTATATCCATTGCTGTTGTGTTCTCTTGCCTAGACAATGCATCATATTTATTTTCCTCTTCATAAAGATATTTTAATTTGGCAGACGAATCAAGTGAGACCATTTTGAAACTTTTTTGTGGGGCAAAACAATCCAAGACTGTCTTAAATTTAAAAAATGTTCTTATTCTATGCTGTGTTTGACACACTTGGGAACATTGCACAATTGAAATCTGTTTAGAAAAATTATTTGGCCTAAATGCTGCGATGAATATTAAAAAAACCCAGAGTACCGCATTGTCTTTTAATACATACTTCTGTGCTGCTGTCTTTTTAAAATAGGAGGTAAATGTTTTAGATTGGCTACACTGGACACACTTTTATAAATCCCACCTGGAACTCTGCTTATGAGGATTTCTGCACCTGAATCCAGAATACATCTTTTTTGGATAAAGTAGGCCAATAGTTTCGATGAACTAAGGCCCATGGGTTACATTTGGCCCGCAATGTAATTATATTTGACCCACGAGATAATTCTAGATGTCTACTAAAACTGGGCCACCAGTAGGCTCTGCAAGCACTGATAATATTACAAATCTCTGAATCCTTTGCTAGTGCATTGGTGCAACAATCAGAACCCACAAGCCCCCCTCCTCTGTTGACATTCAATTGTTACCTCATTCTACTACCAGTCATGTTAGCAGGTGACATGACATGTGTATATGTATGATATACCAGGTGTATCTCTTGGACCAGCGTGCATCAGAAAAGATCAGAGTGGAGCAAACAGAGCTTTAATAAAAAAATATTTATGCACTTTTTGTTACACCCACAGTGGCTTTACATGGGTTTGCCATGTAAAAATAAAATGCTTTCACATGCAGTGCTTTGGGTGAGAGAACAGCAATAAAATGGAGGAACCGTTTTGTGAGTATATGTTTCCTGAATTTACCAATGGAAAAGCATTGTGTTCTTGCAGGTACAGAGTGAAATTCACCCCCACTCCCCAAAAGTAATCTATAAAAAGTTGAAAAATATGAAACGTCACTTGTTTTCACTTTCTCAGCAGTGGCACCTTTCACTAAAAACATTTCAAAGTGCTAAAACACTTGCTGCAGAGAAGACCATTATTTTCAAGGATAATTACTTACAGTTTGTGAAAATTTGCATCATTGCTTGGACAATTTCAGTTTAACCCCGTATAACTCCATTCATCTCCAATGCACACCCATAGTGGCTTTGATTAATCAAGTTTACCGATAGGCTGTCTGCTTGAGGGCCAGAGTGTTCTAATTTAAAGCTGGTTCATATGATTTGTTTTCTTTGCCATATGCCTCAAGCTGTTAAAAGCTCACAAGTGTGTAAGGTGAAAAAAAAAATCAAAGCAGCTACTCCATAAATGTTTAATCAATTTGTTCGATTTCAAAAGTGATTTAGCACAAGCCATGTCCTAATTCAATCACAAATCAGGGTTCAATGTCCCTTTTTGTGAGTTGCCTAGTTAAAATGTAACATTTAGAAGTCAATTTCAGCAATGTTAGCATTCAGGGTGGATTGGGAGAGGTAGAAATGAAGGGACAAGAACATACCCTAAATGTGTTATATACAGCTAAATTCTGATATTTAGATACATTATATAAAAAAACACTTCACTTTACTTTCTGACATAAAATCAAACAAAGCTTTTCCTATTTTTGGTCAGTTAGGTGTTCAAAAGTATTTCCATTCACTAAATATTAGAATAATAAGTAAAATATTTTTAAAAGGTTTTTTAAAAGAACTTTCTTCAATTTCAGAGGTGCACATACAGTTGCTTTTTAAGCTGTATGACTTAAGTCAAATGTTCTTGCTATTCTTCCACAACATTCTCACAAAAGTTAGCTGGAGCTTTGGCCCATTCCTCCAACAGAACTAGTGTGATCAAGTCCTGTTTGTAGACTTGCTTGCACATACACACCGTTTAAGCTCTGTTCACACATTTTCTGTAGAACTGTGATTTTTTTCACATTAAAACAGCAAACCTGTTTGTCATTTAATGGTTTTAATGTGATAAACCAACAGAAAGTAATATATATATTGTAGAAGCAAAAAATAAAGAATGGCTTGCACATTTTCGATCGGTTTTTTAAATAAAATCCATTGAAGTTTGTTGTTGTAACATGAGAAAATGTAATAAAGGTCAAGGGGTTATTGGTATTGATGATCAACATATAAATGAGCTGATAAATCTTATAGAACAATAAACACTCATGGAATAGGGGTTAAATGTCAACCTTAATATAAAAGCTGAGCTTCACAGGTTTTCCATCTCCAGTTTATGGATTCAGCCAAGATGTTTTTGGATTCATCATCAACTATTAGGCATTCCAATTTAGGCATAGAGAAGTCGAGGTGTAACCTGCACATGATTGATTTTTTTCCCCTCTTTTTCAAGGATGTCAATAAAAAATGTAAACACTGTGATTAAAGTGTACAACATCTGTTTCTTTAGCTTTATACACTAGAAGAAAACTTTTAGTGGGTCACAAAACAAACAAAAAATAGAAATCAGTACAACATTTCTGAAACCAAATATTTAAATGAAAGAGGCGTTTTTTTCTATGAGTTTGCAATGTCGTTGAAAGAAATGTGATGTAAGGCTCATTAAAAGTGATTTACACGACACATTTCAAGCCAAGTGTGGCAGCTACACCTAGCAATTAGCTGCCGGAGTGAATTACAACATTTTAGACTATTGTCTCGTAGGAGACACGTGTCAAACAGCTGTCAGGGGATCCAATTATGGACAGGTTCCTCTTCCAAACACCCTCCACCCTGCCCTGACACCAATTCATAAACTACCTTCTGACTACATTCAAGTTGAGCCATGTTGCCTGCAGCGTTTGTGAATATTTGAAAGTACTGCCCCAGGAAAAGAGCAAGGTTGTCATTTCTCCTTCAACAGAAGTAGTCCGACAGTGTCACAGTCTCTGCCCGAAAACATTAAATAAAAGTTAAATATAAACAGGTCCTTTGTGCTTTTGCACCTGCTTCAGTCTTCAGGAAGTTCTCATTTGCATTGGTGCAGCAGGTCAAATAGGTACAGGTACATCTAAGTGTTGGACCATTTGTTTGCTGAATATTGGACCATTTGTACGTTGCTGGACGCCACTATGCCTTCCAGCATCATCGGCCATTTTGTACCCCAGGATAGTCCGCAACTACAAATCCTACCGGGCACCACGGCTGATAGGACGGGGGCGTCGCAGCTCTGACGTCACAGTGGACTATATAGTAAAATTAGTTCCCTTTAATCCTTGCTTTTCACGCTGGAAACCGAGATGCGGTTACCACGCAACAGGAGCACCATTCTGGAGAAGAATCTCATACGTGGGCTTTCATTCATTCTCCCATTGGCCAGAAACTAAGCGAATTAAGCTCACAAGAATAAGAAGGCTTGTAAGCTTTACCTTTACTGATCGAAGATGTGGATGTGACACGTGACAAAAAACCCCACGGAGGTTTCAAGGAGACGGAATTGCCATCCTTGTTTTTGTTCCAGTTGACTGTTGACGGTCCGTCATATTGTTCCTTTTTGCCAAAGGAGGCCAAGGACGACGCCGACCACTTCTTGGAGTTAACTGCGGATGCGCACCAACTCCCCCCTTTCTCTGCCCCAGAAGGAGACAACACCAAGTAATTCCGTTCTGTTTTGTTTTATTTCTATTTGAAATAGCTTGGGCAGGATAGAGTAGGATTTTAGGGCGCTTTAGAATCGCCACTTATAGTCCAATGTGTTCTAAATTGTATGTGCATGCCATGTTTTATTGAAACTTTATTGCTGTTGATTTTTGAGGCCGCCAAGCCTTGCAAGTGTGCTTTACTGTGTGAAAACCTGAACGCAGGTACACTGTAACAGTGGACTGTTAGAACTTCATGGTGGAAACTCACCATCTCTTTGTCTGCACCCTACGTGTTGCTTTTACTGGTTTACTGCCGAAAAGTTTATGATTCTTTGTTCACTGAGTTACAACTCACTCAATGCTGTTTTATTCTGTTTAGTTAGGTATTTTTACCCCTTTGTGTAGAACGTAACATGCTTGATTAGGGGAAGATTGTTGAATCGGAATAGCGAGGTGTATCAGGGCTGTTGATTTAATAAATATTCACGTAGATAAAGAGAAAATGTTTGTGTTTATTTTGAGCAATAGTGATTTGTCTGTCAAAATAAGGTCAAAGTTCCTCCACCTTCCGGTGAAACGGTTGATTAAACAGTGACATCTAGTAATAGTTATTAATTATTAATGAGAATTTAATAATTGTAATTATCAAAGGCTTTGAGCCATAATTACAACACCAGAAGTCATCTCTGATTTTGATTCGTAAGTGATGATTTTTGGTTAAGAAATTAATGTTTTTAAAATTATGATTTTAAATTTTAATTCTTGATAAATATTAATTAATCAATAATCATAATTCTTACATACGAAAATTAGAATATTGTAAAAAAGTTTAATATTTCATGTCACTCATGTCCAAAAGTATATATATATAAATATATATATATATATATATATATATATATATATATATATATATGTTAATTTCAGTATGAAATGAACATGGATTCATTGTTGCTTGCTTGGGGCTATTTTGCATGAATTACTGCATCAATGCGGTGTTGCATGGAAGCAATCATCCAGTGGCATTGCTGAAGTGTAATGGAGATCTAGGTTGTTTTGATGGCATCTTTAAGGTCATTTGCATTGTTGGGTTTGGTGTCCCTCATACTCCATAGACTCTACATGGGTTTCTGGCCAGTTTTCTGGCCAATCAAGCATAGGAACACCATGATCATTGAAGTATGACATTTGATACTTCAAGTGTGGGCAGGTGCCAAGTCCTGCTGGAAAATGAAATCAGCATCTCCATAAAGCGTGCCAGCAGAAGGAATCATGAAGTGCTCCAAAATTTCCTATGAAATGTCTGCATTAATTGTGGACACTAAAACATAGTGGACCAACACCAGCAGATGACACAGCTCTTACAATATTATAATTTTCTGTCTTCATTAGCCATAATCATCAAAATCACAAGAAATAAATCTTGAAATGTTTCACTCCATGTGTAATGCATCTATATAAGTTTCACTTTCTGAAATTAATTGCAAAAAACTATTAAACGATTTCACAATATTCAAATTTTTGAGATATACCTGTACATGAACAAAAATGTAAAAGAAAAAAACCTTCATTTGAGCATCAGGTGAATCAATCTGGAATTTCTCCATTTGTGTATGAATTAATTTTCACAGTTCACAATAGACAAGTCTATTTTATGATCTTTTAGAGGATTCAACATTTAAATAATTAAATGTAAAACACAAATTTAGATTTGAACTAAAACTGATAGATGCCTTATGTTTCCTGCTTTTATTTCAGTTATTTAATGCCATTGGTTATATGTAATTAAACTGGATAAAAGATAATGATATAATGGAGTCATTGTAATAATCCTTTTTGAATTAACAGAGATCCAGCAAACCAGCTGTCAGCTTTGGCCTTAGCAAAGACGTCCTGCTACATGATCGAGTACATTATAAAACAACTCATTTGGCCAACTCTATCCTCTACATTAACCCCGATACAACCCTCCAGGGAATAAAATTACACTCCGTCCGAAACACCATTAACAGTGCCCCGTTTACCTTTTATGCACCACTCACCACATGCTGTGCCTAACACCACCCAATCCTTTTAAAAATAACCACCTCTGAGTTCAGCATCAGTCTTTATCAGATGCTCCACATGGCATTAATTGTAAAAAGCATGACTCTTCATACTCCTCATATGTGAATGTTAAAGAGGATAAACCCAACCGCTACTTGGTGCTGCTTATCAATGACCTGCCCAAAATTTCCAATAAAAAACTTAAACCCCAACATTTGGAAAAGATTGCTGATTGGGCTTTCCAGCATGACCATGAAGGTAAGCAGTTTATCAGTGGACTGCTGGACAGGTCTACCTGGTGGACTGAGATACGGCCTCACGTGTCCCGAAAGAAAATCACCATTGATTTATTAAACAGCTAAACTCACTGAATGTCAGGCTCAACATAAAACCAAAGACTACATTTAAAAAAAGAGAAATGGATCACCATCTTTATCTCATCCACCTACATAATTGGGGATATTTTAATCAGTTTTTATTCAATAATATATCTTGGCACTTCTACAAATTAAGGAAACAATTTCATGATAGAGATTAATTAACAAGTGACAAGTCCAAATGTGCCATAATAATATAATTGTATCAGTGGGATCTTCTTCCAGTTGGTCTTAGATCTGCCCAAATTTGCAGCTTGGACTTTAAAATTGGCTTTTATGTTGAAAGGAATCAGGGTTTTCTTCTGTTTGTGCTCCAAGTGCATTGCAGCACTGCCACCCTCGTGCTGTACAGGCCCTTGCACACCAAACATACCATGATCTGAATCCTGCAGTGAGTTTGGTTTACGCTACAGATTTCTACTCCGGTATGTGCAGACTCCCACAGAAAGTGAGCGTGACTTCAACTGGCAAGCAGGAACCTTTTTCTTTGTTGGTGAAAGCATGTAGAATGTATCTCACACATCCAAAGAAACAAGCTTTAGCCCTTGTATTGAAAGAAGAGTAACAGAGAAGAAAATAAGTTGTTGGCACAAGGTATTCTACTGGTGTCTACGTAAAGTGTCCTGTGTACTGGCTGTGCGAAAGTACATCACAGATCGACGCAGTCAAAGTTCAACCAAAGTGGATTTTGACCATAGCACGTGCAGCAACCAGCAGAGCTCCAAGCAGTGTTTCGCTGAATTTTGCTCTCAAACAAGCTTATGTTTTCCGCCTCAATTAATTTTGACAGCACTAAACAAGGTTCCTTAATTTACTTCATGTCATTTTTTGGAGATACGTCTTTGATAATTTTCATTAAAATATCAACATACAAAGAAGGTCTGAGAAACACTGTAGCCTTATCCAGTGAAATCACCAATTTAGCTGGTGAAGAGCCACTGCCAACTGCTCACTGGGGGCTAAAGATTTTCAGTTTGTAAGGAATTCAGTAAAAAAATAAAAAAATACAATTTTTATTAAATTTACTTTTAGTGTTAACTCAGCAAGTAAACCTTGGCAGTGCCTATGAATCTGCTATGATTCTGGCACGTCTGCTCTACCCTGTCTCCCTGGCTGCAATCAGCAGATTAGATGCACCTGGTGGCTGCTGCAGTGTAGTGCAATCTGTGGAATGCCAAGAACCTGTGTCTTCCCTGATATATACTGACTCTGACAAGCAGACAGTGCCAGATTTTTGAAAGCCATTGTGTGAGTAGATATCCAGCGTTCTTTCCTGTCTGATTATTGTTCTTGACCTTGCCTTGCCTTTTGGATTTATGCCTCTGCCTGCTCTCAGTTGAACTATTTGGATTTTGGTTGTCGACCTTGTTTCCTGCATCTGGTTTATGCCTCTGCTTGCCCCTTGCCTGACGCCTCTTGTTCCGATCGTTGACCCTGTTTCTGTTTTTGGATTATTGAGCCAGCCTAGCCCTCGGATTATTCAGCCTGGAGTCACTTCTTACCTGTGCTGTGGAGATCACTGCCTGCCACCCACTGAGGTTTCCCCTCTGGGTTTCAAGTTCCACTCAAGACAACAGCAGGTTAGTGACTTTTCTGATCCCTGCAAAATCTGGAGAGACTACAAGTCACTAATCCCTCTTTCTGCCTCGGTGATTCCTGGAAGCTGTGAGGAGTGTTACCTGTGTGACATTTTCCTGTGGCTGAATGAAACCTTTTAAAC
Source organism: Girardinichthys multiradiatus (assembly GCF_021462225.1). Lineage (NCBI taxonomy): Eukaryota > Metazoa > Chordata > Actinopteri > Cyprinodontiformes > Goodeidae > Girardinichthys > Girardinichthys multiradiatus. The sequence goes on from NC_061814.1 coordinate 18,167,483, forward strand.
TTTCAGTACTGTGTCTGACTGAATCTTGGGTCTGCCTTTTTATGATTCATAGCACCATCAGATGTAGAAATGTTTTGCTGACTGTGGTTAGACAGCCAACAGATGCAACTCATTAAATAAGATTATTAAAAACGTAACTATGATAATTCCATTGGAAAAAGAGAAACTCATTACACACATGCCTTACACAAAGAGTGCAATATTTCAAGAGTCCATGTGTATTTATTTTGATCAATAGGACTGACAGCAAATGAAAATCCAAAATTCAATTTCTCAGAAAATAAAAATACTACATTAATACCCCTACAGAGAATCTGTACCATGGTCACTGAAGCAGGTATTAGTACTTTTGGCAGTGTGGGCAGGTGTAATGGTGGAAAATGAAGTCAGCATCTCTATGACACTTGTCAGCAGAGTTAAGCAGCAGAGCTGACTTTGGACTTAATAAAACACTGTGGAGCAATACCAGCAGAGGATTTGGCTCCCCAAATTATCACACAGTGTGTAAACATTTATCCAGACCTCAAGAAGTTTAGATTCTGTTTTGTCAGCTCCTCACTTGGGGACATTGTAAAAAAGGCTTTTAATTTTCTTCTCCAATAGAAATAAAAAAATAAAAACACTGAACAATGGTTCAGCCCTTTTTATCTCCTTAGTCCAGGTAAGACACTTCTGCTATAGTTCCTGGTTCAGAGGTGCCTTAACACAAAGACTGCAACACTTGTAGCCCATGTCCTGAAAAGTGGTGGCTCTTGAAGCACAGACTCCAGCCACAGTACACACCTTATGAATCACCCCTAAACTCTTGAATGGGCTTTGTTTCACAATTATCTCAAGGGTTTTTCCTTTTGCATCTTTTCCTACCAAACTTTTTTCTTTCAACCAACCCTATATTAATATGCTGCGACACAGCAACACACAATTGTGTAGGGCCAAAGCATATCTGTATTATAAATTTTTTTATATTTTTATTTGTGGAACTAAAAAACTAAAACACTTAAAATATCACTCTGTGTGTAATTTATGAAATTCACATTTTTAACTGAATTATTTAATCTGACCGATATTAAAATTTTTGAGAAGCCATAGTCCATTATAGGTCCAGTGTGATTTCAATCTAAAAAGACTCACAAAGAGAGGGTTGGCAATTAGAAAAGTTTTAATGATGTGAATGAATGATTACTTAATTATATCTTTGGCGCTCGGACCTGGGAGGAAGACATGAATGTTGAGAATGATATGAGCCAGGATGAACATTGTAAAGCTTATATTTAGAGATGTCTTCCCCCTGATCCGACACTGGTGGTGGATGGGCGGCCAGGGAGCGAGGAAGCCAGGAGTAGATGGGAAGGAAGATGGTGGAGGTGGGGTGGAAGAGGGATGAGCTCAGCTGACAAGCGAGGAGGAACACAGCTGAAGGACCTTTAAAAACAAGGCGTCAGAAGGCGATTGGATGATGAATCAGGCAGACAGGATGCTGATTGGAAGGCCGGGAGACGCACAGGGAAGTCATTGGACGGTGAGACAGTGAGGGTGAGTCTTTCATTCTGAATTTTTGTTAAACTCCATGAAAATCAGTTGTGTTATTTCAAACTTGTAAACTTTGCAAACTAACCATCTTTTACTTGCACATTAAGCTGAAAAACGATGCATACATATCATTTTCAAGCTTTGGGCAGGGCAGGAATTATATAAACATGTGGTGCAGCAGACACATTGAGCTCAAGGCTAAGTTGACAAATGCAGCAGCTGTAAACAGTAATCAGCAGTTTCACGCAAGAAATTACAAGATGAAGAACAGCAGAGCGAGCTGTAACATTAAACCTAATGATATGACCAGAACTATTGTTTCAGAACCCCAAGCCACATTTAGCTTTGCCATAAAACCAAAATCACAAGAAATCCAGTTATTTTATTAGAGCCGAAACCAAGGAATCATTAACAAGCAGAATCAGCCTCACTGCAGCTGATACAAAACAGCAGAAACTTGCCTTGGTGATTAGAAGCTGTTGTTTCATATTTTGGTCCCAGCTGACAAACAGGAAACACTGCTTCCAGGTCGATGTGCCATTAGAGGCCGCAGCTGCTTCAATTAGACTCCAACTAAGAGCGGGGCTCTCAAATATCACAATTTCTCTATCCAACTCCCCTGGTGCTTCATGTTGGCAGGAAAGTCATGAATATCAGTAACAAGTGTGCTCGGAGAAATACTCCACAAATTAAATGAAATAAACTGTTAAGAAGGAGCCATTTTACTGGGAAGGGAAAATCTAATCCAAGCAAGACCCCCTTATCACCTACTCTCCCAATTGATTGGCTGGACAATTCACAGGTTGCTTGGTGTGTTTCCCAGGTAACAGACCTTTGCAGCAACATTGGCTTTGTTCCAGTACCTGAGACAGCTGCAATTAATAACATAAATAATGACTCACACAGGATATTGGAGCACTACAAGGAGGTTGGCTGTCTTAATGTCAGCTCACCTGCTTTTCTAACTGCTACTGTGCTGTGGAAAAGTTTTAAATCCCACTTTTTTAATTCTATGGAAAGTTCTTTGGACCTAAAGTTTTTTTTCTTTCACTTTCTCCTTCTCCTCTTTTATATTCAGTTCTCGGACTTGAGCATCTTGTGCAGTTTATACTTAAAAAACATAGCAAAAGTTTATAACTAGAGAACAAAAGAAGGGTAAGGCTGTGGGTTTTTATTTTTTTGCAAGAAGCACACATGTCCCTTTTATCATTTTCATCATTCAAACTATCTAGAAACAGCGATAAGCTCTGTATCGATTTTTCCCCATATAATTGTGCCTTTATATTTTTTCACTCACAGACGTTGCAGGTTGGAAAAGACAATCACTCAAATGGCAATAATTATATAATAATTACCCTATTTTTAAGCACAGTTAATAATTTTTTCCCATCTGCACCAACCATCAGGTTAACTAAAAGTTATCATTTCCAAATCAGGAGATTTTAAAAAAGATTGGCAACATGCATATTTAACAAATGTATATGAGGTGCACATGTAGTCATAATCTGTCATTTCTGCCTTACAGTTAAAAATGCAAGTGTTGCCTGAAGTCCTAAACACTTTGTGAATGTCATGAAGTGTGAGTGTGGAGCAGGACCAGGCGTAGACACGAGCGTTGGATGAACATAATTTCTTAAATCAAAGAAAACTTACAAAACGACACAAGGAGAGCAGGATGTGTAGCATGGGCTGATGGAGGGAAGAGTTATGAGCAGGATTGGACAGAAGAGGAACACAGGAGGGAAATTTAACAGAGAATATTGCAAAATATACAACAATGAACTAAGAACTTACGTTAAGAAGAATAACAAAAATGGTAACACTAAGAGAATATACAATTACAGGGAAGAAACAGATACATACAAAGAATCCCAAAACTCAAACACCTAAGCTTCATGACAGTGGATGTTTCATTACCCAAGGCACTAAAGAAACAAAAGAGATTAAACATACTCCTTAAAAAGGAAAATTGTTAAGAACCTTTGTAAAAGATACATTAAGATTAGGTTTCATTAAGATTTTGCCAATAAACAATCAAAGATGTTCTATATCATAGACATAGTCCCCAAACCAATACAAATAAACAATGTTATGACTGAAGGCAGTAAATTTTAAATAAATAATTGCCTAGGATTAGGAATGACAAAAACTATAAGGAAGAACATATCATAAATATTTTTTAAGGACATCTGGAATATTTGGAAAACAAATGTGTAAATGAAGGCAACCTTTTTATTGCACTGTATGCTAAACGGACCATTTTAAAAAGCCAGAGTCTCAATAAGCTTAGGAAAGTATTATATCCTATTAGGACACCCAATTTCAGTGTCTACTGAACCACTTTTCCCCGATTCAACCTCAGGTTAGAAGCTGTCTAGAAATTATGCATGCACAGATATGAAGAGTTCATGACTTTCAGCCGAAATAATTTAATGCATGAATGATACAATAAAGTTATTATTCAAGTTTACATAATGGTATTTTTTTTAAGTCCATGTGCAGGATCTTTTCAACAACCATTTTTGGAATTAGTCTGAACTTTGAGTTACTGTCATGGTAAATTATGCGTTTTGGTTCTCCAGAGGACCATGGCAGATGTGAACACAGAATGAATTCTGGAGCAAAGAAGATTGGTCCATCATTGCACCTACTGTGATTCTCTTCAGAGATCTGTCATGTCTCTCAATAACAAATGGGAGGTGCACAAATAAATAACCTGTTATATTTTTCAGTGCAGTTCTTTTTCTGTTTCACCAAATAATAAAAAGTAAATGAAATTGTGTAAATGAAAATAGACTGGAAAATCTTTGTTTGGATCTTGATTTTGATCTTTGAGTGGGTTTGTTGCATGTGATAATGGCCAAAAATGTAATACATGTTAATATCATAATTTTGGCCATTGTAAATGTAATAAAGCTGATAACGCAATAAAATAAAGCCAATAAAAATTTTTTCAGTAATGTAATCGATTAGAACATAAAAACTCTTTAAAAATGTAATAACTATGGCATAAACAGAAAAACACACATCTGGATCAGTTGCTACAATAATTCATCAAGTAAACAAACTAGACAGCATTCTCTTTCTTTAACTACAAGAACAAATTTAAGAATTATTTGTGGCACAAAATGTAGCTTATTTATTTGATTAGATATCTAAATGAATAAATGTGTTATTTCAGGAATAAAGTGTGAAAGAATATTGGTTTAGTCATTAGTGTGTAGTGTATTTGATGAAATGTGCCAAAATCCAGGAAGAGAACAGTGGTCATGTGACCTAAATGTATTTACTTAGTGTTGCCTGGCCAATAATGTGGTACTTTCTGCCATTATTAGCAAAATGTAATGTTACTGACCCAAACACTATTGGTTTCATAAAATTTAAAATGCTCAAAATTATTACGTTATCAGCCATCATTGCATTATTGGTTGCTGTTTTAAGAACAGGTTTCTTGAGCATGTGGAGAAAAACAGAAAGTAGGTCTACTTCTTCCTTACTGTTTAAGATAATCTTTCTCCATTTTCATTTTTTGTTTGTGTTTTTTTTGTACTTTTGTTTTTGAGAGCATCACAGAAGACATGAGGGAGAACATGGATGTAAAATAAAACATCAAAACTTGGAGTCCAAATATATATAATTTACATTTACAATAAAGAATAATATAGGAGCATGTTTTTAAATATAAACAATGTTGCCATTTCATTAAAAACCACAAATGCAAAACAATAAAGGATTCAGTATTTTTGTTATGATGGAGGACAGGGCAATATCAGAACTGCTCTCCTCCTACAGTACAAAGTTATCCACTAGAGCAAGAATTTTATTGGTTCATTAAGACAACACCAGAGACGGCATCTTCTCTCAAATCGCTCACGGTATATAAGGCTACATATCTGACTTAGTATAAAAATTATGCAGATGTGTTAAAAAAATGTAAACTCTACTTTGAACTTTCAAAATAAATGTCCCCCAGTGTGTACACCCTCTGACTATTCTTCTCTGAAATTACGAATACTGAACTGTCACTTTCTCATAAACCTGCAGCTCAGAAATTACAGCTAAGGATGTTTTCTTCATTTTTGACAGCCTATAAAAAAGACTTCACTTCCTCTTTCAAAAGAAACTAATTTGCCCTCAATCTGCTACTTTTCCCAGTTAATAACAGTGTCATTCTGCTCCTTGAGCTTGGAAAATTGTTACCCACCCATCACATCTGAAGCGAAAACTTCATTATGAAATGGACTACATGCATGGTGTAAAGAGGCTGCGTGGAGTGTGATGAAAAGGGATGAGTCATGCTACTTATTTTAATGTGAGCTGTCAACATAAAAAAATAACAGTAATAAAGTCACATCTAAGCCTTCCTGCCTGACCCAGCTTGATGTTGTTCTTAAATTATTGTTCCCTTTTTTTTAAATAGAAGCTACCGATCCTTATTTGTGATTACAACCAGACCTGGAAATATCTGCCTGGGTTACAGAGTTAGGTGAAGTTAATCCTTTCACATATAGTAGCTCTTTACAAACACTTTACAGGCACATACCATTGTTTTCTTACTGGCAGATGTTAAAGAAGCAATTACTCCAAAAGCATAAGCACCCAGATTACAGTTTGAAAATGCACTTAGAGACAAATACTTCAATTTGGATTTCAGAAGGGGTTAGTAGGAGGGTCTGAAGAGTAAAGATGAAGAGCTAAAATGGGGAAAAAAAAAGATTTTAGAATTGCGTCGCTCAGGGTGGCAGCAGGTTGGAGTAGCTCTGTTACTTTTCATTCTGATTCATTCTTTTTCGGAGCTCAAATTCCTCTTGTAGTGGATGAAATAGATTTTTTGGACAATTATCCTGCTGGAAGGATTTTTGCTGATACTTGTTTACTTTTGGACATTTGTCATGAGGCATCACCATGGCAACGGGGTTGTTTTTTACAACCGGGAGCAGCTGATTAATATCTCAAACGCTAAAATATTACTTCAACTACAACCCAAAATCCCTGATGAGTTGAAAAGGAGGTGCCGTGGATGCAGAGCAGGAGCAAAGAGAAGAGAGAGGAGGAAGTTCAAACCATCTCTTCCGTCGATCATGATGGGCAATGTGAGATTGTTGGGAAACAAGTTGGATGAACTCCAAGCCCTACAAAGGACCCAGCCAGAATATTGGAAATGCAGTATTTGTGTTTCACTGAGACATGGCTGCAGGATCATATGACTCCAGTGTCTCTCTGCCAGGCTTTCTGGCCATACAAGCAGAGGAGCATCAAATGTAAAGGAGGTGGACTGGCAGTACTTGTGAACAACAGATGGTGTAATCCAGGACATGTTACTGTGAAGTGTCATCTCTGCAGTCCAGATATTGAAATGTTAGCAGTAAGTTTTCCTTCATATTATTTACCCAGAGTGTTCACCAGTGTTATTTTGGCAACAGTTTACGTTCCACCTTAAGCTGTTGCTGACACTGCATGTGATGACATCAGCTCAGTTGTTGCTAAGCTACAGACACAGAGTTTAACCATGCTTCATTCTCTGCTACACTTCCAACGTTCAACAGTTTGTCAGCTGCTCTACCCGAGAAAACAAAACATTGGATTTGTTTTATGCAAATGTCAAGGACTCATACATCTCTAAAGCAAGACCTCCTCTAGACAAATAAGATCACAATCTTGTTTTTCTCTGCTCGAAACATAAGCCCCTTGTTCAGAGGCAACCTGTAACAAAGACATCTGTGAGAAGATGGTCACAAGAAGCTGAAGGAACCCTGTGACGTTACTTTGAGGCTACAGACTTGGACGCACTGTGCTAGCCACATGGAGAGGACATCAATCCCATGAGTGTGTGACCAACTATATAAACTTCTGTGTGGATAACATCATCCCCACCAGAACAGTGAGATGCTTCCCCAATAACAAACGCTGGATCACTAGTGACCTGAAGGACCGGCTTCACAAGAAAAAAATGAGCCTTCAGAGAGGGAGACAGAGAATTACTGAGGAGTTTACAGAAGCAACTTAAAGTCAAAATAAGAGACAGCAAGGAGGTGTACAAGAAGAAGCTGAAGAGCAAGCTCCAGCAAAACATTTTCAGAGATGTGTGGTCAGGGATGAAGAAGATCACAGGCTTCAAGCAGAAGGATGATCAGACAGATGGATGTCTGAACAGAGCCAATGAACTAAACACATCCTTCAATAGGTTCAGTTCAGAAACAAGCTCAGCATCCTCCTCTCCTGCACACGGCCAAACAGACACCCTCCTTTGACCCACAGCTTTTCTGTCACACCTCAAATGTTTTATCTTCCACCTCAGCCATGTACCCTTCTGCTTCTACATGTTTGCCTTCAACCATATCAGAAGATGCTGATGCTCCCTTTGCTTCCCCCTTCCACCTGTGTGTCTCCAGAAGTCAAGTGAAGATGCAACTGGTGAGACTGAATCGGAATAAGGCTGCAGGTCCAGATCATGTCAGCCCTAGAGTCCTGAAGGGCTGTGCAGAGCAGCTCTGTGGGATTCTGCAGCACCTCTTCAACCTTAGCCTGGCCCAGAAGAAGGTTCCGGTGTTGTGGAAGACCTCCTGTCTTGTTCCGGTACCAAAGAAAATTCACCCATCAGTCCTCAATGACTATAGACCTGTTGCCCTGACATCCCATATCATGAAGGTCTTAGAGAGACTCCTGTTGGCCCACCTGAGTAAGCAAACTAAACTATCAGGACCCCCTTCGGTTTGCTTATCGCTGTGGAGTTGGAGTTGAAGATGCCATCATACACCTGCTTCAACAAACCCACTGTCATCTGGACAAAGCCAGCAGCCCTGTGAGGATCATGTTCTTTTATTTCTCCAGTGCATTTAATACAATTCAACCTGATTTGCTTTGTCAGAAACTCCAGAAGACTCAGGTGGAGGCCTCAACAATCTCCTGGATCAAAGACTACCTGACAAACAGACCACAGTTTGTGAGACTGAAGGGTTGTGAGTCTAACCAGGTAGTCAGCAGCACAGGAGCACCACAGGGGACTGTACTCTCACCATTCCTTTTCACTCTGTACACCTCAGACTTCCAGTACAAGACAGACTCCTGTCATCTGCAGAAATACTCAGATGATTCTGCAGTCGTGGGGTGGATCAGAGATGGACAAGAAGCTGAGAACAGGAAGGTGGTGGACCGCTTTGTGGCATGGTGTGGAAACAATCATGCCAAACAAAGTGAATAAAACAAAGGAGATGATTGTAGATTTTAAGAGAAACAGGAAAGGTCAAACACTATTTCATCATGGGAGAAGAAGTGGAGGTGGTGGAGGAGTATAAATACCTCGATGTTCACCTGGACAATCAACTGGAGTGAAGATGCAACTGTGAAGCTGTCTACAAGAAGGGACAGTGCAGACTATACTTCTTGACGAAGCTTAGGTCCTTTAGTGTTTGCAGCAAGATGCTGCATATCTTCTATAAGTCTGTTGTGGAGAGTGTGATCTCTTCTGTCTTCATCTGCTGGGGTAGCAGCATCAGAGCCAGGGACTTCAAAAAGCTCAACAAGGTGATAAAAAAAGGCTGGCTCTGTTGTGAGGACTCCTCTAGAACCTCTGGAGATCATTGTGGAAAGAAGAATTCTTCATAAAATGAAGAACATTATGGAGAACCCTGAGTATCCTCTTAAAGAGACTGTTGTACAACAACAGAGTGTCTTCAGTCAGAGGTTTCTTCAGATCTGCTGTAAGACAGACCGCTACAGGAGATCCTTCCTGCCCACAGCCATCAGCATCTACGACTCTTTGAATAAACCCTCATGATATGAGCTACAACCATATTTAATTTCCTTTTGTGAGATTATTGTCATTCATTAATTTAGATTCTGCTGCTATTAGATAGGTTTCGATGAATACAAAAATAAACTGACAGAGAAATTAACTCAAACCACATCTGTTACAGAATCAAACTTTATTTTTACAGAAATACCAGCAGCAGACAGTAAAAAGACAGAAGAAATTGAGAATGTGGCTTCTTGAGCTTTATTTTTCTTTGAGTTTAATGACTTGTGTGCATTCACCTGTGGTGTCTTGCTGATCCCGCAGCATCAAGTTTATATTTTACTCACACTTCAAAGTGGAAACAACAACACACCTATCTACAAAACATAAGCTGTTTATGTCAAAATAGCATTTGTAAAGAAACAGAAGGTAACACAGTTAAAATTAGGAAGGGAAAGAAAAAAGCATATTAATTTGTTTTGTTTTCCTTTTTTTTTTTAAAGCTAGGTTATTGCTATTATCTCATACAAAATCTGACTTTGCCAACTATAAACAAAACCCCCAATAAAATAAATATAATAGGTTCTGGAAAACCAAATGAATTTTCTTTATTTGCTATATACAACTAGTGCAATTTAAAGTGCTTCAGATAATTATTTTAAAAGCTTTGCATGCTTTCTTTTCCTTTTGCATAAACTGGTGCAACAAATCTAGTGTAACATTCGTACACCTTTATTTTTGAAACAGTATTTCACTCTACTTTGGAGAGATTGCTTATAACAGCTGACAACAGCTGATTTACTACATAATGTACAGCAGCCTTACTTCGAATAGGTAATTCAGCTCTGTAGAACATGACAAGACAATCCTTTGAGTAATGAATTTCATGATGTTCAAGAAATAGTCTATTATGCAAAGTCTACGGCTGCAAGCGCACACAGCCACAAGTCAGGCAAAGGCATATTTTCTGAGACAAGCTTTGAGTTTTTCTTAACGCTGGTAGCTAGTCCTTTCTGTGAAATCAGTCACTTTAAGTATAGTTTGTCACCTAAAGAACAATATGGCATGGTCAGTTTTTCCAATTGTTTTACCGTTTTTTGCAAATAATCTCATCAAGATTAATGTAGCATTGCAAAAACAAGCCTCCCTGAACATACCTCTGATGACATCACATAAGACATGAAGCTAGTGATCAGAATTATGTAGGGTACATCTGTTACATTGTTCTTGTTTTTCCTCTCTTTTACTTACACATTGTTACGCTAAGATTTGTACTTGTGTTCTGTGCAACAGTAGCAAATTGCTTGATAACAAAGATTTTAAAACCAATCAGATAAATTGAAACATGAATATAATTAGCTATGACAATCATTGTTAGAGTCAAATTATTGTTAAAGATTTTAAAACCAATCGGATAAATTGAAATATGAATAAAAATACCTATGATAATCATTGTTATTGTCAAATTTGCTTTCACGTTGTAATCTACAGTATCCATCATGGCTTTGGTGTGAGAAACTCTTGGCTCAAACTTGTAATGTTGCACTTTTAGCAAGTCAAATAAAATTTCAGTGCTTCAAATACCAGATGAAATATGTCAAAGGTCACTCGTCTCCCATAGTGTTTACAAATGCCAGCTGATTATCTTGATTCTTGCGTCTTTTGTAATGTAATTAACCTATATACACACAAAACAGAATTAGCCTTTTTGTTTTCCTCTTGGGATTGTTTTGTAAAAATATTGCATTTTTTGATATACTGCCATGAAAACCCATACCTCATTACTCAGCTGTGTTTTCAATTGTAATTATACTGGTTAGTGTTAAGAAAAAATACGCTGAGGGACACTAGCCCAAAAAATGATCAAGTGTTGTTGAGGTGGCTATGAAATAACTGGCTCTTAAAATTACAAGAAGCATTTAATTACTTTATGTTTTTTCTTCTGGCCATGAGGGAGAGTAGAAAAAACAAAGTACAAACAGCAGAGGAGAACTTTCAAATCAAACATTAAAAGCATGCCTTTATATTGGAGATATTTAACTAAAATTCTATAGCTTCATTTGAAAAACATTACGGCCTCTATTTTGACTATTGATGCAAGTTGTATAATTGGCTGTGAAATCAAAGCAAAACGCTCAGAGCTGTTGAGCTATATAGTAAAGCTGGAGTAATTGATGTGAAGCAAGTATAAGTGCCTACTTTTATTTGCCCAGTCTATTGATCTAAAGACACTAAAACTAGAAAACTGAACATATGCCGCTTCTTTATATATGCATTTGCTTCACTGTAAACTCCAAATATCCACAGATTTGCTGTTAAGTTCAGAGATGTTTCTCAGTTGCTGTTTATTGTTGTATGGCAAAAAAGCATCTTTAGACGTGGATAAAAACTCACAATAAAAGAATAAAACGATGCACTCTTGTCTTTAAGTGCAATACTGCAGAACTTTTTTTGCTCAGTAGTTTAGTAATTTGTTGGCCTTAAGACCACATCATATATTCTGATCAATCAAATTTGATGCAACAGCTTTTTAGCTGTTGTGGTATTTTACTGCATAGTTGCTAAGACTGATTGCTGAACTGAGCAGAGTCATTGATTTAGAGATTGGGAAAACAGACAGGCACAACCCCATTTTACTTGGCATGGGCAAGCCTTGGAAAACACATCCCTCTCTCTCTTTTATGGACACATGCAAATATTGGCAGCCAGAGGGAGTCTGGAGATGCATATATAGGAACTTGGGCAAACAAAACAAGGAGCACTGATCTCCTATTTGGCATCACTAAGCCATCCAGCTGAGGGGATCAGGTTACTCTATGGACCACAATGTGGATAATAATTCTGACCATTTTGTTTACCGGCCCACAACATTTAGCCTATCGTTATCATTATCCCTTTCAGCATTTCACCACTTCTGCTTTTTCCTCCTGCTCCATGTTGTTGTCTCATGCTGTGCATTTTATTTTCTTTTTTTGTGCTCCATGTGCATCTTTCAATCTCTGTTTTCGATTTCACAACAAGAAATTTGTTTTTCTTGGCTTCAAAGAGCGCTGTTGACTGCTTGGCTGGTTTGGCACAATGTCGAGCCTTCCAACAGGTAAACATGCTTTGTCTGCCATATAAATTCTCACTCTTCCTCACACTCGAGTCCCTAAACATTTTTCGGGGTAGTGTAGAGTAAAACTTATTTTCATCTGCAGTAGGATCTGTTTGTTCTAAATAAGTGTATTTTGTGTTGCATTCATACTTCTTGAACTTGTTAAAATGTTGTCACATTACAACTACAAACAATTCTGTCCGCCTAAACTGACAGGCTGAGCAAGGAGAGCATAAATCAGTGAAGCCCCCACGAGGTTCACGGTTACTCTGGAGGAGCTGCAGAGATCTTTTCCATACTGTTCGGATTTCACAAGACTGTGCTACTTGTGGTAGTCAAACTACATTAAAGCTGGTGGCAGCAATGCAACAAAATGTGATAAAGTTCCAGGGATATGGATACTTTTGTGATGCACTGTAAATGCACTTTGTGAAAGCTGTGAGATGTTGCCTGTGTTTTCTCTGACTTTCATCTCTCCTTGATTTTATTAAGACTTCCTGTACACGTGCGTCTCTGCATCTTCCCAACAACGCACATCCTTGCTGGTTTTGTGTGTGCATGTGGGTCTGTCTCACTTAGTCTGCGCAGAGTGCATTATTGGACGCAGTAGACCGGACATCGCCAGAGGCATACACCGAGTGGTCACGCGGCGTGACAGAGAAGAGAGCAGAGTCGCTGTCAGAAGGCCTTTTTAACACACTGCTGCTCTCCATTCGCGGACATTTCAGGAGCATTTGATTGCAAATGGTCTCTGAGAAGGGATGATAAACACAGTTCTCCAAAAACACCCGCAGAGAGACCACTAAAGCCCCAGAGGCTCCATACCTGAAAACACAACGCTAATACCTTTGATCTATCCAAAGAGATGTGCAAAGAGGACGTATTAGGAAAAAAACCAGCTTGGATCCTCTACTAACGAATGCACAGATATACTAAGACAGCAGCTTCACATTTTCAATGAATCCGTGTTAAACTGGTGTTATGGGTGTTGTGATTAGAGTTAGGGTTGGTACATATTCAATTGGTTTCAATTTTTTGTTATTTTACTAAGTTGTTTCTTGCTCTCAGACCAAGTTTACCTTCTTATTATTTTCTTGCATCAAATCGTGGTGTTCTGAATGAGGAAATGGTTTAGTTTAGATCTGTAGTTATCTTTTTTGTAATCCCAATGACCCTGTTTTATCATCTGAAAAATGATAAAATAAAATCACATAATAATTCATGCTGAATTTCATTTCATAGGAACTTCTTGTTCATAAAGGGTTGGGCAACTAATGGGGATGAGCAACCAACAGAAGAACAGCAATACCCAGATTGTCATTTAGAACAGTAGTCAGCAAATACATGCAGTAAAAAAAAATGTTAACCAAACATCAGGAGTGGACAATCTGCATTCAGTGTACCTTTAGAAGTAGACAGCTCAAAACACATGGCACATTTTGTTTGTTTGATGCTGCTGTTTCTCTCTCTCTACTGACAGTTGCCATAAAGCATGTAAATTACCACTTTACAAGGTTATGAAACCTAAATAGGTGCAAACTGCATACCACAAAAAGTAGTTGTGTGATGTTGCCTTTTTGCATAGAAAACTGGAGAAAGAAGAGAAAAAACCTTTGCTGCTTTTATTTTTTAACTGGTAAAGTCTCAGTTGGCTCCAGGTCAATTCTTCCTTTTACTGATTCAGATCCAGATTTCCTAGTAACGCACTGCGTAATTCTTTCGTACTTGCATTTCATATCCAAGTACGTCAACCTTAAGGTATGAGATTATATTTCATTGCAGTTGAGCATTACTGCAAATTAGGTTGAGAAATGGTCATATATGGTAAATTCTCACTCGTAGTTTATTCCCCATAAGTGACCTCTTGTTGGAAGATATTTATTGGAACCACATAACCCCATAACTTTATTGTAGACTATGAGTGAAATATGGAAAATTACCTTCAATCATCAGTTGTAATAGCAGGTACAAAATGTACCCCTAGCAGGTACCAATTGATACAAAGTATGAAAAGACAAAAGTTGATCATCGAACAACTAAAACTGCAATAGCACAAAGTGTTGTCTTGTCATGCAGCTTAAGCTGTTAAAGGAGACCTTTTAAAGACACACTTTAGGATGTTTTATTTGTGTATTGTTATATACAAATAAACTGGATCTGTTGGGACTCAAGTCCCTTGAGAATGCACTTGTTTTGAATCTTTTGCTATGTTATTAAACTGAACTGAATTTGATTGAATCTCTGAATAAGAACAAATAGTTTTCAATATCAATGTTTTGGGGGGTTACTTGGGACACTGGGACATGCAGTTATGAATTTTATTTAATATATCTATTTTAAATTGCAATATCAACAGATTTTATTTAGTTTTTGCCTTGTAGAACAGATTTGATGGCTTAGATATTAAAAATGCTTTCTCATACACTGGCCCAATTGCAAACAAACTTACAAAAGTACCAAAAAAATGGACTCACTGTGGGTACTGTTTTCATAGTGCTTTGTACTTATCCACACTCACATGCCTGAAAGCCTAGTTACACTGCTCTGCTCTGATATTCTTACTTGCACACTATTTTTGCTATAGGTTCACTACCAGGGTATTATTTTCTCTGTACCTATGTTTCCATCATAGGGCATTGCAACACAAGGGTGATTAGTAATCACCCTTGTGTTGCAATGCTCTATAATGGAAATTACTGATTACCCCTTTTTGCTAATATGTGCAGAGTCTTAAATATTTACCAAAAATATAAGCACAGAATAGTTAACTGAGCTAAAATGACGCATGCAGCTTCGGTGGGAGAGCTGTTTTCCTTTGTTCCTCAAAGCCCTTTTCACTCGACACATTAACACACGCTAACTTTTACACATGCACATATTTTCTTTCCAGAAGTGACAAGTTTCAGGGGCACTTTGACAAATTAGCTTTTCAGTCTGCTGCCATGCTTTTCACTTTTCCTTTCACCCTTTTTTGTTTAGATTCAGTCCCACTTCTTGTTTTCGCTGCCATTTCCCCCAGGGCTTTCTACAGCACAACAGAGGTCACAACCACATCACCTCAGTGTTTAAAAACCAAATGCACCTGTGTGTCAAAGGGCAGAGCTGTCTGACGACAACCATTCCTAGAATTTAAAAAGGGACATTAGCCAGAGGGCTGTTTCGAAAGAAAACAAAAATGGCAGATTTCAGAGCAAAGTGTGAAAGTGTTTTTCTCCATCTTCAGTATTCATGAACATGTGCAAAACTAACGAAATTAACTTGTAATATGTATTGTCCTCTATATTAGACACATGCTACTTCTTCATGAATGAAATGTAATCTGTGGACCAGTTTTGGCAGCCAATATAAAAAATTAGCAGGCAAAAAACAAAATTACTATCAACCCTGAATTATCAAGATAGGTCAAAGGTAAAAGATAAATCCACAACTAAGGGGAGAAAAGGATTATTTCAATGACAATATCATTCGGTTCTTTGGGAAATCTTTGGCTTTGGGAGGCATGATAGCTCAAGGGCATCCTGGCTGACCTAATGACTTTGAATGACACCTTTTCCAACTCTCACTGTGAATCTCAGTGAGGCTCTGAAGTTCTGAGAGGCTGAAGGAGTGAAGTTTGACACAGTTTTGGAGTCTGCACTTGTTCAGAGTTAAAGCAGGGAAGGCCTCTCGTCGGAGGAGGCAGCTGCTTTGTCTGGTAAGCAGGAGGCTCTAAAGAACGTCCTGATTTCAGAGAGGCAAAGCCACCCGTACCCTCTGAACCGGATGCAGGGAGAGAAATTTGCTTGTGGATGCGAGGTGACTGCAGCATTCGAGGGCGAGCCGATCTTGGAGCATCAAAGCTCTGCGCTGTCACAGCAAGAGCTCTCCTCCCAAACTGCGAAGCAGACTGAGGTCCTGACACTCGACCGTCTGTGCCAGTTATTCCCTGTGGAGTGCAGGAGCGGAGGCGCAGGTTGGTCCTGGGCAGATGACTCAGCTTGTCAGAGCCAGCCGCCCCTGACACATCTACTTTAGTAGCTTCAAGAGGAGGGTCATTATCTATGCAAGTCGCTTCCTCTGATCTGCTCCATGTGAGCTCACTGTGGCCCTCGGTGGGGGGAGTTTTTATTAGTCTTTCCCGGTGTGGCTGCACATTGAGATAGGGGTTGAAAGGCTGTAGCATTCGAGGCTGCGGGAGAAAAAAATATATATATATATAAATAAACCAGAAAAATGAAAACACCAAATAGTTATTGTTTTCAGAGGTGGTATGTATTTGATCCCCATGGTAACCATGCTGCTGAGTGTTTTGCCTGCAGTGAATGAATTTTCAAATGAAAAAGCACACAAACATTCTGCCTTTTCGCACTTGTTAGTTCACTCTTTCAAATTGAACGGTGTTTACGTTGACAGGCTCTGAACTATTCCCAATAAAAATCTGTTGGAGGATGTTAAAATCAACCCCTAAAACTATGTCAGGGTTTCACTTTCCAGCAGGCCAACAACCCTATACGATAAATTATTTTTTTAGGTGGTAAACAGTTACAGATAGTGTAAAGCGGATAACTAAGTATGGCAAATTATTAGTATAAATACTTATGAATCGTGTGGATGATCTATTAAGAATGGGTCAGAAAGAAGTAGGGTTTAAAAAAAGCATTTGCTTCCTCCTATTCATTTTCGAACTGCAAATTGATTACCTTCTATTCAAGTTGTATCATTAATATGATTTGTTTTGTCATTTAGCTTTGAATTAGGTGTGGATAGTGACAGGCTATGCAAATATTTTACTGGCATGCATAGTCTGAATGCATGGCAAGTTAACTATAAGAACTTTCCAAATACTGCATGCAAGCAGTTCTTTTCAATTTTACAACAATATCCAACACATTTATTGCAATAAAGATTATGATTCACTCCAGCTTCCTCTCACAGTCCAAAAACATTACCGTTAGGTTAAACGGTCTCTTTAAATTGCCCTTAGATGTGAATGGGTGTGTGCATGGTTGTTTGTCCTGCGTGTTTCTATGTTGCCCTGTGATGGATTGACGACCTGTCCAGGCTGTATACCTCTCTCGCCCGTAGACTACTGGAGATAGGCAACACCTATCTTGTGATCCTGTACGGAAGAAGCGGGTATAGAAAATGGATGGATGGAGGGAAATTATGATTAATAATATATTATGCTGCCCCATTTTTTTTATTAAACAATTTAAACTTCACAATTATGTGCTCTTTCTGTTGGCTTATCACTCCCCCCCAAAAAGACTCTGAAGTCTGCTGGTGTAAAATGCTAATAAACTCCAGGCACTGTATAACACATCAAGCTAACTTTAAACTTTTCCTACTGACTGCTTCAGATTTCTTAATCAAAACTTCAGTGAGAACCAAGTGCCAGAAAAAGCAGATATGTGGATATTATCACATGTAAACAAGTTCATATTCTAAGTAGCCCAGAACATCGATAAAGATGCTTTATTGATTTCAGATGACTGTCAGATTTTACCTCTGGATACCTGAGCAACTGGTCATTTGGGATCTCTGTGCCTTGGCAGGACCTACAGTATTCAAAGCACCTGAAACCATGTACAGCTGCTAATGATCCTGAATCCTGTTTTAGCACAGCTATTCTCCTTTGAGTGGGAAGTGGAAGGATCTCAAAGGATGTGCACACACACACACCCACACACACACATATATATATATATACATATATATATATATATATATATATATATATATATATATATATATGTATGTATGTATGTATAGCTGCACTGGTCATGTTTGCTGTGTATATTTCCACCACTGGTCATTTTGTGCTGAAAGTTGGGGGTAAGTGTTCGACACCACAGCTCCATCTACTGGTAACCTGCCCCACTGCATCTTATTTTTTGACTAATTTCGCTAAGTGAAACTGTTGTTTTCTTGTCAAAAATGTACTTAGACTGTCTAATGAATAAATGTTTGAGGTGCATCTTGCTATTAGTTTGTTTTTCATATTCAGTGTCAGAGAGGAAGAACTCCTTAAAGGCTGTAAAAATTGAAAAGACAAATTACAACAGATGTCACAATGCACTTTGTGAAAAAATGACACAAGCGTCATCAACATAGTGGATAAACTTTCATCCTATTTCATATTTTGCTCTTGTCTGCGTTTGTGCTGGAAACTTTTTTCAAAAAGCCTGCTCTACATTTCAACTGGAGTTCATAAAAAATCCAGACTGAAAAGTCTATGAACGTACGGTAAGTATGTCAGTAACCTGGCACCTTTAATTGTGAGGCTTGTCATTAGCCCACGTTACAGTATATTTATACCTTTTCCTAGCTGGAGGAAGACAGTGTGTGAAGGCAACATGGCATGTCTAAAGGCTTCCAGCCAGTAATTATTTTCATCTACAGTTGTCTGCTTGAGATACTAAAAATTTCCAGCAATTACTTTGAGCTATCTTCTGCACTGTCATGCAGGTAAATATCTCAGATTATAATGATAGCTATCACATTAACAAAAATTTACCCGAGTGCCAAATTGTGGCACCTGGAAGATGTCAAGTCCAACTGTGATCCATTTCATCTACAGCTTCAATCACCACGAGGAATAGCGAGTGACTGGTAAACAGCTTGCACAAAAGGGAATATATGGATTGAAAAATTGTGAGGTTTTGCTGAAGGACATATGTTTGGGGCAAATGGGTGGATGAGACTGTCAATATCATGGCTGAAGGCTAGATTGGAGTGTAAAGAAAAGACAATTTGTTTTATGCCTTACTGCTTCAGATAGACAAGTACAGGTGCAAAATGCCTCCACACCCATTAACACAGGGCCATTATTAAATGTGCGTGCCTTTTGTACCTAAAATGGTAAAGCTGGAAAAAACACAGCATGCACAAGAGTTCATACAGACTTAATGTGATGGAATAAATTAAGATGACAAGAAAAAAAAGCAAAGCACAAAACAAAAGCTTTTCTTAAAACCCAACATTGCAAACGTAATCATACTTTTTTATATTTTAATTTTCAAATGCATGGATAATTTCAGCCCCCATAGTCAGTACTCCACAGAATCCCCTTTGGTCCCAAGTACAACTGCAGGTCTTTTGGGGTATGTCTCTACCAGCTTGGTACGTCTATGTACGTACTAAGTCTATACTTCTTTGTAAAGAAGCTCAAGCTCAGATAAGATGAAAGTTGTCTGTCAACATCAGCTTTCCAGTTTCCAATCAGATTTAGGTCTAGCCGATTCTAACCCATAAAAATGGTTTGATCTAATCCATTCCTGTGTAGCACTTGCTGGATGTTTCGGGTCGCTGTCATTCTGAAGTGTGAATATCCACCCCTGTCTACAGTCTTTTGCAACCTCTAACCTCTTCTTTCAGCATCAACCTGTATTTATCTCCATCCATCTTCCCATTATCTCTGACAACCTCCCATCTCTTGCTGCAAAAAGGCATTCCCACAGCATAATGCTGCCACCATCATGGTGGCGTTGTGTTCAGGGTGTTAATTTTCTGCCACAAATAGCATTTTGTGTTAATAGAAAAAGGTTAAAATTTTTGTTTTTCTTTGACCAGAGCAGATTCCTCTGCATTTGCTGTGTTCCAAATTAGGGCTCATTGTGGCTTTCTTTCAACAGTGTGTTTCTTCCCTTCCCGTTCTTCCATAAAGGCCGGATTTATGGAGTGTAAGACTAATATTTGTCCTGTGAACAGAATCCCACACATGAACTATGGATCTCTACACCTCTTCCAAAGTTATCATATGCCTCTTGACTACTTCACAGATCTCTCGGAAGGTTTGCCTAACTTCTTTTCTAAGATGGATTGAACAGCTTTGGATATTGTTTCATTATCTATCACTGCTTTAAACCTCTCTACAGCATTATCCATGACCTGTGTTCCTGTCTGCTGTGTTCATTGGTCTTCATGATGTTTGTTCAGAGGTAATCTGTAACAAACGTCCAATGCCTTAACAGAAAAGCTGTATTTATCCTGAGATCATTTACACATTTAACCATATTTAAAAAAATAACTGACTTATGAAGCCAATTGGCCACAAAGGATTGTATTTATGGATACCAGTGTAAAAGGGGCTGAACATAAATTCAGGCTAAAGTTTTCTGAGTTTTCTGTAAAAAGTTTTGACAAACCATTTATCCTTTTTCATCCATAAATATGCATTACTTTATGTTGGTACATACCAAAAAAACCCAGGAAAATCAATTGACGTTTGTGGTTGTGTTGAGATAAAATGTGAAAAGTGTTTACAATTACCAGTCCATGAAGGATTATGCAAAATGAAAACTGAAAACCAAACGTAAATCATGCCAACAGATGTAGAAAGGCATGCCATGGGACGCCAGGCTCCAGTTCGATGAGTGGGTCTGAGGGAGCAGTATCTTCACATTAAAGAAAGGGTTACTGTACCACGCTGTGTCAGTGAAGTACTGCACTAGATGTTCCACTCCTAGCCAAAGGCGTTATGCAGTGAGGAGGCAAAGGCAGAGGAGAAGGAATGAGGGAGTTTCAATCACATTCAGATTTTTTTGATAGACAGAGAGTACAGCCTCTAGGAGAGGACGAGTTTAGAAGACAGGCAGCGTGGATGAAAATAGCTGCAGGTTAAAGAAAACGGAGCACATAAAACACATTTTTACTGGGCTAGATATGTTTTGATCTCAGAAGTAAAACCAAGCCCCTGCTTTCAATACAAGGTCACATGTTAGGTGAAAAAACAAACCCTTGCAATGAAAGTGCAGTTAATGTTATCTTAATTAAGTTTCATGTCGTCTCCTTCTTAAATCTGAAAAAACTCTACTGAAAAATTACCTTTCTGGTTTTTTCAAAAAAGGGAGTTAGACCAGTGTTGCATTATCCACTGTTCACGATGCAGTATAGTACGTTTTTCTTCTATGTTCTATGTTTTAGTTTTCATTTTCCAAGTAAGGCCTTGTAAGAATGAAATCTACATGCACCTTCAATGAAGAGCTGTATCAGTGTAAGAGAAAAATAACCACATATTAACACAACAGCATCTGACATTGAAATAACTTGAAATGTACTGAAATAAATGTACCTCAGCTACATTTTTTGCACATTCCCTATCAATACGACAAGTCCTGCTGAAACACATAAAAGGAAAGCAGCAACTTCTTTTATTTGTTTCTTTCTTTATTCACATATGTGCATTTTCAGAGTGCTATTCACCCATTCTTATTGTTCTTTGCCTACCTTGTCTACCCACTAACACGTCTGCACTACAAACACAAAAGCTTTGTTGTTATACTCAATAAGTTGAGGTGGTTGTGACAACAATCTCAACATTTCTTCAGTCTTGTCATTTTTAATACAGTCACACTGTTTTACTTTGAAGATTCCAGTTTTGTACCCAAAGCAATCAGTGTGTTATGTGTGTATTACACTTCAAGGACTCAATATACATTGTCTGATGGTGAGACAGTATTTCATTCATAGACATTACAGATTTAAAGTATCCTTGCTGTAAGCAGGAAGAGATGTATTATTGCTAAATTAATAACTATAGGCCTTGGAGGCCTGAAAAGAAAAACAAAAGGACAAATCTGTAGCAGAGATGCATCGACTAGAATTTTACTGCCGATCTGCAGTGAAGCTTTCAACTGTCGATTCTGATTTCATTTTTAACAGTATTCAAAATATTTTGTAGCCTTTCCTAATATCAATTTATATATCACAGAGTTTAGCATCTTTAGCGATTAGCATGGTTAGCAGTGTTAGCAGCACTACTAAAGCCTCAGTTTTTGTGATTATTTCTACAATAACGTATACCTTAACATTTACAAAGGGTTTCTAAATCTAGCATGTTCAATGACAGAGGTTAAAAGAATTCAAGGGAGTAACCACAGTGTACTTTGTTCAGCTCTCTCTCACTCTCTTTGAAAAAGCTTCTCACATACTCCAATTTCATTTTTAAGCACATTATTTATACTAAAATAGTTATGTTTGACTGTGCTTT
Organism: Girardinichthys multiradiatus; assembly: GCF_021462225.1. Lineage (NCBI taxonomy): Eukaryota > Metazoa > Chordata > Actinopteri > Cyprinodontiformes > Goodeidae > Girardinichthys > Girardinichthys multiradiatus. Next base: position 18,189,815 of record NC_061814.1, read on the forward strand.
ATTCGGGAAGTGTCCACACTGAGGAGCACTGCTGTCAGGCAGCCAAGTAAAAGAACAACTGGAAATGCAGGTTGTTCTAACAAAATGTTTTAGTTTCCTTCATGTACATTGTGTGTCTTCCTAATTTATTTATTTATTTACTTGCTTATTTTTTTATGGGTGCATTTTTTTCAGTTTTAGGATATGTTGTAGGTCAATAAAATTTGGGCAAGATTTGAATTTTTGCAACTTGGGAATTATCCCTTTCTTCTAAAATGCACACAGAATTTTTTAATATGTGAGTTAAAAAGCTATTTTATGTTTTCAAAATTTTTGTTTGTCTAAATGTTTGCATATCTATATTGCATTTTTAAGTCGGTCCAGATTGAATTATTTCTTTGGTTTTTCTTTACGTTTTTTTTCCTAGTTATGACACCATGGTGATTACATTTTGCATAACAAAACATTACATTTATTTTACACAAAACTTGCCAAAATGTATCTAAATGTTGACATTAAATTTTCATGTAGCATGCCTTATACCTGCAATAAAGATGCAATAACTAGAAATATGGCTAATATTTTAGTAAGCATCGGTTATAGAATGTTAGCGAAGCGACAGCAAGGAATGTTAGTGACTCACTGTGTCTGCGCTGGGGCATGCTGGTACGCATTAAGCCCTGGTGTGGTGCCTGCCAAGGCGACAGCAAGGGGGTGGGCAGAACACTCTATGCAGAGCAAAGACACAAAGGATAAAAGTTATGACATACCCAAGCACAGACTCACACGCACACACAAAGTTCTGCTCATAGAAATAATAGTCAGGCATAAAAGCATTATTAGCAAGTATGATCTCTCCAATTAGCACACTGAACAGAAAACAAATAGGAGTACAAAGATTGATACATCATGGGGTCCACATTAAAACAGTTACAATTGAACCCCATACTATCAACTTAGCCTTTTATTTGACCTTTTTTGTTTTCTTTGCAAGGGACTCGTTTCACACTAAGGCAAAATATGCATACATTTAATGAAACACTTTCTTTTAGCTTTATTCTTTAAGGGCAGTGTGTCTGAGAATAATATAAATAGTGAAAAGAAGAGCAAGAAAGCGAAGAAGAAATAATCTTTCTTTTTTGCAGTTTCTCTCTTCCTTAAGTGTTGAAGGTATTCTGTAATACAGTGACTTTTTCCCCTTTTCATCTTATCACAGTGTAACATATTTGCATCTTACCTATCGAGCTTTTTAAGTGTGGCACACACTTAAAATAGGTGCATTCGAAATGCTGTGACACTGTGCAGCTCTGAATTTGCATAATGCATGATGTGATGCATAGTGCTGAAGCAATGCATGTGGTAATAAGCATGGTGGCTGCAGAAGGCACAGTTGAGGTATAGCAGTTGTTATTCTGGCTGCATTGAATAGAAAAGGTTCTTAACAAACACAAATCTGCCTAGACAGACAAAAGAATTAAACTGGCATGCATGGTTACTTCTCTTTTAAGTTCAGACTTGGTTTAGATCAGACATGTAAATACTTTTTATGTTGGGATTGATTTTGCTGTTGGCATCCAAGCCAGGTGTTATGAGAATATTCAGTGGAAAAATCAAATTTATTCAATGATAAAGTGGAAAAAATGTTCTCTCAAAACGTGTGACTCTAAATGTGACATTTCAACAAGATCTCAGCCAGGCTTCACTTCAAAGTACATCTGCATCGGCATTATCCATGTTTGAAAATGTTCCTAATCTACTTGGAAAAGGGCCTTAAAGAGACAGGAGCTAAACTAAGCCTTTCAGACAAATGCACATGAACCATTGTTGCAATGGCCAAGTTCCCACTGTTTGCAGATAACTTCCAAATTTCCAAAAACTTTTCTAGTAGACAACTGTCCCTGTTTTCTGAAGGGACAAAAAACCATCCATTCTTGTTATTGCAGTAATAAAATTTACACTGATGAAGCATAACATTAAGGCCATCTGTTGATGCTAAAACAGCCCAAACCAATTTAAACATGGACTCTAGTAGAACCCTAAAGGTGTGCTGTGGTATCTGGCACCAATATTCTAGTAGAACATCCTTTAATACCTGTAAGCTGTGAGGTGGGGTTAACATGGATCAGCACATCCAACAAATGCATCGGTGTTGTGTGGTTTATGTGCTTTCCTTTAGAAATTAGCATATTTTGCCATATACAACTTCTTGGATTCATGTTAGGCAGGTAAAGGACTAAAACTATTAAAAGGCCACTTCCTTATTGCAGAGGGCCACCTCTTAAAATAAGATTGTAACACACAAACAAAAACAAATATGTTGGACGCATCAACACAAGACAGAAAAAAAGTTTTCAGCTTCGTAGCATGTGCAGCTGAGACCATAATGGACCCCTTCTAGTGTAACTAGGAGGGGGGCGGGTGGTTGCGTCTGTCCATGTTCTTTATTTAACACCAACAACAGTTTCACCGGGAGGTCCTGGCAGAAACTTCACTTCAAGGATTAATTTGCAAAGGACCAGGTGATGAGAAAAAACAAAAGTCAGTTTGAGGGCGTATGAACAATCCTGACATGATGTGGCAGCTTTTTTTAGAACTGTGCAGCAACTCAGGCTGCCAGTTTTTAGTATTTCCATCAAAGTAAATGCTCCCCAATGAAGGGCTGTGGGAGAGCATTGCAAGAGCAGTGTGACAGAAAGTAGATTTTTGTAGATATCCTTTTGATATTCTATCAGTAAACTGCATCAGGACTTTATGTGGATGGTTGGGCGACGACAGCATAGTTAAACTATGGCAATTGCACAAAGGAGGCAGTCTTAATAAATTTGTCATTTCACCCTACTTAACTTGATGCCAGAACATAGTGGCAGAGTGTCCAGCCGTACTGCAACACGTGTTCAATTGCTGAATTTGCTTGTCAAAATTCATAGATTGTTATGCAAGTGTTTTAACCCCACATTTTGTAATGTTACAAGCGCAAACTGCAATGTACTAACTGTGAGGTAATGAAAATAGTAATGTTTTCAATTTATTTTTTCAATTAAAATCTAAAAAGGTTCGCCATGCATTTAATCAGCCAGCTTTACTTGAATAAACCTAAATAAAATCCAATGCAATCAGTTGCCTTTAGAAGTCACCCAGGACATGTGTGTGTGCCATGATTTCTTACTAAAAGCTGGTGTTCTCTGAAGGCCTCAGAGGTTTGTTAGAGAACATTAGTTAACAAACAGCATAAAGACCAAGGGAAGCAGCATACAGGTTGGGGATAAAGCTGTGGAGATGTTTATAGCAGGGTCAGATTATTTAACAACATTCCAAGCTTTGATACATTTACAGTCAACTTATCTTGAAAAGAAAATAGAAATACTTTGAGACAACTGCACACTTACCAAGATATGGATGTCCACCTACACTGACAGGCCAGCAGGGATTCTATTAATCAAAAAAACAGCCGAGAGCCCCATGATAACTCTGGAAGAGCTGCAGAGACCCACAGCCCTGGTCGGAGGCAGTTGACAGGTAAACAACTTGTACACACTACAAATCCAGTTTTTATGGAAGAGTCATCCCAGAATTAAGTATCTTCTGAAGATGATGCACAAGACAGGCAGACTAAAGACTTGGAACCTTGTCCTATGTTGTAATGACACCAAGGCAAACTTATTTGGTTCAGCTAGTGTCAAGCATGTGTAGTGGCAATCGAGTGAAGAGTACAAAGACCGGTGTGTCTTGCCCACAGTAAAGCATTTTGGTGGGAGTGCCATGCTTTGGGGCTGCATAAGTGCTGTTAGCTGTGGGAAGCTACAGTTTATTGAAGGAACCATGAATGTCAACATGTACTGTGACATACGAAACAGAGCATGATCCCCTCCCTCTGAAAACTGGGCTGCAGGGCAGTATTCCAACATAACAACCACAAACACACCTTCAAGACAACCTCTGTCTTGTTAAAGAAACTAAGGGTAAAGGTGCTCGACTGGCCAAGCATGTCTTCAGACCTAAACCCTAACAAGAATCTGTTGGACATCCTCAAATGGAAGGAGGAGGAACGCAAGGTGTCTAACATCCACCAGCTCCGTGATGTCATCATGGAGGAGTGGAAGAGGATTCCAGTCGCAACCTGTGCAGCTCTGGTGAACTCCAAGCCCAACAGAGTTGAGACAGAGCTAGAAGATAATGGTGGCCACACAAAACACTTTGGGCACAATGTGGACATTTTCACTTAGGGGTGTACTCACTTTTTTTTTTTACAGCAGTTTAGACATTAATGGCTGTATGTTGAGTTATTTTTAGGAGACAAATTTACACTGTTATAAGCTGTACACTGACTACTTTACATTGCATCTAAGTGTCACAAAGTGTTGTCCTACGAAAAGTTTAAATAAAATATATACATATATGAGAGAAGTATACTCACTTTTGTGTGAGATACTTTGTGAGGAAGTAAGGGCACTGGTCATTTTTTAGTCTACATACAAAACATTAAAAACGCTGTGTAGCTGAAAACTAATGCTGCTAATCACCATGAACATACCGTTTCCACTGTAAAGCATGGTGGTGGCAGCATCATGCTGAGAGGATTCCTTTCTTAAGCATGAACACAGAAGGTTGGCAGAGTTGATGAATGGAGCTAAATACAAGGCAATCTTGTAAGAAAACCTGTTAGAGGCTAAAAAGAATTGATGCTGGGGTCAAAGATCACCTAGCTGGACTATGACCTACAAAGCCAAGGTTACAACAATATGGTTCAGATAGAGGCATATTTATGTGTTAAAATGAGAGTTAATGTCCAGACTAACACTAGATTGGGAATCTGTGGTTCACATAAGCTCTCCTAAAAACCTGACTGAGATTCAGCTATTGTAAAATTTGAAATTTGACATTGAGGTTTGTTGTTGTAACTTTACAAAATGTGAAAACATCAACACTTTTGCAAGGTACTAATAAAGGGTTAAAAGATGACCAGTTTTAATGTTTCAAACCCCATTTAGTAACAATATTATTTTATTTCTGCAGTACAGTATCGTTCAATTCTATGCAACACATATTCTCCACTTAAATGTTGCCTGCTAGTTAAATCAGTACATTTAATTTTCTACATGCTAAACAGCCAAGACATAATTAAAACCATTTCAGGATCCAAATGCAACCCTGATAATTGCTTTCTAACAAAACTGTTGATAGTTAACCCTATACTATGCAAAGTCTATTAAACAACTATACAACAGCAAATTAACACATGGAATACGTCAAAGAACCAGCCCCCCTGTTCAGTTCTTCTCATACAAGCATTACACTAGACCAAAAAAAAAGCTTTAACACACCACAAAGGCTGCCTCCTGCTTCCACCTCCAGTGTATAATCGATGCCTCCAGCAGATTGCTGGCTTTGTGTTTTAGGCCCCTTAGTCTTACTCCTAAGATGTGGTAGTCAGCCTCTTATGCTCCTTAAGCAGATAGTATGAAAGTAGGACACGAATTTAAAAGCCAAGTAAAAGTTCCCCTGCGTGATCTATCCTATACCTACTTCTTTGACAACATGGTGTCTCTAACAGTCTTAGTGTGCTTGTTTGGTTCTTCTAATCCACAGAGCTTTACGTATCAGGCTTTTATTAATACTCAGGTCTGACCACAGTGACTCACTTCACTGACTTTAGCAATTAGATCCTCACTTATCAAACACCCAGTGCATACAAGGCAAGGTGCATTTGTGCAGGTCTGTCTGCAAATGTGAGAGCAAAAATAACAACAGGATCTGGGAGGAGAGAACCTCCCACCTATAGCTAAACACTGACCATTCTCTGCACTTTTCCTACTACCTGTGAAAGCAAATTGATCCAATTACGGTAAAAGTTAAGAATTTGAGAAATGTAACAATCTCAGGCAAAAACAGGGACATGCACAGAAAGGATAAATCACTGAAGCCAACGAGTCAGAGAGATAAAATAGAAGTGATTAAAAAAAAGACAAGACACTAGAGCGCTTTGAGAAGAGAAGAGGATGTTTGGGAGGCAAAGAGGGAGTAGGAGGGTCGCTGTAATTATCCTCTCTGTCTGCCACTGATGCAACATTGCTTATTCTCCTGCCTTTTGTTTCAATGCGGCTGCTCATCTGCATCTTTGTTTATCTGGGTTATAGGCAGGGTCGGCTCTCCAGTCCTCATTCGGCTGAACTCATTGTTCAGTCACATTCACCGAGCGTGCTCCCCACTCAAGCACAAGAGATATGTGTGGCGCATCCTGCTCTCGTACTCACACACAGGCCAAAGAAACACAAGCAGATGAAAACAAAGCTGCGCAGCTTTCTATTGTGGCAAATGTGAAGTGACCAAAATGATACCACCCATGTTTTAGTCGCTGCAGAAGAAACAGGCGCCAGGGAAAGCATTTGTGCTGCTGTGATTCCACTGGGGAGAAACTCACACAGATTACTGCTCTACAAGAGACATTTAAGTGATTTCTAATGTGATGCATGGTGTGCGACGAGCTGCAACAAGACTGACCAATATTGTGTGCATTTTGTACATGGACATCTTTGTCTTCTCACTGAATGTTCTACTAGAAACCAACTTGAATTGTAGCAGATTAGAATGATTCCTACTACAGTTGGTTAGGGTATGCTGCCAAATCCTTTAAACAGAATACAAAATCAGAAGCTCACAGGAAAGAGTCAACATCCTTGCACATGTGTTTATATATAAATCAGAAAATCCTAAAAAAAAAGTTAATCAATTTCTGTAATTCAATTCAAAATGTGAAACTCATAATATGGATTCATTAGATGCAAACTGAAAAATTGTAAGAGTTGATTGACTCAAGCTCATTTTGATGATTATGGCTTATAGCTGATAAAAACAAAATAACAGTTTGTCAGAAAATTAGAATTTTACAAAATACCAATACATTTTTTTATATCCAGAAATATAAAGTTATGCCCTACAATCTGCTAGAAAGACTGCTAGCATGACAGGTGTCCACCAGACTTTCATTGACACCACCCATAAGGAAAGTAAGCCACAAAACGTCATTCCTAAAGAAGCTGGCTGTTCTCAGAGCGCTGTATTCAAGCATATAAATGGAAGTTGGAGTGGAAAGGAAAACAAAGTAGAAAGGCAACAGGGATAACTACAGCCTTCAGAGGATTGGGGAAATCCATGAGGCTTGGACTACAGTTGGAGTCAGGTCTTTGAGAGCAACCACACATAGACAGATAAAGGACATTGTGTTAAGCCAGCCCTAAACAAGAGACAATATCAGAAGTGTCTTATCTGGATTGAGGAGAAAGGGTAATGGAATGAAAGTGTGTAGTTCTGTTAGAAATTATGATTCTAGCATAACAGCTGACATTTTACTTTGATGAAAAACAAACTAAGTCGTCAGTGCATGGCCTGTACAGCTCAGATGCTTGATGAGAAATGAGTATCAGTACCTACATACTATAAGAAAACTCCAGTTCACTGCTCAGCTACAACATTAAAACCAACCCCAGGTAAGCTGTCTTGTTGTTAAAAAAGAAAAACAATCTTAAGCAGGGAACATCTTCTTCTTCTGCATTCACATGGATGTTACATTTCTCTGCCACCAAATTGTTGTTTCCTTTTCAGAAGCAAACACCTCTCTCCAAAAAAGCAGTGGATCCTGTAAAAAACCGTTTAGGAATTGTCAACAAAGAGTCTAAGGTGTTTAACTAGCCTCTAAATTCTCCTGATATCTATCGGGCTCTGATAATATCAGTAAAAAGCAAGCACGATTTACAGAAAGCCCACACAAGATAAAAGGGCCAAAGGCATTTACTGCTAAGATACTGGTTAAATTCAGGGATTCTGGACCTCTCAGTGTACATTTTAACCTGTCAAACACTGATAAGGCACAACATTGTTAGCAACTCTAGTAAAGATGGGTATAAAATGCATAAAACAATACTATCATTAATTGCAGTTACATAATCTTGCTTTTAAAAAAAAGCTTTTAATTTTGGTCTATTTATCCAGTAAAGAAACATCCTGTGTTAAGAAACAAAATCTTTGCTGTCACATTTATTGGCATATAACACTGACATTTGTATAAGGTTGGAGCATATGTAGAGAGGGATCTTTAACCATTCCTCTTAGTACAATGTCTACATTGCGGTGGAAGAGAAACAGGCCAAAAACTTCAATTTTAGCTATGTCTGACCAAAGCAAACCATCCCCATAGTGTTTAGCAACCTTCACAAGTTTACAATTGATATGCATGAAAAGAAAATGCTTTTTCCTCACATTCCTCCAAACAACCTGACACTCTTTGCTGAAGTTTTTCAACAGTAAAATGTGGGGATATAAATATATTTTACCTCCCCATACCTTCCTCAGACTCTGCTTCAGTATGTCACATCCAGCTTGCTGTGCGTGGTGAAATAGCTCAGTGTCTCAGAGAAATGGATCCTTGCGTCACACTATATTTACACCCAAGGGAAACAGGAAATTACTGATTCCTAAATTCAGAGTTCCTAGAAATTGTGACAATTGTTACAATAATTTTTAAGGGGTTGTTAGCAGAATCAATAATTTTGCCTCAGGTGATTTTGTTCAAATCAATAACACTCACTGAATCAATTTACTCACATCGAACTTTGGATTTTACGTGGTTCTTCAGTGAGAGATTATGCGAAAGTACTGAAAATGAATACATTTTTATGTCTTTATATATCTTTAACATGGGTGCCCACATTTGTCTGGGTCTCTCAATAAAGTGCAATAGCACAAAAAAATACTAGCGACTCGTCTTTCATTGTGTCTTATCTTTTTGAAATGGCATTCATCAACATGATACCAAAACAAAACAGAAGACAATGAAAAGGAAGAGAAAAAAAATCTTATTTTTAAATAATAAAAATAAAAAAGAGTTAAATTGTAAGAGAAATACTGAAGCCAAGCTTGCTTGTGATGTTCATTCAATACAAAGATCTTCTACGGGTCATCTGTTTCCACTTTTCTAGTCATTATTCTCTATTCTTTTTACTGGTTACAATGTAACAAAGGTTCACAGGGAGCCTTTCAGAGCAATAGCAAGCTGTGACAAAGGAAATCCTGAATGCATTTTGTGTTTTACTGAGTTGTTATGTGCCAGGTACAACAGGTCAGATACAAATGCTACAGAGATGAATCAAGCATAGAGGCTGCTTTAATAGTTGCCATGGAAACTATTAAACCATAAGCTGCTATTGCAATCACGCTTACTATGTAGATAGTAATATTGCCTGTGTTTGTGTAATAAATAAAAATAGAGTTTCCCACTTCAGATAAGTATAATAGTATACTGCAATAGAACAGACAAAGTTATTTTTGATGTTTAAATGAATCATTTCTTTGAATTATAAAATCAAAGCACAATGTGTTTTTTTCTGCATATGTGTTCTACCCTTTTAGCCAGGAGCAGATCAATTAGTGTACTGTTTGCTAAGCATGCTGCCTGTGGCACTCCTGCTCTGAAATCAATAACTGGCTGAAACCCTGCGTGCCACTGAAGCATGACACTGCAAACAGAAAACACATACATAAACATTATCTACCTTTCTGTCTCTTTCTATTCCTCTGTTTTCTGCTGTCCTTCTTTTTCACTCCAACTTTAACACTGAGTAAGTTCAAGGGGTTCTGGGTGGTTTTACACTAAAAGACACTGAGACAAGCACATGGACAGTCTAATAAACTGTATCTCATCGGGCAGGGGGCACCCAGCACAGTAATTTACCTCCCTGGCGGGTTTTTTCAGTGGTGGATGACTGGAGAGGCACTCAACTGATTAACTTGCTGCAAGGTTGCAGTCAGTCACCAGTCTGCCCTATTGTATATTGGGGAGGAGATGACTGGAACAACTACATGCTCTTTTTTTTCTCCACATAAAGTGACTTGATTTTATTTAAAGCTCAAATTTGACTCACCTAAATAATAAAGAATTAGACTGAACAATGTTTGGACTTACAGAATAGCTCGGTGTCTTCCAGTGTGTCTGGGTAGCCTTGTCATTGTGCTGCATCCGTTTGTCCATCTGTCTTTCATTCTGCTGTAGTGAAGAGGCCCTCCTGTGGCGGCACTGACATCGAACCTGTCGTCCTTCATAGGTCTAAAACACAGAGGGGAAAAAGAAAGAAAGTTGTGCTCAAATTGCAAAAGAGTGGTTTAAGAAGCACAAGAAACTTTTTTATGTAGTAGCAAGTGGCGGAGCAGGTCCTGGCATAATTCTGGCTGGATTTTTTACCACTCTTACTTTCAAAAACGTAGGGTTTACTTAAATTGGTTTTCTGGCAGGGACCCGGTTTTTAGAATAGAATAGAAATAACCTTCATTGTTCCTTAGAGGGGAAATTCAGGTGTACCAGCAGCAAAGTGAAAGGATATTCCAAAACCTTAATATCAGCCTGCCTTCTTCATTCCAAAACCAGTTCTTATCAGTGTTTGGGATCATTGTCCTGTTGCAACACTGCTGTGTCCAATTTTCATCCATCTAACTGTTGACTTGAGGTGAAGTTAAAAAATGCGGATTCTATTGTTCCACCCACTTTTTGCAAACCCTAGGATTATTGGCAGTGAAACAGATGCTCTACATGATGCTACCACCGCAATGCTTGACCCTTGGTGCAGTGTTCTCAGGTTTGAAAACCTCACATTGAATTCGTAAAATCCTACAAAAGTTCTTCACGTTATAGTGGAAAAATAACACCATCTTCATCTCATCGGACCATCAAATATTTTCCTAAAAGCCTTTAGCTTGTCCATAAAGGTACTTGGAAATTTCAGTCATGTATGAAGGTATAAATTTTGTGTAGTACTTTCTTGGTCAACACTATCTATGTTATAGCTCATGCAAAGCTCCTTCCACAGTGGACAGTGACAGTGCGGTTCTAGCATCTTCAAGTTTAAGATCAGCTTAAACCTTGGAGTTTTTTGGGCTGTTTCTCATCATTTAAGCTGATTTACTTTCATCTGAGCGTAACTGTTTGGGTTAGGTGGTTTAAGGTTAAACACAGTGAGATTTTCCAGCAGGACAATGATATTAAACACAAACTAATCTTGGAAGGCTTCCTGAATGACCTCTCCGAAGACCTGACTTTAATCCTATTGAAATTTTATGAGCTACACATAAAAAAATGGTCAAATATCCAACCAGAATTATGACATGATCATGGCAACAAAATGTGTCTGGTTTCCCTACAGCTTGCTAAAAAAAACATTCACCAAATTTTGGTGGGGGTGTATGTCTATATTTGAGTCTATATGTATCATTTTAAACCTTCAAAGATTAGATAAAACTGCATTAATTCAAACTAGTACAGCTAATTCTTGTTTTTTACATTCATTGAAGTCATAAGTTGTATAATCATTTCAGTCTAGGAGAAGACCAACTAAACATCATCATTAAAAGCCTAAAAATAATACACAATTTATGCAGATGATGAATGTTTGTAAACTTCTGACAGACACTGTAAATAATAGCCGCCCTATGAATTGTTGAAATATGATGGAGCAAACATTCAGGAATGGTCTACCATCAAGTAAAAAACTTGGTGAAAAATGAACGCTGTATCAAGGAACCTATATCAAGCCAAGGTGAATGTGAGCCATAAAGATACTCATACCTTTTGTTGGGTTAGTAATATCTTCTTTGAGAAATGTCTTTAAAAGATAAATAGCTGTTTGTGTCACACAATACAACAAAACAATCTAGCATCGGATTTTGACATTTGTCAAGACTCCTCACACCCGCTCCATGAACTTTTTAAACGGCTGTCATCAGATAAACGGTACTGCCTCGTCGACAGCAGACCGCTACACAGCTTTCTGCATCAAGATGTGAAAATTATAAATTATTGTTAAGATTATGCATGATACATTTTTCTGCTTGCATTTATCTGTCTTGTGTTATTTTCTGTTTCTATTTTGTATTATTTGTACATTTGTTTTACTCTAATCTGTAATTGATACCAGAAAAACAGTTTATTCCACCATATTTGCTATACAATGAAATACAAATACATTCATTTAATCTGATTTATCTTTTGTATTATGCATCAGAATACATGTAGTGTGATGACATATTATTTCCGACTTTAGATACAGCATCAGCCTAATGTAAAAGAAAACCAGGAGTCAGCAGATTATCTAAGCTTTAATTAGAATTTAAGGACATGATTGGCAATTTAACAAGAACCATCCCAGTTTCAAAGAAAAATGATTACATGATAATTTAGAGATAATGTCTTAAAGAGTGTGGGAACTACTAGCTAACCCTGAGGCTGCTTTCGGTCCAGTAGGACTTTAATAACAATTTTCAGTTTCTAATAGTTCTGCTTTTCTCTCACATTTCCAATCTCAACCCTCCAAATACACACACACACACGCTTTGATCTGAAAAAGACATTTTGCTGTGACACACACCTCCATTGTTTTTCTTTCTCCATTATGTTGCATTCAGTCAGCTGTTACCGACTTCAGCCTCCTAACAGCTACTAACACCACACCAATTTCAGGAACAAACACCAAGACTTTGACTCACTAATTTAAGTTGAACCAGCAGTCTTCATGGACTCAAAAACAATCCTGCTTGAATTGCTAGTTTTTCTTGCCCAACCTGGACATTAAACTCTTTTGCCCTGTTCTTTGAGAACTAAAAAACATGTACATTTTTTTTCTTTGATTGTTGGGAGTTAAGGATGTAACAATATTATGCAGACTGAAGAGCTGTGGGTGGGTGGTTATCCTAATTGGCCAGACAGCATGTCACAGATAAGCTGGTCGGTCCTGCATTGACATTTTGGTATTTCTCAGTATGGCAGTGATTTGAATAATGTCAGCCATACATATGATGATTTTTTTTTGGGCTAACAGGAGAACACTAATGAATGTTAGAGTCAAAATCAGACAGAATAGATGTTGTTTTTAGGCATGAGCACCAGTGTGTGTAGGGGTACAGCAAATAGCCTTCATTTGAATTCCTACACACAATGAGCAGTGCCACAGTATGTCTTCTCTTGCCATTAGGCAATTAAGCAGCAGTCCTGCCGTACAGGATGATGCAATCATAGTATGGTTTTTAATGTTTTCTTTTTGTACAAACCAGTATAAACAGTGATACATAGGACCATTTATCTGACACAGATCTCCAAGAAAGACTGCATTAAAGGAGGAAAATGGCTGAAAGAGGAACTAAGTGATTTGTAGTACATGAGAGCAAAATAAAATAAAAAGTGTGCACTTATAGTCTACATGTTCTATTGACATTTAAAGTAAATGGGTTTTGAAAATGTATTTTTCACTTAGCTTGATTTGATAAAAAATAAAGTAAACTCATTTTCTCCGAGGGAGTGCCCAAGGCGTTCCCAGGCCAGCCGAGAGACATAGTCCCTCCAGCGTGTCCTGGGCCGTCCCCTGGGCCTCCTCCCGGTGGGACGTGCCTGGAACACCTCCCAAGGAAGGCGTCCAGGAGGCATCCGATATAGATGCCCGAGCCCGGCCACCTTACGGAGGAAGCTCATTTCAGCCGCTTGTATCTGGGATCTCGTTCTTGTGCCCAAGCAGGCATACACAAAATGTCAATTCTCTCCATAACATTTTAATAATTTCTGTGTTCAAAATAGGGCAGGACAACACTGTGTCCTGAAGTCTAATGAGTAAATTGTAAGTATATTAATAATTTAGTACACTGAGGCTCTGTCTGCATGATGACAAAAACGACTTATTGTGTCAAAAACAACTTACAAAAAATGTGTATTCACACAAGTGTACGCAGTACCACTGAAAATGCTGTAGTATGCATGTTACAGAGAAAGATGGAGCTGTGATCTTATCGTTTGAGAAAAGATGCATTTCCATCTTGGGAGCCAGTTTAAAAAATGCTTGTTTTTGGTCTCTGAAAACGCCGGATCCGTGTGGACGAAACACCTAAATGACAAAATACCTTTGTGGATACACCTAAGCTGGTCTCGTGTGCACAGGGCCTCAACTTGTATCAGTCCAGTTCATACCAACTCACCATTTGTTCCCGCTGATGTTGATGCTGTTGTAGCTGTTGGCACTGCACAGTGAGCAGAGCTATAGCCTTGTCTCTACTCTTCAGCTCCTCCCTGAGCACCTGCACTTCCTTAATCAGGGCCTCAATCTGAAAGCACACACACATACAGCATACAGCCATACTAATAGGAGACAACATCATGTGGGGGAAAACACTGTATGTTGATTTGATGCACACACCTTATTTGATGAGCAACATTGCAAAACCCCAGAAAAGTTTTGTACCTGTGACAAAGTGGCATTGTCTTCCGTCTGCTCACAAACATCTGCTGGAGACTCTGTTTCTTCAAGCTTGAAACAGAAAAAACACATGCAAACAAACAGATGCGGGGAGCAAAGTGAGCTGAATCAATTGCCTCAGGCATGCCTCAAAAACAATATTTCACAACCGTAAAAGTATCTCACTGTACTGCACAGATTTTCCACTGACCCTGAACTGCCAGCTACATATCAGAGGCACAGTATGGCATTGAATATTCAATATATTTATTTTACTGAATCTAAAAACTGTCCTCACCTTAGCAAGCTTACATAAGAGCAACAGAATTCGAGTGCGTTTTTTTGACAACAAGCCCGGACTTTAAGGTTTACACTCCAATAACAGTCTTTGCTTGGTAAAATTAGGAATAGGTTGTCAAAAATTTAAAACCTCTTGCCAGTTATATTTATTCAAAGTCAAAATGGAAGGCTTGAAATGGTATATTTTATGCTGCGAGGAGTCACAAAAAGGTTTTCAGTTTTTATCCTTCTGTCACTCAGCTGAGAGAAACTTTACTTCAACAGCATGTTAAACCTGACGCTCATTAAAGTTACATTTAAATTATGCAGCTAAATCACGCAAAAGTTAAAAGACCTCTGGCTCAAGCGGTTTGTTGCACAGTGTATGCCTTGAGCTCAACATAGCATGAAAAAAAAGGAGAAAGAAAAATAAGAAGAGAGTTTGATACGGGATAAAAAAAATATTCCACCTGAGGCAATGCAATTTAAGGGTTTGACTTTCTGCAGAAAGAAAACTTAAACCCCTGAAAGAGAAATGATTTAAGACAAATGCAAATATTGTTTGAGATGCACCAAGAAATCTGGCAACACCGAAATGAAAAAATCTGAACATTATCTGGCCAGTGAAAGCACCATAAGTTAGCAGTAGTAAATCAACAACAACACTCTTCGTTGTGGAAGTTGTTACTAAAGAAAAGAGGCTCACAGTTTGCTATTTTTCAGTTTCAATTGTCCAAATTGTCAAATTGAAGTCAAATGAGGCACAGAGATTTAAGACACTATTTAAAAGGAAATTATTTAATTCAGGCTGCAAGACAGCAAGAGAGAGTGAGACTCAAGGCAGATAATGAGAAGGCTGAAATGATTACACTAAAATTCCTCTGCTTTATCATTGTTTTGATAGTTCAATCTCTATTTGTCACAGAACATGTTGACTTTGGAAACACTGTCAACGATTCAAAAAATCTCTGTGTAAGGCTACACAAACAAATTGCAGTTTAATACTAACCACGCTAATCGTTTCTATAAGATGCTAAAGATAGCATAAACTGTTAACTCCATAATCTTTTTTTTGCTTTAAATAATAGTAAAAACCTGTTAAACAGCAACCTCTCTCTCACACACACATAGCTTGACATCAACCTGCTTCTAATATTAATACTAATGTCCGCTTACAGCAGGAAGGCAAGAAAACATATTTATAATCAGCACAAGAAATAAGGACATTTTTGTTTGGTCAATAATTTTTTATTGTATGCTTCTTGGCAATAAATCTTATCCCACTGAACAAAAATTTTATTTTCCTTTTAATGGTGCCACATGTGTTAGAAAATGCAGCTGTGATTGAGCAGGAGAGTGGCCATGAAAAACTTGTCAAATCCTCATTGGCAACACTAAACAGCTTTTGGTGGAGGCAGTAGGATGGTGTGGAGCGCCATCTACCTTACTAGAAATACAAGACTTTCCATCATAACAGGTAAACTCAGTGCAGAGAGGTATCATGATAAGATTCTGCCATCAATTTCAATCCCAAATCTGCACTCTGAGGACTAAACTCCATCCTCTCAAGATGTCGCTCACCCCCACAGAGCCGGGGGGAATCAGAGACCACCTCGAGAATTTAGTGGAAAGGATGGTCTGTTTCAGTTCTGACCTGAACCCCACTGAACACCTGTAGGATTGCCGTGGGTGTGCAATTCATACCAGTGATCAACACAACCAGATTGGCAGACTTGGGCATATAATGGTTCAGGAAGGACATGCCATCCCACAACAGTGTGTGACCAAGTCGGTGATGAGCCTGGCACTTTTTCTTCATGCAGACATGTCTTGTTGCTCTAAACTTCAACCATCCAATCAAATAACACCAAACAAACGTGAATAGCAGAATAATGTGTTAGGCATTTGATTAGGATATGGCAAGTCTTTCATGGCTGCAACCCACATGCTCACCCTACAAAGGCATTTACTTACAATTGTGGCACTATTTAGAAGGGAAATAACAGAACACGATTTTCCGCCAAGAAGCATTACTACAACATTGAAATAATTGACCAAACTTAACATCCCTCACTTTTTGTGTGATGTTTGTTTTGATGTCTATGCAACTGTGGTTAAACTAAGCCAAAGCATCTAAAATATATATATGGATCGAACCTGCAGTAATGTTTTGAGCCTGAGCAGTTGGTTCCTCAGGACACTGCAGTCCTGTGTCATGTCTTCGATGGTGGGTTCATCCAATATTGGTTTGTAGACTGGCTGCTTGCCATCAGACTGGATGGGCCGAGAAGGAAACCGTGAAGTCTTGTGATTGTCATAATTATTAAAGAAATGAAGCCTGAAAGAAAGAAATCCACAAGTTAGCAGGAATCGGTCACAATGCTGGGTTTAGTGTATTTTTTTTTTTTTTACTACTTTCATGTTCTTGTTCACTTTTGTTGTCAAAGCCTGACCAACCTGCTGTCATGGAAGGAATGATCTGAGCCACTCCAGCGGTGCTGTTTGCGTCGCTGACCCTGCTGGCCACCTCTGTCTGAGCGCTCCATGAGAGACATGCTGTCAAAGTCTGAAAGAATTTTGAGCAAGGGTGAGACAGCAGTAGTAATATACATATATACAGAAGAAACAAGAGAGAGGAAAGCGTGTGATGGAGTTCTACTTGGAGAAGAAAAGAAAAAGTTAGATGCAAATATAAGAGGATGATTCTCTTTGCTCTACTTTCAGGGGAAAAAACTCAGTATTAGGCCACACTTATACAGCTTTGTCTTAAACTATGACTGCAACAAAATTGACAGCTGAGAAAACAGGGTTCCCAGGAAATCAAAATTACCTTTGGCTTTTTATGTGTGAAATACTCAAATAAGCATGAAAGCAGATAAAGACTGCAAACCCCATTCAAATTAATTTAGGAGCCGTGTTTAACATACTTTACCTAGAGCGTCACCACATAGCACAGGAGCAGACAACCCGTCTGATATGTAGCCGTTACATTTCTGGAACTAAAGAGCCTTCAATGACTCTTTTTGGATCGGATAAAGTCCTTTAGAAAGAAGTACAAACTGAATAAGAAAAGTCCATGAATATAGATAAAGTCAGGAACAGACTAAAGAGAATCTATGCCTTGCCTATTTAACTGATGATTTGTTAAAAGGCTAGGGAAAAAGTGAGCCCAGCTCCCAGGCTGTCTGACCCTGCCTTTGTTGACGGCCTTGTTTTTCAGGGAACTCCCTTGGAGCTGGAGCTAGTAGGGGAGAGAGAGAGAAGGCTGTGGTGGTGATAGGGAGAGCAGGGGAGGTGACTGGTGAGTGGCCAAGCAAGGAAGTGGCCTGCTGGGAGAGTGAAGCTGTGTCCTTTCTCCCTTCAAGAGGGCTGACAGCTGGATGAAAACATATCACAAGTCCTCTTCTCCATTTCTTTCTACTTTTCCTTTTCCTGTTTTGTGTCAGAGTTTTAGGAGAGAATGCCTACCCTTTGCCACGTCTCAGGGCCTGCCCTGCAGACTGGATTTAACTGAACTCCTCAGTGTGTGTTGCTGTTACTTTGCCTCACGTGACACAAACTCTACCCATGACACAGAGGGCTATAAATATGGCTGCTACCCGAAAAGGAGTAGGAAGAGATGATGCTCCAATTTACATTCCTGCAGAGTGAACATTCCCTTCCTTCCAACCCTCTCCTGTTCTCAGAAATTAGGAGATGACTGTTTACATACAGCATATATGAGATTGCAAGTTTATTAGATATGTTCTAGGTTTCTGTTAAAGTAATTCAAAAAGCTAGTTTAATTCACTTTATTCTTGCTTTTGGTCAGCACCAAGAATCTAACTTGCCTAGTTTAACCTCTTAGGATTGGAGTTAGGGAGGCTGAAGTAGATTGCTGTTTGAACCAAAAGAAAAATATGTCTTTGCAGCTACATTATTAATAACCCCATTTGGTAACTCAAATATGGTCCAATACAATATACTGTCAAGATAAAGAAAAAGTAAATCACTTGTATGCAATTAAAGCGCATATTATCCAATTTGTACCAGGTTCTAAAATTATTTAACTGTACACAAAGGGTTCAAAACTAATTTTACCATGTAATCATTTATTCATTTGCCTTTACCTTTTCAACATTTTGTCACATGACAAAAACAAACCTTGCAGTATTTTACTGGGATTTTATGATAGAAAAACACAAAGTGGTGTATGATTTCAACATTGGAAAAATATGACACAAGGTTTTCCAAGTTTTCTCTCTCATAAGTCATTAATGTGTAGAACCACCTGAAAACTACAGCTGCAAGTGTTTTTCGTATGCCTTTACCAGCATTACCACAACATGATGCTGCCACCACCATGTTTCACTGTAGGGATGGTGTGCTCAGGTTGACCTGCATTGCTAGTTTTCTGACACTGTTTTGCATCTAGGCTAAAAAGTTTAATTTAGCTCTCATGTGACCAGAAAAGCTTCTTCCACACGTTTGCTTTGTCCCATACATGGACTATGACAAACTAGACACCAGACTTATCATGACGTCTTCTGAACAATGGCTTTTTTTCTTGCCACTCTTCAACAAAGTGTATAATTGATATTTGTCCTGTCAACAGACATTTCCAGTGCATCTGTGTAGCTCTTCCTGAGTAACCCTAGGTCTTCTTTGCTGCTTCTCTGATTAATGCACCCATGACCTAATCTTAGGTGAATGGGCATGTTTTGGTAGTTTTGCAGTTGTGCCCTTACTCTGTATTCATATGTATATAAGTATATTAACAGTGAGATCTTACATCTTGAAATATTGTGACATTATCTAATCCTGCCTTAACCTCAACTTTACCCTGACAGTCCTGGTGTGTTCCTTGGTCTTCATGCAGTTTGCTCACTAATTTTGAGGCTGTATTTGTGCTAGAATTAGTTTGCACACATATGGATGCCACTTAGCTATAAGGTATCTTCTGAAAGCCAGTTGGCTGCATTGGATTTTATTTAAGAGTATCAAAGTAAGGGGGATGAGCATAAATACAAACAACACTTTTTAAATTTTTTTTTTTACAATACAAAAGTGAAGACAAAATGGAAAAGTTTATGATAAATCCCAACAAACAAATATGGACATGAAAACCATAGAAAATAAAAGGATATGATTTCGGTTGTGATTCAACACATGTTTAAAGCACTTTTTTAAAAGGCCGGACACTACTGACATCATAAAAACAGGCTTTAGGACACAAAGCTCTAGCATAACACCAAGTTATTATTTCTAAAGTTTTTTTCTAATAAGGAGCCATTGGTGCCTTAATGCCCCTTTACAACTTCATAATGTACCAACAACAGCATATAGAAATGCTCTGTAGATTGAATTTCATGGCACCTAAAGGGAGCCTTGTTTGTCCAAACTAAGCCTGTCAGAGTCATTCACAGTGAACTAGTGCATTAAACCCATTAGCAATGAATCGTCAGGCTTCGAGACTGACAAAGGGAAGTTCATTTCCAAGAATTCATTATATTTCATGACAAGAAAAGGTCAATCCTTGCCCCTTATTTTCACTCTACCAAACAACATAATGCAACACAACCTCAAAGGGGCAAAATGATGTCAGCTCTGTTATTATGTGGTAATACTATGACCTGATTACCTTTAACACCCACAAATAAATTATTTTTTCAGTCTTAATAAGATGCTGTCTACTTGTTTGTATTTGAAAAGTGAAAATGGGAAAACTTATGAGACTTTGACAGACATGATATGAAAGTGGAAGTTGGTGATGGAAGGTGCAGCTATTAAGCTATTAAAGTAATCATGCCTACATCACACCGCTGTTGTCATGGGAAACATGTGTTCAAGCAGCTTCTACACAAGTGCACTCTGGTTTTCTTGCAACAGTAATTGTCAATCATGCACATCTGTGTGCATCTGTTCATAAAAACAAAGCGAGACAGCTGGATAAAAACACTGCTCCAAGTTGGCTGAGGAGAATTCAGTCATAGTCTGGAGTTGTCATTTGATAATTCTTTCCAAAAAGGCAAATATTAAAAGAGTGACAGGACATAATACACAGCAAGGCATCTATTAAACAACTTTAATGAATGTTGCTTTGGCAAATATGCACCCAAGGCAAAGCCGGATTCAATTTATTCAAACCATTATATCCCACAGAAGGATTCTACTGGAAATGGAAAGCACAGGCCTTGGCAGTGCATTAATTTACATTTATGATAAGACAGTTTTGCTGGAGGTATTCGCTTATACAAAAATAATGGACAACCTCCACAACAGAAACTTAAGTATTAATCATGGCCTTATGTGGAGTAATGACAATAACACCAGGAACTGAATTTGTATGTGTGTGCTGACCATGCAAGCTATCCTCTGGGAGGTCCACATCCAGCATGAGATCATTATCGTCCAAATCTCCAGTTCCCAGAGGGTCCAGGATTTTCAGGATGTCCTGCGAATCACAAAATTGTAGATAATACTTCATTACACAACAAAGTTGAGACACTGTGAGCACATTACAGTCATATTATTTTTCAAAGGTAAGATGACAAATGTCAGACAGAATACAGTGTTTGGCTGCAATTAATGAAGCATTGCAAGCATATACTGGCCACACTCCTCAAGGCTCCACACTGACATAATAGCATCACACAGTTGTTGATAATTCTCTACTGCACATCTATGATGCAAATCTCCACCACTTCCCAAAAGTGCTCAATTGAAATAAGATTGGATGGCTATAAAGGTTACTGGAGCACAGTGAGTTTATTATCAATATGGAGACACTAAGGTAATAAAGGGATGGACATTCTGAGTAACAACACTTGGGTAGGATGTTAGGCCCTTAAAATTTGCTGCTTAAGCCTCTGGGCCATGGCTTAAGGGGTTAAATATTGCTCAATTGGTATTAAGGGCTCAAGGTGTGCCAATAAAATTATTATCATTTAATTATTCTAACATATCGAGCCTCTCAGCCCAATGTGCTTTGACTACTGACATCAACATTTATTTTCGCCAACAAATCAGACACTTATGTATATTATAATTATTCCAGATCATGTTTTTTAACCGGCTGCACGGTGGCACAGTTGGTAGCACTGTCGCACCAAGAAGGTCCTGGGTTCGATTCCCAGCTGGGGGTCTTTCTGCATGGAGTTAGCATGTTTTCCCCGTGCATGCGTGGGTTCTCACCGGGTACTCCAGCTTCCTCCCACAGTCCAAAGACATGCCTGTTAGGTTAATTGGTCACTCTAAATTGCCTTTAGGTGCATGAATGAATGTATGCGTGGTTGTTTGTGTGTTGCCCTGCGATGGACTGGCGACCTGTCCAGGGTGTACCCTGCCTCTCGCCCATAGACTACTGGAGATAGGCACCAGCTTCCCCGCGACCCACTATGGAATAAGCGGTAGAAAATGACTGACTGATATTTTTTAACCCGTGGATAAAAATCCCAGTAAGTGAGCGGTTTTTGAAAGAAAACCATGCAACCATGATACATGCAAAGTACTTAAATGCTCAGTTTGAACATCAGCAAGTCGTGTTCACCCCGTCTAGATGCCTAGATGCATTTAGTTGCTGCCATGGGATTGGCTGATCCACTATTTGGGTTAACCAGAAAATTACCAGATTTACCTGATAAAGTGGCTGGTAAGTTTATGAGTTATATTTACTTTTGAAGGTCTATGGAATACAATTATTTTTTTTTTCAAAGAAGGGTGGCTGTAATTAACATCACAACTGAACATCAATAGTTATTTGAACACAACCAAATGTCTTTCAATTCCCAAATCATTAAGCTAATTAGCAACAATTTATATGTGGTTTCAAGATGATGCTTTTCTCCAAATAGAATTCCAGTATCTACTGGATATGTATATCAGAACAGGCTTTTCAAAAAATATCAGTCGATAATGAATGATATCACACTTCGCTTTGAAAAGCCGAGAAAAACACTTCTCATATCAGCTTTAATAATGCACAGTCTGACTTGTTCTGTAACAAATATTTCAAAGCTTCTCAAAAGTGGAGAAAAGAATCAATAGTTCAAAGCGTTATTTTTCCAAGGCCTTTTTTTTCTTCTCTACGAAACTAAATAGTTCGGGCTTTGACTAGAATACACATATGCAAAATTAGTCATTAAATATACTGCGGTTGTCACAATAACTGACTGGTGCCGAGACTTCAGACTTAGTAATGAAGGAGCAATTAAGGCAACATAATCAACAAAAAAAATATGCTTCTGCTGTCTTCCACATAGTGTCAGAGAAGACGTGGGTGGAATCTTTGTTTCTGAAGAGTCTGTAAACACATCAACCTGTTTTATCTGTTTTATTCCCTTTACTTCTTATTCTGAGATGTATGTCATCAACTTTACTTCAACCCTGTTGCTATCTTCAGTCTTAACCTTGTAACTCCCATCCTCGGGAGAAAACCTTTACGTTAAAGACAAAAAGTAAATAAACCATGATGGATTTCAAAAGATGCATTTTAACCTACAGAGACAAGAAACTACTGTATTAGTCTCTCACCTGCTTGATATTGAATGCATTTTGTTATTTTTTTTTATATTAAAAGTATAATAAAACAATACAGAGATAAGGTGCATGTGCATCATCCATATATATTTTAGTTATTTTGTTGTCTGCCAGCAAAGAAAGTTTATATATCTACATCTTGGCCCTACAATTAAAGATAATATAAATAAACAATAACTGAAGAAAAAAGCTTTGGGAATGTCTGAAATGTAATTTTAAGTTCTGGTTAAAAGTAAAATAGGACACCCCCACATTTTTTCTACATTTAAATGAGCTAAAATTACACATCAGCACATAACATCTGGTGTGAATCATAAGAACATAATTCCTCTACAATTTCAAGAAGGACTGCCCTGTTTAAACCCCAGATATATAGTTTGGTTTCATAATTAAATCGAAACAGCTGATCCAGCTCTTCAAGGAGAGGGCTGTAGCAGCTTATGGGTAAGGTAAGCGATTTGAAGAGGTGTTAAAAGACGTTGAAATCAGAAAAAAACTGTAGGAGATATAGTCTACAAGAACTGCCAACATCCAGGTCTGGTTATCCAAGCAAGTGTGTCCTGAAAGCAGACCACAAGATCCTAAAAGAAGTCTTCAAAAACCCTAAAATGTAATCACGTGCCCTACCAGGTTCTTGCTACTACTAATAAGAAAGTACATGCTGGTACAATTAGAAGGAGACTGCCCAAGTTTAACTTGTCTTGGGAAGTGTGCAACCTTTCCTCGCCAAAAATACTGTGAAGGGCAGACTAACGTTTGCCAAAAAGAATGTAGAAAAAGACCAGGGCCTTTAGATTCTCAAAGTCCTCTCAGAGAGCTCCTAACGCAGCCTACAAATTCTTGACAAGCACTCCTAGCTTAAGAGTGATTCACCTCCCTGCTGAGAGCAACTCTGAGCGAGGAGACGACAGAGATTTATATCTCAGTTGACCCCGTTGCTAGGTGTGAAGCTGTCTTCTAATAGCTGTGATTGGTTGTTGCAAAAAAACAACAAAAAATATAAATGCACGCCTAGTAATCAATGGAGAGAAATGAACCGATGACAGAATTTAGACTGAATTCAGAAATGTGTAAATCATGATGATAAAACTTAGCAAAAGTAAATGAATTGTCGCACAGCATCAAAATGTTTTAACGTAGCTTATTTACAAGGTCATCATTATTTTGATTTGCTTATGTTTACAGTTTGTTTACTCGACATGATTATGAAGTAAGATCCTTTCTTTTATGGCTCTTTGGATTTGCTGGTGATCTTGGTGCAGAGTGAGTTCTCTCCACATGCCAGTCTAATTCACTTATCTTTATGCAGAAAAAAGCAGCTATTTTATGACTGTAAAGACACTATTGTAACAACATTGAGGAGGTCTATTTCAATCAAAGATATCCAAAGTCATATTCTATTAATAGATTAGCAGCAATGTTTTTACATCTGCTATGCATTCTGGTTGTTTGAGAAACTTCTAACTGAAGGCTATAAATAAGAACTTGACTATGAGCAGTTTCCAATCATCCATAAAAAGCTATGGTGGTTTTCCAGATCCATTGTCTTTAATGCTAAAGATGTTTTCTGCTCCATCACACCTGATTTAAGGTCTTGGCATACCTCTCCGTGCTGGTGGTTGCGAACTGCTTGTACCTTGCAGAGAAGGACACAACAATTTGCACAGTTTCACTCAGATTTGTACAGTTTTTTCTACTTCCGCTTATAATGCGACAATGCCCTGGTTTATCTATTTAGAAGAAAACAAGATGAAAAGAAGAAAAGAACCAACAAGTACAACTGATAGATTTTGCAATAGTCTAGATTTCTCTAAAAAAGCAGTGGC
This sequence comes from Girardinichthys multiradiatus, assembly GCF_021462225.1. Classification (NCBI taxonomy): domain Eukaryota; kingdom Metazoa; phylum Chordata; class Actinopteri; order Cyprinodontiformes; family Goodeidae; genus Girardinichthys; species Girardinichthys multiradiatus. The sequence continues at coordinate 18,214,674 of NC_061814.1, forward strand.
CCTATACAACAATCTCAAAAGTGGAAGCACATTTCAGCATTGTGCTGGTTCATTAATTGTGAAACATAGAGAAATCAGCACTCGACTATTATTCAAGAAAGTTCAAAGTTCAAACTTTGTCTAGAACGGGGTGTCAAACTCATATCCCTGAAGATCGGTGAACTACAACATTTTGATGTGTCCCAAGTCCAACATACCTGAAAAGGCATCTAAAGGTTGCAGGACAGCGGCCCTCGAGAACTGGGGTTTGACACCTGTGGTCTAGAATGATTGAAAAATACAAAAAGAAATCGAGATATTTGAGAAAAATGTGTGAATCCTAAGCGTAGCTGTAGGTGGGCGCGCACAATTAGCATCTCAATTGTGGATGTGACACAAATTCGAGGACTTATCACCCTAAGCCATCATGATGTAATCAGCACATTACATTGAGACAATATTTAAAACTCTTTACCAACAAAGCCTAGTGATTCTTAAAGCTAGACAGTTTTCTCTGATTAATACAATATGTCCAAATTGCATACATAGGTATGAGAGCAGCAATAACGAGAAACAATGTTCAAAGTAGAACAAAGTGTTCCGAGAACAAGACAAAGGAATCATACTATACACAACGAAACAAGCAGTTTGTTTCAACTGAAAATTACACATTGTGTTTTGTAAATCTGGACTCCCTGCAGTGACATTGGTTATTCATTCTGGAAAGGAATACAGCTCAATATAATTACTTTGTTTTAATAGATATAACAGTTACTGTTTCTCCATCTACACAATTTCAATTTCTTCACCAATCACTGATAACTGGCAACGCACAAGAGTTTGACTATACAATTGGAAAAAAAAAAAAGAATTGAGAAGGCTCAGCAAGTTATACACATAAGGAAAGTCAGTATCAGACAGATGCTGAAAGGATCCTCTGTATATAGCATTGGGATATTGGAGTTTGTAAAAATAACATTTCTTTTGGTTAAATGTTTTTGGTTCTGCGTTATGCACAGACACAGACGATGCAGAGCAAGCATGCTTAGCCAAACTGTTAAATGAATGATGGCAGCTGCAGCAGGGAGTAAAATAGAGTTAGAGAACCATTGATTCTGCTGTATGTTTCTCCACGATTTATCTATCATTCAGATTTTCTTTTGTTTTGTTGACAGAACAACAACATGCTGTTGGGCCACGGTGAAAACACTATATATAGGTTACATACTGACCTGCCACAAATGCACTGCTGTGATAAAAACGCAATGTTAGTTACAAACAGACTGACCTTTTAGATAAATAAAAAAAATGAAATGTGCCAGAACAGGTAGCGACACAGCGGACAATTCAGGTGTCTGACATGTCTACACATTGTTTTATCACTTCAAGGTGATTTTATTTGCCATAGTATGGAGGTATGTAGAACATAAGCTATACCTCTGCAGTTGTATTTATATCTAATAAATAAACAGGAAATTTGGTAAAACAATGAGACAAATTACAGCCAAAATTAAAATATTGCAGATAAATCCATGTTTCATCTCACAATCATTTTTTATTTGGCTGTAATCTGAAAGTGATTTTGACTTGTGTTCAAGTTCAACTGCTCCATAAGCCTTGCCAATGTCAGCATTACTCACAAAAGAGGACAACTATCTTTGAAATAAATACGACATACAAAAGAAGAGCAAGCATGAAATGTAATGACACTGCTGCCTGTTGAATATGACAAAGGAGAAAGAACAGCATAACAATGTGCCCAAATGGTTACAATTTAAGTAATAGCTACGCTTTGTGAAAATGCTTGTATTGGATTCCATTTTTTTCTCTTAGCTCCCCCTCTGTTTATATTAGAACAGTGTATTAAAGTACATCTTCAGCTATGGAATCTAATTTCAACCTGAAAAGACTTACAAATGAGAGAAACACAGAGATGGCAATTAGAGAAGTTTATTAGTTGATGTTTGTTTTCCTTTGGTGCTCGGACCCCGGTGGAAGACATGGATGCTGATAAGGACATGAGCTTGAACATCTTAGGGTTAGAATTAGAGAAGTCTTCCCCCCGGGATTCTGATACCGTTGGTGGAGTGGAGGCCTGAGGAGATAAGGGAGTCAGAAGGAGCTTGAAGCCTGATGGTGGAGATGGGGTGGAGGAGGGTCAAAGCTCAGCTGAAGAGCAGGAAATTCTGCGTATGAAGGACTTTTAAAGCGAAGCCTTGAGGGATGATTGACTGAAGAGGAATGCAGACTAGAAGCTGATTAGTTGGAGCGGAAAGCGTAGTGGAGTAGTTAGACGGAGCCGGAAATAGAGGTGAGACTTCTGAGTTGAATTTTCGTCTAAACTCCATTTCAAATGCAGACACAACATGTGTAGCTTCTTCGAACATTTTTTACCCCTGGTAAAGATGGGTAAATAGACCTAGTATACAAAATTTAGACATTGGGTGTGTGGTTGGAGAAGAATGAAGGTCTGTCATATAGAGGCACATCTCAATAAACTAAAATATCACTGTAAAGTCATTTTACTACAGAATTTTAAATAAAAATGGGAAATTCAAAGATAAATGATATATAAAGGTGCTATATTTTAACTGAGTGTTTCTGTTATTTGCCATTATTATGGTTTATAGTTAGATGGTCAATCAGTCATGGTAATTGAAGCAGGTATTTGTACTTGCAGTATGAACAAGAGCCAGGTCCAGATTTAAAAAAATGAAATTAGCATCTCCTTAATAAAGCTCATCAGTAGAGGGAAGCATAAAGTATTGTAAGAGGTCCTGTTAAATAAATGACCTTAATAAAACATGGTGGATCAAGACCAGAAGATGATATGGCTCCCTAAAAGATCACTGCCTGTGGAAACCTCACACTGGACATCAAGCAGATTGTGCTTTCATTAACAACCCTCTTAAGGCTGCACTTATCCCTGTTGCTTGAGCACTTTTTTTTTCCTTCCACTGAACTTTCCATTTATATGCTGGTATATGGCAAGCCTCTTTAGCATTGACCTTTTGGGAATTACACTCCTTGTGGAGCATTCTAGTAAATGTCTGATGAAAGTCAGCAGTTTTCCACATGAATGTGTAGGCTATAGCATGGTACTCGTACTCGTCGTCTTCCGCTTATCCGGGACCATGTCGCAGGGGCAGCAGACTCAGCAGAGACACCCAGACGTCCCTCTCCCCAGACACCTCCTCCAGCTCCTCCAGGGGGAGCCCAAGGCGTTCCCAGGCCAGCCGAGAGACATAGTCCCTCCAGGGTGTCCTGGGCCGTCCCCTGGGCCTCCTCCCGGTGGGACGTGCCTGGAACACCTCCCCAGGAAGGCGACCAGGAGGCATTCGGTATAGATGCCCGAGCCACCTCAACTGGCTCCTCTCGATGTGGAGGAGCAGTGGCTCTACTCCGGAGGAAGCACATTTCAGCCGCTTGTATCCGGGATCTCGTTCTTTCGGTCATGACCCAAAGTTCATGGCCATAGGTGAGGGTAGGAACGTAGACCGACCGGTAAATCGAGAGCTTCACTTTTCAGCTCAGCTCTCTCTTCACCACAACGGACCGGCACAGTGCCCCCATTACTGTGGCAGCCGCACCGATCCATCTGTCGATCTCCTGCTCCATTCATCCTTCACTCGTGAACAAGACCCCAAGATACTTGAACTCCTCCACTTGAGGCAAGAACTCCCCTCCAACCTGAAGAGGACAAGCCACCCTTTTCCAATATATGCTATAGCATGGTCATATGTTAAAATTAGTTTTTCTTGGTCTTATATGATAGTCTAATTCTCTTAGAAACAGAATTTGAGGTTTCCATTAGCTAAGAACCACAATATCAAAACTGAAATAAACACTTAAAAATGCATTCATTTGGTATGAATCTATATAATATATGAGTTTCACATTTTAAATGAAATTTAAAAAAAAAATGAACATTTATGAATGTATCAAACCAAATACATTCACTGAGCTACTTCTGGAACTGATTTGATTGAATGTGACACTATAACAAGATAACGGTTATCAACCTCCCCTGTTAGTTATTATTTATCTATGACTCTGGCTGGCTGGTGTACATCCATCATCTTAAGTAATCAAGTTAAGTTTATTTTTCCCAAAACAATATTTTCAGCAAGATCAAGCTTGAGCAAACAGTCTCTACAGTCATATACTGGAAACTGAAAACATCATAGTCAGTGACAGCAATAACGGGAATTTGTAGCCAATACATATAGAGTTTATTTAACTCGCTTGATTTTGTCCTTGAAAGTAGTTTTGTGTTTATCTTGCCAACCTGCTGTTATTGCCATTCTACTTGCTAACATTAGCCCAGGAAATGGCCACTTAAAGGAACATCATGGTGGTGATAAAAGGAGGCAAAAACAAACCAAAGTTTCTCCTATATAGCGGCTTCTGTTGTTTAACAAAACAAATGGAAGCAGCCGAGCTTCAAGCCTCATCAATGCAACAGTGAAACTGGCAGCACGTTCAATAAATGACTGAGAATCCTGCAGACAAAAAGGCTTAAGAACTTCATTCATTTAAACACTAATGACTTAACTTGTCTCATCCTAGTGCTACAAAAGCCTAATATTAGAAAAAAAGGGATAAGACAAAGCAGCAGCATTTCTGAAGCTTTGAAAACAGGCATAGAAGGGAGCCAGAGTTTTAAATCACCACAGTGTGTCTTTTGTTTTGTTTTTTATTTGAGCTTTTACCCAGAGGTTACCAGAGTAGAAAGGATGAAAAAGGCTAAGAACAGAAATTCCCAGGCAAGCCAGAGATATTCAGAGAAAAGCTTTCAATACAAATACTATTACTACAATTCAAAAATAGGCACAGCATTGCCTTTGAGACCATAATGAGTCAACAGCAGAAAATATTAGATATGCACCAATCAGTCAGCAAATTTTTGATTTTCTGTGATTGGTAATCTGCAATTCAAATGCTTAAAAAAAAAATCTGATTTTTTTGTTGTACTTTTATTGAATTAACCAAACTGTAAGCACTCTATTTTCAATCTTTGAAGACATTCATCAACAGCATTTGCTGTTGTGCACATTTTATTAGTTGATCAAAATGCTGATAAAACCTGATATATGTTAGGAACATATTCTTAGATGCTTACATGGGATTAATCTTTTAATTTCAGCAGGACTCAAACGTCCACCTTTGTAAAAGAACCTGCAGCACATTTTATTGTTTTTATGTGTTTTAGTTGTTAGAAAAAAATCTGAATCATCATGTCAGGCCTTGAAGAAAACTGGAAATCGCCATTGGCCAGTAGAAGCTAAATCAGTCAGGGCATCTTTAGAAAATATCTACAGCTATATCCTGGTGCATATCTTGTTTTATGGGTGATGCTTTGCAAAATAAAAGTTACATTTAAAGTAACTTTACAACCTATCCATGCCTGCAGATGCTGTTGATACATTGAGCTGAAGGTTTGAAAAACACTCAGTGAAATTGAGAAGTAGCTTTCAGTTTCAGCTGCTATTTTGCAAAGCTGGTATTATGCTCTTCTGCATGGCACGTCATGGGAATCTCATTATGAGCTCTGGTAGCCAACCCACTCCTTAATTTTGCACAGAGCTATATGAATGCAGATACAGCCACAAATCAACACAAAAAAGGATGGCAGACACAAACCGAAAAACAGAAAAGCTTTTACAGCACACCCACGTTTCTGTTTTAAGGATCCACAGTACCTCCAACTGGGCGGAACAGGCCACTGCAATCTGGCAACGTGACTGCGTTGAATAAAGAGGGGAGATGTATCTAACCGACTTTCTCTTGCAAGAAAAAAGTTAGACAAGCAGTTCTCAAATATATAAATGTTATTAACCAGGCCTTCAACGTGCTCCTCTTTTTACCAGCATCTTATTAATTTTATTCACATTCACCTCAATCGAGATGATGTTATGAAACCATAACGTGACATTGAATTTAATAAATCTTCAAGAACTGAAGCTCTTGACACAATCGCTAGTTTGTTACAGAGTTATATTTGCCACTTTCTTTAGCCCATTACAAGCAACTATTTACTCAGTGAACAAGGGAATGATGAGGAGTGTGATTCAAACAGATGAAGAGGAAATTGCAAAAAGGGTGGGGATAAGAGGAGCTCAGTGCATCCAATTACAGTAAGTGGATTCATTTCCTCTAATCAAATAGCTTGGCTAAATATCTCACAGGCGGATTCCCCATAGAGCTCATCTTCACACATCAGCAATCAGCCACTACATCTGCTCTCTTTCTGTTTCTGCCCTTTTTCCTTTTTTTTTTTTTACTTCTTTTTCACCTTTAAGCTCACATTCACTCATCAGACCTTCACTACCCTGCAGCTCAGACTGTATCCCTCTACTGCCTTCCTCTCTGAACAGGGAAGGAATCTACCAAAACCACATTAGTGCATTAAATGCATTCTCCACTGATTTATTGGATGTTAGATTACATGGCTCCACCAAAGGGTGGAGATTAATATTATCATGTAGAAACGACCTATAGTCAGCTCAACGTGAGACTTGTTGTCTGATTACTGCAATTACAACTGAAACCAGATATCTACATACATTGTATAAAAGGACACAACCTTTTTTTAATATTCTGATATTAAAATGTCCTGTTTTTTAGTTTAATGTCTTGGCTTTGTAAGGTTCTAATAGGTTAAACTAAGACACTGGAATTAATCAGAGGCACACCTGTTAATGTATTTCAAACAGTGTGTTTCCTTGAGTAACATCATGGGACAATAAAAAACAAAAAACGAGCCAATATTTCAGGAAGACAACTGTGGACCTCTACAACCCTAGTTTATTACCAGATACAATTTCCTGAAGTCACGTTTATCTGTTTAGACAATAATCACAAGTTCTAACAGCATGGGAATGTCCAGTCATCACACTGCTAAGAAAAAAGAGGTTTTGTGGTCTGGTGAAACTAAAGTTGAAGTGTTTCAGCCATCATGACCATTGTTTCATTTAAAGGGAAAAAGGGGGAAAGCTTGCAGGCCTACAAACCCCATCCCAAATATGAAGTACGGAGGTGGCAGCATCATGGGGAATTAATGGCACCATGAGGAAAGAATATTTAGTGTACTATTTCAAGATATCAGCGAAGAAATTAAAGCATGGGCACAATTGGATCTTCCAAATGCACAATGACCCTAAGCATACAAACAAATCGGTTTCAAATTAGTTTAAGGAAAAGAAAGTCAATGTTTTAGTGCAGCTATCACGAGGTTCTGATCTCTCTAAGTGAACATTTCTGGCCAGAGCTGAAACTTTTTGTACAAACCTGCCTCAGTTATACCAGTCGGAAGGGACAGCGTATAGGAAATAGAAATAATTTAGTTAAATAAAAATAAGAAAAGAAAATAAGAGATAGTGAGTAAAATTTGTATTTTTATGCAGTGTATGTAAATATCTGGTTTCTACTGAATATCTCTTCAACCCTTGATTTTTAACCTCACTTACAAAACATTATTAAAACATTATCGTTGTGATACAGTCCTGTTCTAATGCTGCAGTTCTTCTGAGTGTTGTAATCAGTATATGTTTTTTATAGACCAATTAAAGTCCTCTACTAAGTATGCACTAATGCCTTAATAGTGACATTATGTAAGCATTTCTGCTGTATTGTTATCTGAAGAGATTAGATTAGTTTAGAAAGACTTCAAGATGGCAAAATACAACTGTTGTTGTCCTAGACACTGTCTTCATTATACTGGAACTATAAACAAGCTCTGTATTTTACCCCAAGCTATGAGCACACTGAAACGGAACTACCACCTAAGCACACACTGACGTCTTATGGCTTACTGCGTAATTGCCTAATCGACAACACATGGCAAAAGCATATGTACTTGTTCTTATAACAAAAGTGAGCAAATACAGACAGTTCATAAAATGTTGGACACAGATCATCCTCTAATGGGTTTTGTAGTTACTTCAAGCCCATTGTTGTGAGATAAACTCCACTTTTTGTCCAAAAGCCTGCCTCAAAAATCATAATATGAAAGTAGTTAACGCCCCAAGGCCTATTACATAATTTAAATTCCAGCTCATTTTTAAGCTCTTTATTCATTACCGAGATCAGACACCCTGGTACAGGGATACAGAGAGCCAGAGTAAGGCCAGCAAAGCAGATTAGTATTACCTTCAAGGAGAGCAAGAGGCCTTGGCATTAAAACACCAGTAATAACTTGCAGCGCAGAATCACGCCGATTTGCTCCTCTTCACCGTTTTTCTGCCCTATTAGTTTTTACATAATTGATGTAAATTAGCTCTAACTGGATTAATGGACTTCTGAACAGTAAAACAGTGTTATTGAAAAGGTTTAAGTTGTAAAATATAAATGCAAAAGATAATTAATGTATAATCCACTAATGAAAACTGAATTTCCATACTGAGTTGAAGAATTATCCTCCAGAGCTTGGAGATTCAAGGCTATTTGCATTAATTTATATACGTGGACGTGAAGATTATGGTATAGTGAGTAAGTTCGCTGAGTCACAGAAGATATGTTTTGCCTTCAAGGGATTTTACATACTCTAATGTAAACTCACATTCTATTAGGTTTCTAATGTTGTACTTTAACATCTGTTTAATGCATCAAAAACAAAACTAAATGCCTCAACCTTTATATTTCCATTAGCTCTCTTTTCTATCAAAAACAGAATACTTATTTTCTTGAAAATGAAGTCAGTTCTCAAATTTCAGCTTTAGGTGGTTTAGGGAGACTGCTTAACACCAGAGGTGGGTAGTAACTAGTTTCATTTACTTGAGCAAATTTTGGAAAAAAAAAATGTAGTACTGCACCATACTTTTTACTTCTATTTAAGTAATATGTTCAAGTAATGCTACTCTTACTTGAGTAAAACGTCTGGCTACTCTACCTCCTTGAGTTACTTCACTGAATGACAAACAAGTTTTAACTAAAAATGCACCACACAGTTTGTGTCTGGTGAGATTTGTGGCTTGTAAACAAGCTGCATGGTTCTAATGTTATTTTCTTTTTTCTGAGTCTGTTGTGCCATTTTGGAGATCAAGTGAACATACAGTAACTAGTACTGGAAGTACTTTGTACAGTTCTAACATGTATACATTACCTACAGTAAATATTGGTTTCAAAGTGTTAATGTTTTGAAAAACTGAGATTTTAAAATGTGTTTCCTCTATCCGAATTTGTTATTTTGTAAAGATGTGATTATTTTTACTAAGTTTTTTTTTGTTATAAGTTTAATTTTACCAATTTTCTATATGTATAAAAATATAAAACAGAGTCTCGTCAAAAGTAGTAAAAGGCTTTATAAACAGATGCACTGTTGTTTCTAATGCAAAGACACAGAGTGGATAATTTCTGGATATCCATTCTGCACATGTGCACCACAGTGTTTCCAAAAATCTTTTGTCATTACAATCTTTTTGCATGTGAATAGGAAATGCAAGTACAGCAGACAATATTTTTTTAATAACTGTTTAAACAGGCTTAAACAGTTTAATTATTAAAAATTAAGAATTTCTACATAACACTGAAATATAACATAAATTAAGGGGCTCACCATGCTGTTGATCTCTGAATCCTCATAAGTTCCTAATGGAGACTTCGGCTCTCCAAGAGGCTCAAGACCTTCTTCATCCCACATATAGGTCCCACCAGAGCTATTGGAAGGTGACAGCTCAACTGACGAACCTTGAGGAGCATCACTCTGCACAGGAGACAACACCAACGATTCCTGTGTAGATTCTTGCAATTCCTGCAAGGGGGTTTCTGCTTTATTTTCTTTGAGAAAAACAAATAAACATGGGCCTTTAAAAAATTTCAGAATTGTCAAACAAAAAAGAAAACAAAATAACATCCTTGTTTTTTTGTACCTGTCAAATCTACAGGCTCCCACTCAGTGTTCCCATTGGGAAACCTGTCCAAGAGGGTTTGAGTAATGCTGCCAGGTGTGTCCCCATCACTGAAAATATCTCCTGCAGAGTCAAAATCATCTAGAAACTCTTCACTGGTGTCACCTCTTTCCAACGATGAGGCAGAAGATAAGGACATATCTTCCAGGGTCTCGGTAGCCATCCGGACAGAGCTCTGATCATGAACACCACTTTCTTCTCCATTTCCAGCTCTAGAGCTACCACCACTATCACTGGAAAAGTCTGCTTTTCCAGCCTCTTCAGCTGGCTCAGTACCTTTAGATATCCTCAGAAGTCCACCACAATCAGATGAGACTGAAGATCCAACACCCTCTTTGAGTCGACCTGGAAAAGGGGACTTCTGCTGTTTAACCTGAGCGTTTGGAGCCGACCTGTAACCTAAAGACGCAACACTGTTACTCAATGACTGTGTCAGGACAGAACTTGGAAGCAGAGGTTTCCTCAAGCCTCGGGGAGTGGTGGGCACTGCAGGAAAAGACGGGTTCGGCAGGGATGAGTCAGCTGGAAGGCTTTTACTGTACTGAAAACCTGAACCTGCACCTCCAAGGTTACCGTTTAGTCCTAAACACAATCTTCCATTGCTGACCCGTGGAGGTTTGAGAAAACTACTGCGAGGTGGCCGAAGCTGAGTGTTGGCTAGAGGCTTGGCTAACTCCACAGCCCGATTAAAGGAGAAAGACCGTGTCATTGGCTCACAGGTGGGTGAAGGAATCTGTTTGAAGTGAGTGAAGCTGTTGGAACGCACCATGTGGTCCATTGTCAAGATCTTCTGGTTCTCACTGGATTGTGATAGGCTATCCTGAGAAATGCTTCTGGGGGAGCTGGTGCCCAACATTGGCCGCACAAGGCGCGACTCTGACCCTGTTCGAGAAGAAATGCCAGAAGTACTATAGGCAATTTTAGAAACTCCATTCACTTTTGTCACTTTGGGACTTATCTTTGTCAGTTGCTTGGGGACAGTTTTTGGGCTGGAGGCAGCCACCATCAAAGAGCCTGACCTACGCATCTTAGGTGTTGATGGAGAGCTATTCTTTACCTCGGACAATGAGGGCACATGGAATTGTGCTTTCTCTTCATTTCTATCCCAAGGAATAGCAGGTGTGGTGGGGTTAGGGAAGTTTATACCATCATCTTTCTTCCATTTCAGAAAAGGTGGAGAGGGCCGAATCAGACCATTAGGGCGTGTTCCAGGTGAGTTGGTCTTTCCATCCTGCATAGATGTAGGTGACTGTGTGGAACCATTGGACACAGAACTATTTCCATTAGCTGAGGGGCGTCCACCAAACTTTGGCAATCTGGATACCATGGTAGGCCCAATTAATGCTTTTTCTTCCATTAGATTTTGAAAAAGGCATTTAGGAATTTAAGAATAGGCATAACTGTAAAGAGAACAAACAGAAAAAACAAAAAATTAGAAGTGATGCAGCAGATTGACAAGCAGTTTATTTTATTTTTTATTCTAAAAGAGCTGAACCTAATTCAAACCAATATCAGTATTGGTAGAGATACTCTTATAATTAGTCTGATCAGGTATTGAGGGCAAGAGACTGAGGGAACAGATCATGCACCAAATGAGATTTAATTGTCCAGGTTGCTACAGATCAAAGAAAAATGTTACAAATATATGGGCAGATATTGTTTAGTTCTGAAGTACAATCAAAGACACAATGTGGTTTCATCAACAATTCCACCATCTTCTATAAAAATATTTGACTCCTCTGTTGTTTCTTAAAAACTAATGGGTAAATCTAATGCCACCATAAACCACATTAAAAACACTTAACAGTATTCAAAGCAGACTGAAAACAAATGTGCCTCTTATGATTACTGCCTAGTTGTCAGATGACTTGGTACCAACCAATTAATGCAGGAACCGAGAAGAAATAAACAACTTTTCTTTTTTATTAATATTAATATTTCAGACATGATGGCTGGACCTAGGTTGTGGCAGATTTGAAGCCAAAAAGACCTGGCTAAGAAAGAAATAGGGGGAGGGGGGTAGATACTGAGCCTGTGAGAGGCAAGGGGATGCTGGGACGGCAGCCAACAGGATGCTGTGAATAGTGAATGGAGGATGTGCATTATGTAAAACCAATGAAGGGAAAACACAAGGCTGTATCCTCCCACTCGTTTAGACTCGTTCGTTTCCAATCAACCATGTGACAAGTGTACATGTGTTTGCTGTGCACCTGTACGTTACATCCATCTGGCCGTTGCTGGAATATTATGATTTGAACAGTTGTTTATCTCCAGATGGTTGCTTTGGTTAGCAGAAAGCAAACCATCTGCATGAGTGGGCAAAGGAGTGACGATAAACTATGCACTAGGAGCTGTTAGCCTACACCAGAAAATAACCTTTTGTTGGTGCATGTCCTGAGATGAGCAAGCAGTTAATCCTTTTGGAGTAAATCTCATGGAAAAACTCTCAAAAAGGACACAAACTGTGCGACTGGTAAAATAAATCAATCGGATTTTTCAAAAGATGGGGGGGTGGGTGACATGTAGAGCAATGTGGGTCTCTTTTTCTGAAAAAAAGAAAAGAAAAAAAAGAAAACAACTCCCAATGCCCTACATCTCCACTCAGACACACGTGTGTGCAAGCAAAGAGACCCACTCACCCCACCATCCTAATCTGTTTCATGCACACACTCATGGGTATAAACACAAAAACACACACTTACACAAACCAAACCAGGTCAACATGCATAGACTGGGTTACCAAAGCCTCTTTGCCCCTGAGGAGGGGTTAGTGACTGGGTCTGTGTTTAATAGGAGCTTTCACAACAGTCAGTGTTCCCAGAACCTTTCAAGTTTCATTCATATCCAGAGTGGCAGAGCACTGTTGCACAGCAGCACACACACTGCTGCGGAAAACACTCATTTATCAGGGTCATCTCTATTTCCCCCACCAAAATAAAAAACATTATAGCGCTGGTGTTTTTATTTACTGCTTACATGCTTTCTACTTTCTACTTCTTTTTCCAAAATTCTCACAGCAGCTTCGATCTCAGTTATATTTGTAGTTTTACTTAAGTGATAATCACTGACCTACAATAGAAATACAGTCATTGAAAACTTCAAGTCTATTTAGTCTAGAGGTGTGTCATCATAACGTGTGTTTCCGTATACAGTTTGTCTGTATCATCTTACAAGCACAATAGCCACATATTTAGGGCCAGTTACCAACACGAAGATATGCCAAAAGTTTAACAAAAATACGGCTTGACACTGCTAACATTTCCTGTCATCCTGTTCCTACAGTTTAAAGTTATTTTGAGGAGATGCCAGAGAAAAGTATTGGAGTGACCAGTCTTCTCCAGCTGTAATGGACCACAAAGTCACTGTTGCCCCTACCTCATCTGTTGCTTCTCACTGCTGCCCAGCTGGCTGAAAGAAGGAATCTACCCTCACTTGCAAGAAAGATCCAATATCAGCTAGTTATACATGTGTTACTCTATAAAGAACAGAATATTATATGCAATATGCACTTGAAATTTACTGCTACAGTTAGTGTTTATTCTGTACCTTATGTTTAAGTCTATGAATCAAAATTAGAGCAACAACATAAAATGTTGTAGGTAACATTATAGTGGCTGTAACGATCAGTATGTTGGATTGATTTTGCAAAAGTGGGAGTAAATGTAACGTTTCTGTTTCGAAGTAAGAGCAACTGCATTATGATGCATTATGCATTTTTCTTTCAAAGGTTTGTGTAAATATTTCAACACCATTATGTTGTACTCTCATGTTGAGTTAACACACCATAAGAATATCATACTAAATATTCTTTGAATTACCAAATAAAGACTGAGTATGAACAATAAAATTCATAAAGCTGCATTTTAAGTAAGCTGAACTCCAACAGCATGTGATGTTTCTGAACAAAAACAATCCCAGAAGCACTGTGCCTAAGTTATAACTTCACAGTTTTTTTTCTGTGCTATGATAAGACATGTTCCATTCCCTAAATGATACAAAAAAGGTCAGTGTCAATGAGCAACAAAACAAATAAGATCCGAATCAACTGAAATATATTCAGAGGTAAAGAAGTAAACAGCACAGGCCATCTGTCTAACCCTCATACACTCAGGTCTGCCCCTCCCCCTAAACAAACACATATCCCAGAGCTTTACTAAAACCAAGTATAATGCTTGCATAAAACCTATGTTTGAAACATAGGGTCATTAAAAGGAAGGATAAAACATGGCCAATACAGCAAAGAAAAGCACATTATGTACCACTACTAGAGAAGGTTCTGGGCCAGTTTATTTTACTCCCCATTTGTGTAGTTTGTGGTTCACCTAGGTGGGTTGGAACTGATGCAGGGTTGGTAGGAAAAATCTTGTGGGATACAGCTTCTTTTTAAACCCAAAAAAGTTGAAAGGGAAAACAATTACAAAAAAAAAAAAAAAACAAAGTGGAAAGAATGGGGGATAAATAACCCACACCCTTTCAATGACACTCAGAAAGCCCTCAAATGTAAAATAATCTCTAAAAAGCATTTGCCAGTGATGTGGATAAGATTAACGGCAACATGTATTTCTTACAAATGTTTTATATAGTTTCACTTTCAAAAAGACTGTAAAATATCTAACATTAATGTGAAGAGGGAGTGAAAAGAGGAGAAAAAAGAAGAAGGGACGGACAAAAGATATTAAGTAGAGTGATACTGAGAGGCAAAGAGACAGGACTCTGGACAATCTTTTCCCTGAGAGATGTCTTCTGTAAGACCCGAAGCTCAGCATATCAGCAGTGAGCACAGTTTGTGAAATGAACTGTAAGGTAAGATGACATCTTTTCTTACTGCTATACTGGGAAAAGAGCTTTCTTTTTGTCTGACAGTAAGGACTATGGCCCTTCTTCATTTTCTACTCAGCAGACAGCTGCCCTAAGCTACCCAGTAAAGTTGCAGGAAAGCCTGAAACTCAGACCTGTAAAAGTATAGTTGCATACTTCTCGTTAAGCAGAGCTTTCACAATTGATCTGCACAAGCTCACAAACTATTAAGACTCAGGATGAATGCAGATGGGACGCAAAAGCCTGAGGGCGGTGATTTATTGGGTCATTGGGACTACGCATGAATGAAGGAGCTTCATGAGACACAGCTACTATAATCCCTATTCTTGCTGTTTATCACCCTTGGTCAATTCATCTCTATATCTGAGTGCTCAGAGATCCCTATAAATGTTCACTGAAAAAGTATGCAGAGTTACATTTTTCTTGTATTTTAACTAATTAAACTCTAAAGATTTGTATATTAACGACTTTCCTGGAGCTTATCTATTATACTGTATGTTACATGTCAGATGTATGCAGATGTTACGACTTTATTTTCATTGAAAGAACAAGCAGCATGCTGCAGAACAACCAACTATAGGATGACGGAAATCACTAAGATGGTAAACGCAACAATGATTGAAACCAAATTTTAAACCCAGACATATTACTGTTTTAAAAAAAGAAATCTGGGCAATTCTTTAACTGCATTGAAAATCTGAACAGTGTGATTTTTTTTCCCCCTTTGGGCAGCTTTGCAGGGTCTATTTAATGTGTAAAGCAGTTTTCAGCTTACAGTCACATTTACAGAATTACTCTCCAAACATAATAACAGGGCTTGGAAATTAATAACCTAAAAATGGGAATGGGCTTGAGCAATTATTTCCCCTAGGAAACTAAGATATTACCAAATAGTGCTGTGGGTGGGCAAAATACAAAGACAAGTGTAGAGCAAATGAGAAAGAAGTGATGCAATGAATAAAAAAGGTTAAAACCCCTCATGTATTAAGCAAATGTTTGTTTTTGAGATGGTTTACAACGGCTGTAACTTGCAACTCCTCTTTCTTTTTAAGCATATTATTTTCTTTACCTAATCTGTCTTTAATCATGTAGAATAAAAAAAAAATAAAAATACAGATGACTTTCTCTGAACTGGGGAGTTTATACAAACCAGACAAAAGCACAAGCATCCAACATTACAGAAAACAGTCAATTTAGATTGGACTGTTTTTTAATTCCATTAAGAAACAGTCCTAGTTTGTAAACAAGGCTCAGTAGATACACATCTTCCACGATGAAAACAGGCAAACCAAGTGCTTCTTTTTATTCCAAAGACTCTAATCTGAGACTGGAATGAAATTACAGTAAATATATTCTGAATATGACAAAATCTAAATGACTTTATATCAAAACCAAGCCAAACTGAAATGCAACTTCATGCTCTGAGGCAGCCATATGAGGCAGTAAGGTAAAAAATAGGCCAGTCATCTGGGCAGGTTAGTGATGGGACATGGCTCTCTCCTCAAAGAGATTATCAGAGTGCCATTAGAGGAGGCTAATAAAATGAGACAGGGAAGATGCTAGACAAATGTGCACTAAGTAAAGCAGTGTTGAATGGAGCTGTCCTGATACTAAAAGATGCAAAACCAATGAGACAGCATAAATGCTCCTGTAATGTTGTATTCAGAGTGGTAGATCAACTGACAGAGAGCCCACAGTGAACACAATGAGTAGAAAAGAGGAGAGAAAGTTTTAAGGTGTGGCAGCCTGCTCCTACAGGGATACGTTACAGAGTTTATTATCCTGGAGCTGTGCATGAAAGAAAGAGACATTTTGGGGAAACAAACTACTTTACAAAACGTATTTATATTACCTTAAGTCAGTGAAGTTCTGATGACTTGTCCAATCATTTTGTGACAAAATCAATCATTAAATAGAAAGTTAAATCTAATCACTGTGCACTTTGTTTCCTCCAACACCTGAACTAGAAACTAAAGTTACACCCGGATAGAAAGTAGTGCACAAGAAAAAGGAAAAGCTTCAGATGTTGAGCTGTTTGCTGCCTGCCTCGATCCTCGTGTGTAAACAGAATGTCAGTTGTGTAACTCGTGGTGGAGGGGCGAGTGGGCGGAGAGAGCAAAGCTTTCATGAATGCATTAATATTTGATGAGGGTGTCTTTGAGAAGCTCTACCTAGCATGCAACAAGACAGAAATGTCTAGGAGAAAACATTCCCTCAAATAATCTATAATGAGAAAGTGATTATTTACTGACTGAACTTTAAGAAAGTCTAAAAGATGAAGCTAAACGAGTAGCAACATTGACAGCATTTTTCTAAAAATCATGAGACCACTAAAGGGGATAATAAAAGAGACAGATCCTGCCAAGCACCCGGCTGAGCATAAAAAGGCTATTTGTTGTGCTTCTCACAAAGATTCAGCGTAAATTTAATTTCTCCCCTCATAATTTCATGGTTGACAGCCTACTGGTTTCACTCAGTCAACTGTTTTCAGCTTAGGCCATGAATGTCATATGAGCAGTGTCAGCTCTTCAAGGTCTCAGGTGTGTCTGAGACAAGCGTTACCTTCATAAATCACAGCAAGAAGTCTACAGCAACACTTGCTATATCCACAGCAAAATATATAGATATATACACTCATGCTACACCTTGTCACAGAAATTAATCACACTGCAGTTTAGAGTCATACGGTGTCAAAGGTTTTGATGATATGCCCTGACTCATCAATTATAAGTCCTCCCCTGAGCTCTTTCCAAGGTGTGATGATGAAGGGAAATTAAGGCTGGAAAATTATGTTATTTTAATTGTTTTTACATTCAGCAAAACGATCTAAAGGATATTTCTCTGTATTGTAATAGTTTTTCAATGCTGAGTCCTAAGAGTGCTGTTAAAAAATTTGCAGTCAACTCCAATTAGAAATTGGAATAGTTTCTTGTACTGTTAAGTATTTTCCTTCTGTCTCTGTACTTGCAAGTATAGATAGACGGCGTGATTAGATGATTGTATTTTGATTTGTAGGCATGAGGGTGTTTTCTTTTCTGGTCCAGGTTACTGCCGCTAGCCTGGTGAGGACTTATAGAAGATGGACAGTGGCTTTCAACATATGCTGTGTTAATTATCTAGTGCTATTCAACTAAAAAGCAATGAATTATCTGGTGGGGTCTATGTAAAAAAATAATATTGTGGTTACCAAGGTGTGTCAACCCTTTGTTGAAGCACATTGACATTCAGTTTTCACATTCAGCCCTCTGATTAACCTAAATTAAAGTTCAGTTTTCCTACTTTGATTTTCTAGACTTTTCCACATTAGCATCATTTATTTAAGGCCAAGAGGGTACAAAGGATCAGAAGGATCTCAGTGTATATTTAGAAAGCCCAGAATCACATTCAGTGTTTGTCCTCTTGCAGATTTATTCTTCTTTTGCTTTTTGTCCCACTTAAATGTTTCAGATCATCATACTAATTTCAGTATCAAGCAAGAATAATCGGAGTAAATACAAATGCCATTTTAAATGATGATTTTATTTATTTGTTAATTTAGGTGAAAAAAGCTATCCAAACCAACCTGGCCCTATATGTGAATAAATTGATAGCATCTTAACCTAATAACTGGTATCAAGCGTTTGGGGCTAAATATTTTTTTCCTTCCACTGTAAATAACAACATGCTGGTGCAGTTGTAAAGAAATACAGCTATTCTATTAGTCAGTGTGAGCATCATTTTATAGACATTTGTTTTGTAACTCAAATACTAACACATTTTAACAGTACTTCTGACTCCAGTTTATATCTCAATCCATGGTTGTGTCACTAACCTGGGTCAGAATGTGCTGTAAAAAGAGCTCTTTAAACTGGCCTGGGGAAAAAAAGACCATTTCCTAACACTGTGTTGTTAGTCATGCATTTATTTTGATCCTGCCTTATCCCTCATAAGACACACTGTTTCCAACAAACCCAGATTTAACAAGGTCAGTGAGCCAAAATTAAAGTCTGACTGGTATTTTGGACGAGATCCCTAGCAGATATATCCTGTGTGAGTAAATACAACACAATACAATTAGGTCAACTTCCTTTTGGTCCCATTTTTCTGCGCCTCCTTGTTTTCCACTCAATCAATAAATGACATTTCATACCAAACACGTCTCGCAGATGCAGCCATTTTTCTTTGGTTGACCTTTTCCTTTAGTTATTTTATGGGGATCAAAATTGTTATGACAGGGCTGATTTAACTGGAATGGCTAATATCCAAAAGTGTAAATATTTCTATTTGCATTCAGTACTTATGTTTTCCATTGTTGTGTAAATCTATTTGAGCTTGAAGAACAATGAAAAAAAAGAACAAATAAATCCAGTAGGCACCAAGGCAGGTCAAGGTTGTAGTTCATCTGCCATGCAAACACAGTATTTGAATATCACAGTGATGCTGGTGCATGTGGCTGAATAGACTTTAGGGAGCACCTTGACAACGGAAACATTAAATCAAATGTTGCTGAACCTACAGTCATCACAAATTGTTCAAATAAATGCAACACATGCATTCTGCAAATATCAATAGGAATAAAGAGAAAATTCTTCAGTATTTAAAATATGAGAGTAATACATTAAGCCAGTAATGAACGACCAACAGGAATTAATGAAGAGTCAGATTATAACACATATTTCCAACAGATGCTTGCAATTCAATGCAGGTCCTAAATGATGACTATGAATGACTCAGCAGGGTTCAGGCAAAGAAACTCAAACCAAACTTTCCATCTCATAACAGAGCCCACAGTGTTTTGTACTTGTTCATTATGTGACCTGATGGACATAAAGACCATATCACATGGCTCAAAGCCTTGAAGGATTATACAGTGCGACTTAAAGATCTAAACCTTGATCCCCCAGCAACCTAAAGAAATGAAATGGACCTTACAACGCTTGACGCTATGAGAGTAGCAAGATGAAGCAATGTTGGACATAATAATTAAGCTCATAAACATGTAGTAACATGACCCAGTTGGCATTTATGGAGCGTCCATTCTCTTTCTCATGTACACATGATCAAGTTATGCCACTTTCTTCATTCTTTTTTTTTTTTTTTTTTACCGTGTCCTGTCCGGCAGAGTATCGGTCAGAATTGTTGTCTGAGTGCCAAGAAATTGTCCAACAGATATACTTTCACAAGCAGAGCATCACAGCTAATGCTTTAAAGCTCTGCTTGATATTTATAAAAGAAACTTTATTATAAACTTCTTTGGGAATATTTCAATTGTTATGGACACGGAGACTGAAATGAAAAGGAAAAAAGAAGCTCAAGAAAGAGAGAGATGGAGGAAAAATGGGAGAAATGGAGGAAGAGTGGAGGAGAGAAAGAAGGATGAAGAGAATACAAGATTACACCCTGCTTGCTTATACACCTGCAGCTGTTTTTTTTGTTTGTTTTTTTTAACAAAATAGTACATGGTAATTCTGAATGTAAAATGTACTCAGTGAGAGGTGCAGCCCAATATAGAACATCTGTGTATCTGTCAACACCTGAAGCTTAACACCTGTGAGTATGGGTGTGGACGCGCTTTTGTATACAAGGTTTCTCCACAAAAATATGCAATAGCGAGTGTGAGGACCCACAGGCCTGCCCCATGGTCCCTGGCCGGACACTGAGGAGATCCGAGCCACAGACATCTAAAGGCCCCCCAAAGCACAGGAACCCCAGGAGAACCACCGCCGGGACTACCGCAACCCCCCCCCCAGAGAAGAGCAGTGGAGAGTCCCAGGGGAACCACCCAGCAGCGACAGTGCAGAAGCCCCAGGGAGCCGCAGCGACGAGCCCACAGGCCCCACCGGCAGCCGTCCACGCCCGAACAGATCCAGCCATGTACACATGATCAAGTTATACCACTCTCTTCATTCAAGGTGAGAGGTGGTACTATAGCTTTTGGAAAACCTGAACATTTGTATCGATATGGTTTCAGCAGGGCTATCACACAGAAAGCATGCAACCAACAAATCACCATCGCTTTTTCATGATTCACACTTCATGTCATGTATGTATAAAAAGTGTTCCAGAAAAAAAAAACTAAATACAAAACAGATATAAACCCTCATATATCACATATAAAGGGACAAAGCTCTAATCAAGTCTACTGCTGTTGGCGCAACATGGAGGTGATGGAGGTAGACATCAGTGGGATTTCTGGCTACCTAGCTATTTTCATAACCCTTCAAAGCAGAGTCTCCCTCTTCCAATGTAGCAGGCCATTGCTTTTAAGAAGCTTAGCTAAACAACTAAACAACTTTATGACAACGTGCTCTTAGAACTAAACAGACTAAATATTGGGGTGTGCATCAGTGATGTGTGATGAGATCTGAGGACAGGGAGGCAGCAGCAGACAAAGAGTCTTGCCACTACATACTTATGCTCCATGCTAAAAAAAACACTTAGGATATTACAAACCGAGAGAAGCTGCAAACAGCTGTGCCAGCTTGCCCTGTGACACTAACAAAACACTAAGCTAATTCATTTATGCAACCAGCCGCCTATCTGGCCAGTAGAGAGCTGAGTTAATTTTGTAAAGCTATGGGTTTCCTAGGTATCTTAAAGTAGACAAATTGTTGTAAGGTGCCTGATATAAATAAAGCAGGTACTGCCGGACATGCCTGCAGGTCACTGGTGCGCATTCATTAGCGCATCCATGCTTCCCAGTTTGCTCTACCACCCACACAACCGCAAAGTCTGCGGTACCTGCCTTCTAGGGTCCACAAGTTTATTTGTAGACATTAACAAAGAGCACAGGATTTTGTGCCTGTGCATTCAAACGGTGGTAGCAAAAAAAAAAAACTACTTAATGGCATAAATGATATGAGTAAATGCAATGATTGTGCATTTGGCTAAATACCTCTCAAGAACCACAAGAACATAAAAAAAAGGATATGGTGATAGAAAATCCTTTTTCTTTTGTTTTCAGTTCTTCTCTTCTTCGATTCAGAGTAGACAGTTGACAAAACATCACATTAGCGCCACAATAAGTAATAAACAATGCTTATCAAAATGTACAACACTGTGATTCAGCTGGCCAGAATATAGTATGAATTGAGGCACTTGGCGAGGTCTAAGCGGCAGCTTTTTGGGGACACCGTAAAGTATGTGCAGACCTTAAGCCTGATGAAGGGTGACTGGCATAGATTCCAACCAAAACTCCACCCTTGTCCTGTTGATTCAGCTGGTGGAAAACAAGGCTTCAAAATTTAGTTTAGGTTTTAAAAACTATTTAAATCAAATAAAACTACAAAAAATGAACACAAAAAAACATAAAAGCAGTCATAGAAGTATTTCCATTCTCAATTCTGCTGATAAAATGTAACCCAGTAGTTCTTATTTCAATTAGGCATAGCAAACAGATATTAGCTTTTTTCAAAGCGGAAAGAAAAAAGTGCAACACATCCACACTAATTTAACCTACAGAACATGTTTTATTCTAAAACTCCATGTTACCTCAAAAATCAACTTCACTGCAGTCACCACTTGAAATAAAAAAAGCCAAATCCTTGCTTCACTTTTTCAAGCAACAGTTTTAACATAAAATACTGCCCATCTGTCATGTGGATTAGTTTTTATTCCAGGGGAATTTCCTAATCTCTGCAGACCACACTTGTTCTAAATGTCTGTCAGTTTCAGACCTTGTGTCTGTGTTTCACTCTGACGGTAGGAAGCTATTCCAAGGCTTTAAACATCTGTGGTCTTACCAAGGGGAAGACAGCACTGATAAGCGTGGCTAAGTATAGCTCTAATGATAGGCCACAAGCAGAGGCAGAGGAGGGCAAGGAGGATAAAAGAAAAGTCAAAGTCAAGTAGCTCAAGTCGACAGCAGACAAAGGCAAATCTATACCCAAACATTTATAGAAGGATGTCCTCAATGCTTTTCTAATACTATGCTATCAGATTTTTCATTTGTCAAGACTGTGCATCTCTAAAAAGCTTCAATAATTAAGATTAGAGAAACATGGAGCAAGAACAAAAACCTATTTGGGTATGGAAAATTAGCATGAAGCTAATTTTCTGGGATGCTGTTTAACCTTCACCTTGCTCTATAGTGACTCAGCCTCTGATTTCTGGCACTGTCAAACAAATGACCTTACACATCTCCATGCAGTAAAAAGCCCCTTTAACCATGATGAAAGCACATGTTAACCTCCTATCAGCCTCAGGGAAGCCCCTCCTGGGCACCAAGCTGTCTTGGAATGACAGCAATGCACAGAGTAATGAGAGGCGTGATTTCATACATGGCCACATTGCAGACTGTAAGGAAGGGCATGGTACATGAGACACACAGTCAGAAAAATAAACACACATTCTGAAGTGCACTTTGGGTGGTCTTTGTGAATGGTCAGCTGCTCTCAATGCAATCTGTCTGTAAACCACCATGGCTTTTGCCAACAGGTGAGTGAGGAAAACACACATGGATTTGCATGTGGCAGCACGTGAGCATTACCGCCCTGATACTGGAGAAAACCACAAGTGTCCATCTCACTTACGTCCACTGCGAGTAAATCAGTCCTGCCTTATCCTGGTCCAGTAGTGTACTGAAGCCATGGCGCTTTACACTGTCTGTGCTATGTGTGTCACAGCTTTAAATACGGCACACGTTTGCATGCTCAGACACCATAGTAAAGGCTCGACCGACAACAACTTCAGCTGTTGTGTCACAGTATGATCACATGAAATTAAAAACCCTGGTTAATTTTTACTTTCTGTCTGCTGAAACTTTATGACTGTGTGAGTCATCATCACTCGACCCTGAACCCTGTGACATGTGCACTTGCAGCACATAGACAGTGCCATGCAAACGTCAAAGGCCAACAGAGACTAAAGTATTATTTCACATTTTTGTTCAAATAGAAATCTGAAAAGGTGTGCATTTGTATCCTGTGGAACAAACGTCCATCAGAGGTTAACAAATTAGTAAGTGGAGTCCAGCTTTGTGTAATTTAAGTCAGATAAAAGTAGAGCTGAAGAGAGGTTCCCTTGAAATAAACAAAATGTTTTAGATTCCTCCTATTTCAGCAGTCACAGTTTCTCCTCTAATAAATAATTTATTCTTATGTGCTCATAAAGTCTTGGCCAACCTCATTCGTGGAAAAAAAAAAATGACTTAATGTTATGACTGTGGGAGATGATGATGCAAGAAAACAATTAGCCTCATTGAACAACCAGGAGGAAAAAACCACTCAGTGATTATTGTAAAAATACACCATGTGCTATCATGACCAATACAGTTTCACATTGGTTTTGTTTGTTATAGATATAGTTTATAGTATGGCTGGCTTACCTTAATTAAGCCTCTAGAATGGCCTCAATGTAACTGTGAGCAAGCAGTGCATTTGTTTTCTTGTAAATAGCATGCTGTAAAGAAAAATCTGCAGAGTAGCGGAAGCTCATCTCAGACTTTCTGTTTAAAAGTTCATTGACAAGCCTCAAGCAATGAAGTGCGTTTCACTACCCATTCAATGAATTTAACGAGAGGAAGTCAGAATAAAAG
The DNA here is from genome assembly GCF_021462225.1 of Girardinichthys multiradiatus. Taxonomy (NCBI): domain Eukaryota; kingdom Metazoa; phylum Chordata; class Actinopteri; order Cyprinodontiformes; family Goodeidae; genus Girardinichthys; species Girardinichthys multiradiatus. The sequence continues at coordinate 18,238,893 of NC_061814.1, forward strand.
TTTCGTCAAAACGCTTACCCTTACATTATTTGAAAAAAACAAAACACAAACAGCGCTACTATGTTTGCGATCCTCTAGATGTCAGCTGAGAGCTACACTTACACCGGAGGTCCGTAGAGAGAAAGACAATTAATGGTCGTAAAAAAGAAAAATAGTAAACTCCCAGACGAAACAACACAACGATCTGTTGATAAACTGCCCACACCACACAGTACAGCACCGGACTCCCCCCAGCAGCAGCAGCAGTTTCTCATTCCGACATCCGCCCTCCTCTTCCCCTGCTGGGCGGAGCTTGGAGCTGTCAGGGTGACGCTAATCTGACGGTTCTTCCATGGCTGCTAACGGGAGTCAGGTTCGTTTCATGGTTTTTATGCCTCACTGTAAATAATACATTCCTATAGTAACAGCTAGAAAAACTTCAATCCTTTTTTACCTAATAAAATATGCTGTTTTTTTTTTTTTTTTATGCTTAGTATAAAACAAGGAGAGGAGATATCTGTTTTGTAAACAATAATAATAAACCTTTCATTAAACAGCAACATGCATTTCATTTTTATTTTCTTTTGATTTAAGTTGTTTTATTACATTTTTTAACCTTGTGGTATTTTGTTGTTGCAAAGTACAACAACATCATCAAGGTATAGGGATTTCATTCTATATACTATTAACTTCCTACTGTCATATAACTTTTGTAATACTATAGAAAACAAAACAAAACGTTTTTCATTGAACAGATTCTGGCGTTATTTATTCGTTCATGTTGTTTTTGTTTTTTTATTTTATTTTATCATATATCGGTTTTACCTCCAAAGTTAATAACATTTAATAGACCCTCGGAGGTGTTCCAAGCACGTCCCACCAGGAGGAGGCCCAGGGGACGGCCCAGGACACGCTGGAGGGACTATGTCTCTGGGCTGGCCTGGGAACGCCTTGGGCTCCCCCTGGAAGAGCTGGAGGAGGTGTCTGGAGAGAGGGACGTTTGGGTTTTTCTGCTGAATCAGCTGCCCCCGCGACCCTGTTCCGGATAAAGCGGAAGACGACGAGTATGAGTAAAACATTTATTTATTTATTATTGTCAAACAGTGTTACCCTTTTTAATGATTTTTGTAGATACAAATAAATAAATAAATAAATTAGAACCAAATGCTTTAAGGATCAAAATGTCTAAAGACACAATTGCTTCTTCTATAAGGTGCCAGTTGAATACAAAGAATGGGATTAATATTAGTGTTTTTATGGGTACCAGCGCATGTAGGAGTTGGAGGGAATGAGAAGGCGGACAGGATGGCAAAGAAGGCAACACAAAACAACATTAGCTTTATAATAAATATTAGTAGGTCCGAGGCAAGAAATATAATTAAACAGAGAATCAGGAAAGAGTGGCAAAAAAGGTGGGATGAAGAAAAGAAAGGAAGATGGTTTTACAGAATCAACAAGATAGTAGGAGAAGTAAGAACAGGAAGAAGGAGTAGAAAAGAGGAAAGATTAATTACAAGATTAAGACTAGGACATACAGGACTTAATTCTACATTGTTCAAGATAAAGAAACATAATACAGGAAAATGTGATTATTGTGGAGAGGAGGAAACAATAGAACATGTAATATTGAAGTGTCAGAAATATGAACAAGAAAGAACAATTTTAAGGAGAGAATTTGTAGGTATTAAAGAAAATTTTATATTGAGAGATACTTTGCAAAGAAGTTTAGGTAGCAAACATATTCAAATTATAATTAGATTTTTCAAAAGCACTAAATTAATAAATAAAATTTGATTGTTGTAATAGTAAATAAGATTTAAAACCATGAAGAACCACACTCCATACCAGTTGGTGGCGGTAATGCACATCTTCAAGTTATTTGCCAACTGCCAAAAAACAACACAGAAGAAGAAGAAGAAGGTGCCAGTTAGTTTCAGACACCACACTGGTTTATTATCTGAATTAGGGATCTTTGTATGTCTGTGTAAATATGCAAACTTTGAATGACATTCTAAGGGCCTGAACAACATGATCTTAAACCCAGATTAAAAGACTATTAATGTAAAAACTAGGTGTTTTAATGTTTATCTGTTCCGTGTTTTGTCTCCAATTAGATATTGGAGAGCATTCTGTGCACAAAAAGATGCATTTACTTAGGGAAAATGTATCCAAAAATATTTTTTAAATATTTTAAGCAGTATATCAGTCAAACGGCTAACATTAAACTGTTATCCAGAAATATAACCACTAGAGGGCAGCATTGTAGCTTTATTTGCCAGTCAGTTCAGATTTTCAGCATCCTACTGTTCACATCCCTTCATTTTAGGTTTATGTTTCATGCTTCTGACTATCTGGAATATGTTAGAAGTTTTTAAGTGAAAGAAATGGAGCAAAAAACAATGTCTTCACAAGTTTTCTCTGGCACGTAAATCACACTGTGGACCAGTCCCAACTTCAATGAATACCACCTACCTCTCATAAAAAAACATTTTCCTCACCTTCTCTCTCTTATACTGACACATCAAAGCAGCAAAAAGTTTAGATAAAGAAAAAATGTATATGCAGATGGATCAAATAGAGAAGAAAGAGAAAAGTTTCAACACAGCCTGAAAGGAGGAGGGGAGACACAGAGAAGAGAAGTATCTGGAGACAAGGTGAAAAAGAAGAGCAGAAAATAAAGGTGGAACAGAGGGCCCCGGTAAGTTTCTTTATTTCTCTATTATCAAAGCAGTATAATAAGAAAGCAATTCAACTGTTTGACTATAAAAAACTTCCTCAGCTAAAAGGCAAAAGTGCTCTGAGTGTAAGTGAATGCTTTCAATCCTCCGTGACGAAAAATGCCTTTTTGTAGTTTTCTGGAACCTCAGTGTGCCACGTTGTTTCCTGCTGTATTATCAGTTGATGTAATAGTCAGTAAATTAGACCACAGTAGAGGGAAAGAGAAACCCCATCTATAAACCTCTCAAAATTGTTACATTTACACCACAACATAATTGTTGTGGTGCATTTGACAAAAGGAAAAACTCAATACAGTTTTTAGATAATGTATCTTTTCTAACATATTCTACAAAGGTTAAAGTCATACTCATAGTTACCAGAACACAGCAAACTAAGTCTGAATTTATCGACCTTCTGTTGGTACATTTTCCAAAATTGTCCCTTTTTATTGCAGTGGATGCCTCAGTCATGAAGCTGAGCTTGATGCTTGCCTTGTTTCTCTTTATTTACCCTTATGCAACCATGGTAAGTCTTTGTAAGTATGATTATCCACCAGAAGAAGGATTTTCTTTTTAAAATAACAAAAGACAGAGTTATGGAAGCCTGGCTCAAGCACTCGTCCACCTGTTACACATGTGATCTGGGAAATTCTTTCGGGGCAGATGTGGGCCTGGCATAAAGTACAAAGAGCCTGAAAATTTATCTGATAGATAGAATACATTATTTTTTCATTGTGGGTTTGATTATATCTTTAGAGGTATGCAAACCGATATGCAATTTAGACCATCATTTTAGAATATGTTTGTACATTCACATAATTGTCCCTCTGATGCCTCTGAAATGAAATAAACACTCATGATCCTTTTGTTTTTTATGTCGAGCATGGCAGATTACTTTCGGATTACTGTCTGTGTGTCTTCATGGTTCAGGGAGGAAGAGCTGAGCGCAGGCAGAGACAGGCTGAGGAGAGGGTGGCACCATATATCGGCAGGGTGGACCCCGGTAAGATTACACAATAAAGGCAAGCCATTTGTGACTACATGTCAGTTATGAAAAACTGATCTAAGGTTGCCAAAATAAGATAGATTACTGAGCAAACCAAAGCATCATCTGCATGTCAATACATACAGATTAAAGCCAATGTCTTTACTCTTTTAGAGTGTTGTAAAAAAGTATTTTCAGTAATGGACTTACTGGTGTGTTTTCAATCATTGTCCTGGTCCTTAACCTAAGTTCATTTGGGCTTAAGGACATGCACTGAAGGCAGGACATTCTCCTTGAGGTTTTTTTGGTAGAGAGCAGAATTCATGGTTGTATCATTTAAAGAAAGTTTTACAGCTCCTGAAGCAGCAAGGCAACACCAGACCATCGCACTACCTTCACCATGTTTTTCTGTTGTCATGATGTGCTTTTCCTAAAATGCTCATAAAGATAACTTTGCCAAATGTGAGATGAGCCGAATAATTTTGGTAGGCCATCACTGCTGGGAAGGCTCTTGTCATGTTCCATGACTCTCACTGTGGTTCGTTGCTGTCCCAAAGCCTTAGAACATTTGTTACCCTTTCCTGACTAATAGATGGCTGTGACTTTATTTCTCATTTGTTTTTGAATTCTCTTGAATCTGGATATGATGAGTTGCATTTTGTGATCATTTAGTCTAGCTTTTGTTGTCAGTCAGGATAGCTTTTCACCTTCATAAATAGTGTCATCATTTGAAAACAGTTTTTTGCATTTAAAAAGTAATATTTTTAAATTTTTTCTGGTGTTCTTAAACATTTAATTGCAAAAAAAAGAGGGAAAAAAAGAGTGCTACTCTTTCTCATCACTCATATCTCGATTCTGTCTACTTTATATCTATGCTTATTTATACTTGATTCGGTCCATTATTATCATTTTAAGTCAGATTATGAGCACAAACTACGATGTTTAGGAAAGTGTTGGTATTATTTATTTCCAATTCAAATGTCTGTCTTATATTGTTTGGAAAAAACATTTTGATATGCTGAGACATGAAATGAATCTGTTTTGTGTTTCTCATTCTTTTCATGATTTTATAGTTGTTGCAATGTTCATTTCACCATGATCTTGACACATTTTACTCTAGTCTTCCCTCAACAGCCCTGTATTTCATTAAATACTCAACTTATTTAAAATGAAAAAAAATGGTGTGTAAATTATATATATATATATATATACAGGGGTTGGACAATGAAACTGAAACACCTGTCATTTTAGTGTGGGAGGTTTCATGGCTAAATTGGACCAGCCTGGTAGCCAGTCTTCATTGATTGCATATTGCACCAGTAAGAGCACAGTTTTGCTCAAAATATTGAAATTATGGGTGACATACCAGAGTTCAAAAGAGGACACATTGTTGGTCCACGTCTTGCTGGCGCATCTGTGACCAAGACAGCAAGTCTTTGTGATGTATCAAGAGCCACGGTATCCAGGGTAATGTCAGCATACCACCAAGAAGGACCAACCACATCCAACAGGATTAACTGTGGACGCAAGAGGAAGCTGTCTGAAAGGGATGTTCGGGTGCTAACCCGGATTGTATCCAAAAAACATAAAACCACGGCTGCCCAAATCATGGCAGAATTAAATGTGCACCTCAACTCTCCTGTTTCCACCAGAACTGTCCGTCAGGAGCTCCACAGGCTCAATATACACGGCTGGGCTGCTATAGCCAAACCTTTGGTCACTCCTGCCAATGCCAAACATCGGTTTCAATGGTGCAAGGAGCGCAAATCTTGGGCTGTGGACAATGTGTAACATGTATTGTTCTCTGATGAGTCCACCATTACTGTTTTCCCCACATCCGGGAGAGTTACGGTGTGGAGAAGCCCCAAAGAAGCGTACCACCCAGACTGTTGCATGCCCAGAGTGAAGCATGGGGGTGGATCAGTGATGGTTTGGGCTGCCATATCATGGCATTCCCTTGGCCCAATACTTGTGCTAGATGGGACACTGCCAAGGACTACCGAACCATTCTTGAGGACCATGTGCATCCAATGGTTCAAACATTGTATCCTGAAGGCGGTGCCGTGTATCAGGATGACAATGCACCAATACACACAGCAAGACTGGTGAAAGATTGGTTTGATGAACATGAAAGTGAAGTTGAACATCTCCCATGACCTGTACAGTCACCAGATCTAAATATTAGTGAGCCACTTTGGGGTGTTTTGGAGGAGCGTCAAGACAAATTGACACTGTATTTGCTGCAAAAGGAGGCCCTACACCATACTAATAAATTATTGCGGTCTAAAACCAGGTGTTTCAGTTTCATTGTCCAACCCCTGTATATATATATACATTACTGTTTCAGAAAAGCTTTGTGAGCTGCTTAAATGCCACAGTCCTGTGGGATCTTGGTGCCAGGTAGTTGAGGAAAGGGGAGTTCTCATACCCAAGTGTGTTTGTCCACAGTCATGCCCACGGTAAGCACCACATGACATTTAAACTAACCTATGAACCTTTTACTGCTTAGTGATAATTGTAAGCAAATCATATCATTTCACTGACTTTACATTTGTCAATCTACCTCATAAATGGATACTTGCAGAAGTATTTGTAAACCTTGACTTTTTCATATTTTTCCCAACACAAAATTATTGTGTTTTTTATTAGAATGTTATGGTATAGCCCAACACAAAGTACAGCAAAATTATGGCATGGAAGATAAAGGATTTATATTTTGAAAATATTAAAAACAAAGAAAAGTGTGGCATTGCATGCATTTCTGTTTAGTTCCAAAGTCAATGCATTGTAGCATCTTCTTCCTAGATTTCCCTGTATTTAGCTCCATCAATCTTCCAATAAGCTTTGACTTGTTTCCCTGTCCATGCTAAAGAAAAGCATCAATAAGGCATGATTCTGCCACCACAGTGTTTCACTGTAGGGTGGTGCATTTAAAATGATGTTCAGTGTTAGTTTTCCCAAAACATAGTGTTTTGCATATAAAAGTAAAATTTTGGTCATATCTGACCTAAGCATTTTTTGCATGTTTTGCTGTGTCTCCTTAATGTTTTCTCCACAAATTCTCCACAATCTTTACCCGGACTTATCTGGTGTGCCCCATGTCCCCAAATTATCTGAGGCCTTCACAGAACAGCTGTATTTACACTGATTAAATTACACACAGGTATACTCTATTTACAAGGTAACTTCAGAAGACTACTGGACTGGATGAAATTAGATTAAATGGTGGGTAAATACAAATGTAGGCCACACTTTTCAGATTTTTACTTGAAAAGAAAAACATTTTTAACTGTGTCCTTTTCCTTACACTTATGACTGCCCACTACTTTGTGTTGGTCTATTATATAAAATCCCAATGAAAACAATAAAGATTCTAGCTTTATTGAGACAAAATGCATGAAGTGCATGAATACTTATGCAAGGTGCACCACACAAAAAACCATGTTGATTATAGTAAAATAGATACAAGTTCATAAACTATTGTGTTTTATCTGCACACTTTGTGATCCATGTGAGTGCTGACTTGTTCAATCAGGCAGATGGCACCAGTGTGCAGTGTTCTGGGAAAGACTTATGGGAATGAATGTTTGCTTCACAAAGAAGCTTGTAGGAAGAAGCACCGCACTGGAGTGGCTCACACAGGACCCTGTCTGGGTAAACACGCACAACATTCAATATATCACAGAATCTTCACAGTGCTCTCCAGCTTTCTAAGTCAGCTCTCTTATTCCACTTTATCAGTTCCCAAGAGCAAATGTACTGAGGAAGAGTTAGACCAGTTTCCATACCGTCTCCTGGACTGGTTTCTACTCCTGAGCCGAATGGGGGAGTCCTATACACCTGCAGCTCTGCCACAAACCTGTCTCAGCCATGCCCAGAGGACACAACTGGCAAAGGTGAAACTTTGGGTTTGAAGTGACCAAGAGCAGCAGACTAAGAAAGGAGGTGAAGGCCTTTGTAAAGCAATAAATAATATTTATTGTCTGTGATAACATCAGCCACTGATGACGCAATGCAAATCTATATCCACCACAAATCCAGTTGCTTAAGAAACTAAAACTGGACGACCAACATACCAAGAGATCACAGTCCCTTCCAGTGTAACCCTACGCCAAACACAGAGTTGTTTTTTACAGCAGACACCAACATTATGTTGGTGCTCTTTATGCAATGTCAGGTGGCTGATCGATGTTAACAACCAACTGTAAGTGGCAAGTTCTACTGTTGATTGTGGCGTGGTTGCCCACAAACCGAGAAAGGGGCTCTCAGGAACACAATGTATAAATAGGTTTAGGTCAATATTCATTGAATTATTCAGTAAGATGATGAAAGAGGGATAACTTAACAACCTCTCCCCAGCAACCTTGACCTGACGCCTCAAATAAATAAAGTGAAAATCTATGCCTTATTTTCAATATATGGAAATTGATACATGATGTAAACGAACAGAAGTATTTAATCTATTGCAAATAATACAATATAAGTTAATTATAGAGCTGCATGAAGACAAGTATCTTGTAAGATTTGAAGTAATATCTAAACATTCTTTCAAATTATGGAGTGTAAAAGTATTCTTACCTCTTGGTTTGACCATAGGATTTTATCTGATGGACCTACACATTCCCAATTATACACTACCTTGTGCATAATTGGGAAGTGAGGAAAAAGGATATACAGGTCCTTCTCAAAATATTAGCATATTGTGATAAAGTTCATTATTTTCCATAATGTAATGATGAAAATTTAACATTCATATATTTTAGATTCATTGCACACTAACTGAAATATTTCAGGTCTTTTATTGTCTTAATATGGATGATTTTGGCATACAGCTCATGAAAACCCAAAATTCCTATCTCACAAAATTAGCATATCATTAAAAGGGTCTCTAAACGAGCTATGAACCTAATCATCTGAATCAACGAGTTAACTCTAAACACCTGCAATAGATTCCTGAGGCCTTTAAAACTCCCAGCCTGGTTCATCACTCAAAACCCCAATCATGGGTAAGACTGCCGACCTGACTGCTGTCCAGAAGGCCACTATTGACACCCTCAAGCAAGAGGGTAAGACACAGAAAGAAATTTCTGAACAAATAGGCTGTTCCCAGAGTGCTGTATCAAGGCACCTCAGTGGGAAGTCTGTGGGAAGGAAAAAGTGTGGCAGAAAACGCTGCACAACAAGAAGAGGTGACCGGACCCTGAGGAAGATTGTGGAGAAGGGCCGATTCCAGACCTTGGGGGACCTGCGGAAGCAGTGGACTGAGTCTGGAGTAGAAACATCCAGAGCCACCGTGCACAGGCGTGTGCAGGAAATGGGCTACAGCTGCCGCATTCCCCAGGTCAAGCCACTTTTGAACCAGAAACAGCAGCAGAAGCGCCTGACCTGGGCTACAGAGAAGCAGCACTGGACTGTTGCTCAGTGGTCCAAAGTACTTTTTTCGGATGAAAGCAAATTCTGCATGTCATTCGGAAATCAAGGTGCCAGAGTTTGGAGGAAGACTGGGAAGAAGGAAATGCCAAAATGCCAGAAGTCCAGTGTCAAGTACCCACAGTCAGTGATGGTCTGGGGTGCCGTGTCAGCTGCTGGTGTTGGTCCACTGTGTTTTATCAAGGGCAGGGTCAATGCAGCTAGCTATCAGGAGATTTTGGAGCACTTCATGCTTCCATCTGCTGAAAAGCTTTATGGAGATGAAGCTTTCATTTTTCAGCACGACCTGGCACCTGCCCACAGTGCCAAAACCACTGGTAAATGGTTTACTGACCATGGTATCACTGTGCTCAATTGGCCTGCCAACTCTACTGACCTGAACCCCATAGAGAATCTGTGGGATATTGTGAAGAGAACGTTGAGAGACTCAAGACCCAACACTCTGGATGAGCTAAAGGCCACTAGCGAAGCATCCTGGGCCTCCATAAGACCTCAGCAGTGCCACAGGCTGATTGCCTCCATGCCACGCCGCATTGAAGCAGTCATTTCTGCCAAAGGATTCCCGACCAAGTATTGAGTGCATAACTGTACATGATTATTTGAAGGTTGACGTTTTTTGTATTAAAAACACTTTTCTTTTATTGGTCGGATGAAATATGCTAATTTTGTGAGATAGGAATTTTGGGTTTTCATGAGCTGTATGCCAAAATCATCCGTATTAAGACAATAAAAGACCTGAAATATTTCAGTTAGTGTGCAATGAATCTAAAATATATGAATGTTAAATTTTCATCATTACATTATGGAAAATAATGAACTTTATCACATTATGCTAATATTTTGAGAAGGACCTGTAGGTTTTTAAAAGATTTTTTCCAGTAAAAATCTGAAAAGTGTGGAATGCATCTATAGTTTGGTTTGCAGTTGTGCCATATTCTTTCCATTTTTGGAAAGGTATTCAAAGCTTGGGACATTGGTTTTGTAACATAACACTGCTTTAAATGTCTCCACAACTCTATCCCTTACCAGGGTTAGGGTTGATATTGTTCTTTTATAAACCTCTAGGACCTTCATACATCTGTACGCTGACATTTATTTACACAGATGGACTCTGAAAATAAAAAAATAAAAAAACAATCAAGGGGTATGAATTATTTTCAAGCATTATCTATAAAGTGAACATGATGTAGCCAATAGCTCAGCAATGGCCTTCTCCAGGACGATGTCACAGCTATTTTAAACAGATATGCCGAACCAGGTGTAATTTCTATGTAGAGAAAAAAAAACAGAGAGAGAACAAAAAGTTAATGGCAACAATAACTGCAGATGATGCATATTTGGAGGGTAGTAGTAGAAAGTAGCAAAGTGAGAAAAAGTGGTTACTATGACCTCCAGCAGGCCTCCAGCTACACAACTACAGATTCAATTAAATTCAAAGATATTTTATTGATCCCCGAGGGGAAATTAGAATTCCAGTACAACCCATCCAAACATACATCATGACACAAGACAAGGGGGGGACGGGTCACCGAGGCTTTGCTGCCCACTCACAGGCGCTGCCCTTGCTAGATGAGAAAAGAGGCCACATTAGGTAAGTAAAGGGAAAAAAATCATATTTCACACTTTATCCTTAGCAGGCTACAGTTTGAGATTGCAAAAAACCTCAGCACAAAGAAGCAACAAGTTTACAAAACAACATCATGCTGGGAACGGTGAAGGCGATGTGAGGGGGTGCATATGTTTTGAGCATGTGTGTGTGTGTAAGTGAGTGTGTGCAAGTAAGTCCATGAAGCACTGTCCCAGAGACCATTGTCCTTGATGGTACGTTGGAATGTTCATCAACCGGCCACAAAGTTCTGAGCAGGTCCACAGATGTCCTCAGGGAAGGGAGGGGGCAGAGGGAGCAGAGCGTCATGTTTACATAACTTCCAGGAGAAGTTGAGGATAGCCAGCCATCAAGGCCATGCAGGGGAGCCAGATTCAGAAAAACAATAATTATTTGGGTTAGGCTGACCCTTAATTTTCCGTCAGCCTTGAGAGTCTTGCTGGTGCTTCTCAAAGGCGAATCCAAACAGCCAAATTCCTGGTCTTTCGCCAGATCCGAGCGAACAACTTTCTCCAAGATTTTTCCTATTTCACCCCTGAGTCCAGGAACCGCAACCTGCCTGCGATCCTGTGTAAGGATCACATCCAGTCTGCGATTCAGCTCACGTAAGAATTTGGAAGATATGCAAGAAGAGGCTCCAAAGACAAGACACAGAGCTGAAGCAGGGCAGAAATGGGAGGGGGTGGGAGACAGAGAAAAAGCGTCCTCCTCCACCGAGAGCAGAAAGAAAAAAGATATAGTGCAGGATAACCTTAACCTAGGCTTCAACAAAAAGGAAAGTTTTATGCCAAGTCTTAAAAGTAGACAGGCTGTGTGCCTCATGGATGAAAACTGGGAGCCAATGAAGATAAGCTGAAAATGACAAATTCAGCAGTTTTATAGATGTCAAAAGACAACTTCTGTCATCATGTTTTTTTTTTGTTTTCTACACCTACCTGTAGGCTGCCTAACAGCTTGGATTAATTGGAATCATGAATAAATGTAACTGAGTATCGTCACCATAACAGTTGAAGTTTATTCCATGTTATCTGATCATTTTACCAATTGCAAGAATACAGTAAAGAAATTTGGCATAAGCACCTGGTGCGTGAAGAAGATGTATCATTAACATTAACAGACTGAAATCTGTTAGACAAATATAATCTGTGATTGTGATTTATTAAGGCATATTGATCAAGGACAGGATTCTTAAGTAAATAGGGTCTCAGAATAAAAGGCATCAGAAATAAAGTAATAAGAAAGTAATTAGTTGATCATATGCAAAATGGGAGCATTAACCAAAGAGAAAACTTCCTGAAATAATTTCATTGAAATGGGGTCTAATATGCTAGCTGAAGGTTTAGATGTAGCTAATATTTTTATCCCCTAAATTCATTTCTGCTAAGAGCTAAGGGAATTGATAGCTCAACAGAGCCATGACGCTGTGTATGTTTGGGTACTGTACTAAAAAGAAACCTAGCATTATTCTTGTTTTCTTCAATTAATGATGAGAAATACGCTGTTCTTACTAGTTGGAATATTTTTTACACAGCAATAGACTATTTTTCAGATTATGAAAGACTCCTCTAGAGGTGTAAAGCACCATTTTCTCTCAAATTTCCTAGATGTTTTCTTCCAAATAAGAACTTCTGAATTAAACCAGGAAAGCCACCTCCTAGATTACCATCTTTTTCAAGGTGGCAACATTGTCTAAGTCTACATGCATTGAAGTTGTACCATTGTTGAGCAGACAATCAGTTTCTGATGGGGTAGAAATCAGGTTGTAGCCCTATGTTGTTATGTTATACTGAGGAGAGAAACAATAGAACAGATTCTCTCAAAGTTGTTAGAGTTTTATCTGATAAAGATTTTCAAGAGTGAAATCTTCTCTAATTGGTACCTACTTGGCTGGATTAAATTCTTAAGTTATTTAAGTTATTAAAAAAGGCCAGAAGGGACAGAATTGTGTGGAAATTGTTTTACACTCCATAGCATATGCCTAGAAAAAGATCAAGAGTATGAAGACAGAAGTATGTAGGTCCATGAATGTTTTGGGCAGCTGCATCTAAGACTGTAATAAAGGATACATTTAGTCTGTCGCTTTCAATGTCTATGCGAATATTAAAATCCCACACTATAATGACCTCATTAGTATTTAACACTGAGCCAGATGAGAAATCTAAGAACTGATCTAAAGATTCTGAGTACGGGCCCAGTGAATGATCCAAAACTACAAACACATTTTTTATGCAGTTTGAATGAGGAAAATCTAAGATGTTTTTTTTTATTTATTTTACAGTTTAATGGGCTTGGATTAATCAATAGATCTGATTGGTATTTCTTCTGGGCCAGTATTTCAATGAATCTTTCGAAGAAATAAAAAAATACTTTACATATATATAAAGAGACATTGAGCACCCCAAACTATTTTACAATAGCTAGAATGATACATAAAACTGTGTCAAAATGCTTACTCACAAAAGCAGTTCATAGATGTAACCTTACCTAGTTTAACATCTGACTGACATGTCATCAGATCATTTATGTAAATAAAAACAACAGTAGTCTGAGAATAAATCCTTGAGATGTTAATTTGGCTCTGTAGATGTTATTGCTTTTAATAAATTGTGCTCTACCTTCTATATAAACTTTATTTAAGTAGCTACAACAATAAATGATTAAAATACAACCAACAATGATAAGCTTCTTATTTCTACATCTTGTTTTTTCTGTCTTCAGGAAAGATTTACCTTACTGGACAAGAACAAAGATGGAAAGTTGAGCTGGAGGGACCTGAAGAAGTTATATTACAAGAAGATGCCATTGGAGCACTGTGCTACACCATTTTTCCTGTTAGTCCTATCTATGCCAATTTACACATGTTACACATGTTGCTCATATACCTTAAATTTTATAACTCTTTCATATCTTTTTATTTATTTTTAGGTAAGGCCACTGTTAAATATCTCTAATTATGATCTATTTTTAAATGGTAACACTGTAGTCATTTAACTTTGCTCATATGTTCATGTTATTATGACCTCATGTCACACAGAGGTTCATGGTGGAAACCTTCTGTCTCTTGCAATATGTTATTTTTCAGCTAATCACCAAAGCAACAAGGTTTAAATATGTCAAAGGGAGATATTTTTCCCCCACTCTGATCAAGTTGCACCACCCACCATGCTGTTCTCTCTGCATGCCATCCATCCATCCATCCATCCTCCATGCCGTGCCACGTTTCCTGTCTCATCCTCCCTGCTGATCTCATGTGACCACACAATTTTTCCATTTACTTATTCTTTCTTTACCATTTCCTCTCCTCATTTCCTCGCTGTAACTACTGTTTCCTTTTTTACTCAGACATTTATCCTTTTCCTACTGTGTCAATCTGTCCAGTTTATCTCTTCTGTCATCTTTGGATGTGCTGTTTTTCTCTACAATCCTCTCTTCCAGTCCCCCCACCCCCAGCCCTTTTGCCAGTCTTCAGTGACAGCTTTTGTGGCAGTGGGGCTGTCTGTGTCAATGTCAAGCCATTCCCAGCAATGATAATGTTTATTACCCATTTTGTCCTCTGCCACTCATGGATTAACACAAATTGAAGGAGTACCCTTCAGAGATAACACAGCATAGTGAACTCAAAGACAATGACAGCTGTGTTTTCCCTATCTCTGTCTGCTTTACACTGATACATCTTTAAAGCACCTTTCTGTCTGCGTGCAAATCTTTGGTTCTGTGTTTGAAATCTAAAGCATAAATATTGCTGAAATTAGTCAAAAATGCCATGTTATGAAGTCACCATATTGTGCTGTGCTTGCAGGTCTTGTGATCGCAACAAGAACAAGAAGGTTACTGTGAAAGAATGGACTGCCTGTCTGGTGGATCGTTCTCAGGCTTGGTTTTATCATTTCATGTGTTAGTTACAACTTCTGTTTTTTTACCGAGTTTGTGATAAAACAAAAAAAGTCAAGACAGATACAGGAGCCATATTCCAAATGATTGTGCCACAAACCCCCCTCCATAGCCATTTCCTCTCTTGAATTCTTTCATAAAAGATACAATGCATATGGGATTTTTTTACCAAGGGGAGCCAGTGGATAGAGGCAGGAAATTTGTAGAGATGGCCATTGTACCCTCATGTCAAAGCCTTACTGGCACCATTGTATGAAAGAGAACAAATTTAAGCCTTGTCATGATTATTTATATTTACAATTTATTAAGAAATACTAAACTGAGAAAATAAATGATCTCATGTGCAACAGTTAAATATGGGGGTATGAAATAATTTGTTTACTGGAATGAAACATAAGTAGGTTAGGGGAAATATATATATATATATATATATATATATATATATATATATATATATATAATATATATTAAAAAAATATATATATTTTTTTGTTGCACCTTGAATTAGTCTTGAACTGCATTATTTGCATGTGCAATCAATGTGGATTTTATGCCCCCATGTGTTAAGGAGGTCTACCCAGTTTGCTGCTAACAAAGAGTGCATGTCACATGACTGGACAGCACAGCATTTTTTCTTATCCCCCATTTGAGAGAATTTCCTGGATTTGGATTGGTTTTCAGGAGGCATGGTTGTTTGGTTGGACCCACATGGAGTGGAGCGCAAGAAAACTTGTGACATTCTCTCTCCCTTCAGTTAATGAGTCTCAGGACTACCTTAAGTGAGATACAACCAGTACATTTGAATAAATAACATTTTTGCAAATCATATTATGGATGTTTGCAACATTTAAGCAGCCACAGAAAAGAGGATATATAAACAGGGAACAGCATGGCCTGGCTAACAGACCGGTTGCTAGCTGTCAACCCCATGTTACGGATGTAGTGGGAACAAATTCTACATAACTGAAGGCTTGTGAAGGAGGCAACACACCCATGCAAAAAATATTTTCAAGTTAGGGTACAATTTGTTTGTTGTGTGGCAAATGTGGTGCAAGCTTTAAAGGTAAGATTGTTGATGTTTTTTGTGGTTTAGTAAAAACAAAGTGAATATCTTCAGGTTTTTTAATGAAGTGCTGACTTGATTCAATACTTTTTTTATACAAACTGAAGCTGTATCCTTCTGACTGGTCTAAAATTTCAGTAAAGTCCAGTAGTTGTATATCGGTTAAATGCTGCTTTGATTCAGTAGATGGTTCTTGAAGAAATGTTTAAATATATTTTTATTATATAGGCAGTAGGACTGAATACCCGCTGATTTACTTTTGTGTCTTTCAATAAGCACTGAAAGTGGTCCAGATTTTATGGCCTAATAGACCTTCCTTTATTTTATAAAGCATTGCCTTTAAAAACATCAGTTTTGAAAGAGTGAAAACCATGGCTCCAATAACTATCAAGTGTCTTAGAAGCCTGTTCTGGAATGCTGAGAGCTTGGTCAGATTCACTGATGACATAAAGTAGCTTTTACAGATCAATAAAAAAATTGTAAAACAGAAATATTTTAATGTTGTAATAAAAGCAAATATATTTCAGTAATTCTGGTATTAGGAAATCAGTTTATAATTAGTAATTTTTCATTAGATGTAACTGAGGGGGAAACTTAATTTTGGGATGCTCGCCTAGAGCTGCATTCTTGCAAGAACCGCAACTGAATGTTAAGGCAGTAGTGGCCACAGTCAGCTAGTAGGACACTGACCTATGACCTAAGGGATCTAAACACTTAGACATGCTTAAAATTGTAATTTTTGTATTATACAGAAGATTTTGTCAATTATTTAAGTCCTGCAAAATAAGACCAGTTTAATCCATTCTTCTATAAATGCTTAGCTGAAAAAGAAAGGATTTTTTTATTGTTCACAGTACCATTTACCGTGACGGTTTTTTTTGTACTTTTTCCACAGCCATGAAAATGGGCTCCCACCAGCTGTGTCCTACAGTCAAACACGAACTCCTGCATCTCTTTTGAACCTGCATCATTACAGCTACCCAATTCACAAAACAAAACCAACAGGATTTCAACAAACACTGCTCACTTCTCCATTTCACTGCTTGTAATATAGTAATTCCTCACTCTGACGTTATTTGCTGTCTGTCA